>NC_060051.1:431250-805000 GCF_905333055.1 Maniola jurtina | reverse complement strand
GAACGGATTATGTTTGGTATAGTGGTTACAGCTATACAGCTGATTAGGTACTTCTGATTAACATAGGTATAGGGTAGTTTTTTCCCGAAAAAAATTAGGGATTCTTCCGGGATACGGGATCAAACTTTTTATCGATTTTTCTCCATAACTCCCGTCAAATTAGAACCAATTCTCACAATTCTTTTTTTTACAAAGGCTGTACTGTCAGATTGGTACCATGTAGGTAAGTTTGGTGAAGATTTGATGAAGTTTCGGAAATAGATGGTGGAACTCCTCAACGGGTAACATCATTTATTGATTTTACTCCATAGCATCCTTGCTGCGGCCATGGTAGACAAACCTTCAAACGAATTTGTGGGAGCCACTAAATGGCGGAAGCCTCAGACCGTGGTGTGAAAGCCCCTACAACAGACCTATGTCCAGCAGTGGAGTGTGGGCGTCTTAGATTAGTTGACAATGATGAAGATGACGACAATAGAAGATAACTTACCGTTCTAATCCTCATGTCGGTACATTCTAAGGCCAGCTTCTTGGCCAGGGCTGCTACTTCTCTGGACTCAGATACGATGGACTTTGAGGTGTGCAGCAGTTCACGCTTGTTTTCTGATCAAATAAAATTATAATGTTAGAGTTAACTCATATCCGGTCCACTACTGAGCACAGGACTCTTCGACGGAAGAGCAACTGCCAAAAAAGTATACCTGTATTCATATAGTCCGAGAGCCTGGCCATCAGAACGGCCATGCGTTTCGCGACGGCAACGATCTCATTATCGCGCGCGGACCACTCGCGTACTGCGGCGTGTAGGTCAAGAGCCGCCGCCTGAAAATACACACTCGTTACTACAAAATACAAATAGACTAAGATAATTTTGTAAAGTGTATAGTTCCACGTGGGCAAAGACCGCAAATTTCTACAAGATACCTATGACTATTTAATTCAATTCAATTCAATCCAATGATTTATTCAATAAAATGTAGGTACAATATGTTGAAATAATGTCTGATGAGCCATACATTTTACCACTATGACTGGTGTTTGATTATTACCTTAAATTAAATTAAATACAAATAAAAGTCAAGACTAAAATATTAAGTAAAGAAAGACATACATAGACTTTACACAAGCAAAGTATAAAATAATAGTTAAATAAAGATAATATTATGTAGTTAAATTAAGATTACATCTGTCAAAAATGTAATAGTCTTCCATCTGGTAACTGAAAATGCATTTCATTTTCGTAATCGGTAGGTACCGCAAGAAACCACAAAAATGAATCCCGTATCATTTTTTTTATATGAAAAAACGTAATATTGACTTACGAAAATGGGCTGATTAGCCTCCGATTGCTTCAGGAAAATGTTCTCTCCGCCCAGAGCCGACTCCACTTCACTGGTCTTCTTCATTATCTGCAATTTTGAATGTAGATATCATGGAAACAATAGGGCTGATTATACCATATTCAAAAAACGGAGCCCTTATAGGATCAGTTTGTTGTCTGTCTGTCCGTCCGTCCGTCCGTCGTGTCTGTCAAAAAAACCTATAGGGTAGTTCCCGTTGACCTAGAATCATGATATTTGGCAGGTAGGTAGGTCTTTAAATAGCACAAGTTCGAAATTCGAAATTCGAAAACCATGAATTTATGGTTACCTACATCATTAAAAAATATATTTTCAAAGTAAGATAACTATACCAAGTAGGGTAACATAAGAAAGGGCTTAAAGTACTTTTGAATCGTCAAGAGCATCTACGACTACCGAGAAGAACCAGCAAGAAACTCGGCGGTTGCTCTTTTCAAAGATTTCATATAGGTACAATAGTATGCCTATAAAAGTAATTGAAGTCCCGCGCATTGCTGGAGCGAGCTGCAGGGTGAATCCACGCTCTTTTATCATTTTCCCCCGAATAGCTAAGGTAGAGGTCTTAACCATTAAGCCATTTCTGAAATACATGAGAGTCCTCACCTCAGCCATAACATCGCCCCAATCAGCCTTCTTCACATCGTCATACTTGGCGGTAACGGTCTGGTCGATCCTTGCCAGGGTCTCCTTCAGCTCTGGGTCGTGCTGCACCAGCGAGGACTTCATTCCCGCCTTCACTACTCGGTTACCTAGTCTGTAAATGTATGATTTGTTATTTAATTAGGGTTCCGTACCTCAAAAGGGAAAATGGAACCCTTATAGGACTTTGTTGTCTGTCTGTATGTCAAGAAACCTATAGGGTACTTCCCGTTGTCCTAGAATCATGAAATTTGGCAGGTAGGTAGGTTTTATAGCACAGATATATATAGGAATAAATCTGAAAACCGCGAATTTGTGGTTACATCATTAATAAAAAAATTAAAATGTGTTTCAATTTTCAAAGTAAGATAACTATACCAAGTGGGCTATCATATGTAAGGGCTTTACTTTTACATTCTGAAACAGATTTTTATTTATTTTTATGTATAATAGTTTTTGATTTATCGTGCAAAATGTTGGAAAAAATACCCGAGTACGGAACCCTCAGTGCGCGAGTCTGACTCGCACTTGGCTAGTTTTTTGTCATGAGTCGGTTTGTTCTTTTAAATTCCATAATTGGTGTAAAAAAGGGGTTAATCTACTCGTAAGTTTTAGGTAAAGTTTACTCACTTCAAAATAACTTTGGAGGTGTAAACGCTTTTCTGCGGATCGTTGGTATGCACAGTGGACTCTTCCTTGATGCGATGCATTGTTTCTCCTGCAATTAGGTACAACAGTATTATACAAGTAGGTATATAGGTAATACACAGAAATCCAAATAATACTTAGGCATAGAAGGGCTGTATACCACTTCAAACTATACAGAACGCATGTCGCCGCCGTAGTTACACACATAAACATATCTAGGCATCACGCAAACACATTTATGCTCAATGCTGTGCAGGCAGAATTGAGCCGTAGGATTAGAGCTTTAAGGTTGTAAATGCGTCGCATCGTTCGTATGAGGTAATACTATAATGCAAAGCTGTAGTGTGTAGTAAAGTGGCAATGAGCAGGAAACATAATTTGAAAACCGATAGAAGTTGGGGTCCCAAGGTGCACGAATAACGACCTCACATCGGAAAGACCTGCGATTCGTATGATGGCGTCAGTTCACCAACTGGTGGACTGACGACATCATACGAATCGCAGGGAGCCATTCAGAGACTATTTGGATGACGGCCGCTCAAGACCGTAACGTGAATTATTGTCTAGAATAGAACTATATTCAGCAGTGGACTTGTACCTGTTGAAAATGATGATGATGATGATGCGTAATATGACACATCAAACAATTTTTTTAGAAATTCAGATACAAGTGCAAATGTGTGGCACTTGTGGCAATAAAATTGATGCAGGTTAACCATGAGTAAACATAGAGTTAAAAATATAAAGTGTTACCGGCGGCTTGGGCAAAGTCAATAGGATCGACAGCCTGGTCACAAAGGTCCCGCACGTTGGCCAATGATTGGGCGTATTGTTGCAACAGATCCTCGTAATGCTTTGTCGAATCCTGAGAAAGAGACATTCAAAAGTAACATTAAAGATCTTTAAATACCGTGCTCTGTTGAGACCGTTAAATGGTTTAAAGATTCTGGTGGAAACAACTAAGAAAGATAATGAAAAGAAATGTTTTGGCCTACCTTGTCATCTGGACTTTCGATCCTGTCTTGAGCTGCTTTGACTAATGCTGGAGCCAGGAGTTCAACCTGCAGACAAGTTTGTTGTTAGCGATAATTTACAAAAGCTCTCATTATAATGATTAATGACGAATGATGAGACATCGACAGTTGTACCTCGATTCCGTAAAACCGGCATCAATAAAATTATTACGATCGCAATAATTGTTATTAGCTATGCTATTCTTGTTGCAACAATGCATTGTAACCAATAGTGAGCGAGCGTCAACCAATCAGAGGTGATTGCGATCATGATGTTGTAGCTGTCATTCTACCGCAATCGAGCTGCTGGTCTCGTATGTATGAGTGTATGGTATGTATATACTTTATTGCACCACAAAACACAAATGACAGGTTCGTATTTAAGTTGAACGTTGTTAAAAAGTGACAAAGATCCAACTTATGAAATATGGATCTCACTTGTCTTGTAACTTGCATATTTACAAATGCTCGTCTTCGTCAAGTTAGTAGAAAAAAATTAATGACCTTTTCAGTAGTAGTGGAGAGCTCGTGTCTCGGAGCTGTACCGGTGTCAGCCACGAGCCTGGCCGTCTTGGTGACTCGGCCCAACTGCGCCAGAAGCTCAGCTATTTTCTTCTGCAGTAGGAATTTGCGTTTCCTTGTGTCTGTGTACAAAACGTATTTATTCTTGCTTTTTAGGGTCCGTACCTCAAAAGGAAAAACGGAACCCTTATAGGAGATCACTTTGTTGTCTGTCTGTCTGTCCGTCCGTCCGTCGTGTCTGTCAAGAAAACCTATAGGGTACTTCCCGTTGACCTAGAATCATGAAATTTGGCAGGTAGCTACCTACCTCTTATAGCACTAGTACAGGAATAAATCTGAAAACCGCGAATTTGTGGTTACATCATTAAAAAAAATGTGTTTCAATTTTCAAAGTAAGATAACTATACCAAGTGGGGTATCATATGAAAGGGCTTTACCTGTACATTCTAAAACATATTTTTATTTATTTTTATGCATAATGGTTTTTGATATCATGCAAGTCTGACTTGCAGTTGGCTTGTTTTTTTAGTTTACCTGTTTCTTGCTGCAATGTGTCTAAGTTGTCCAGAGGGATGTCAACCAGGAAGTCTTCAACGACTCTCGTCACTACTCCCTTTTCTAACATCTTACGCAGTTCCTTCAAACGCTCTAAAAGCAAGCTGCAACAGAACAAAACCATCTAATTATTACGAAAAGGTGACTGACTGGCTAACTGACTGATCTTTCAACGCACAGCTTAATCTGCTGGACAGATCAGGCTATGACATGCAGATAGCTATTAATATGATACACATCCGCAAAGAAAGGATTTTCAAAAATTCAACCCCTTAGGGAGTAAAATGAAGTTTGCGTTGCGTTCAAAAAGAAAATTGTGACCTCCTCGTACTGGAAAATGAAGTTTTGGCGCTGAGACCAAGTTCACCTATAGGGGGTCTATAGGTGAACAGGCGGTTTAGGAAAAAGATAAAAAAACAAGATCCATGTTCTATGGAGATTCTCATAAGAAACCGCTGTGCTGGACATCTATCGGTTAAGATGACGACGATGACACGAATAAGCTAGACACGGAAAAACAAACTCTTACTATGCTTTATCGCTATTGTATTTGACAGTACAATCGTCCAGCAGTTGCTTGGTCTCCGCAATCATATGCTTCATCTCTTCTTTCTCAGTTCCTGTCAGATCTTCGCACATCTGTTCTGCTAAAGCCATCACGTGTTCTGCCGCTTTCACTCCGGCTGCCTTATCTTTGTCTTTCGAAGCTGGTTTTCGGAGCCAAGAATTTACTAAATCCACCCTGAAATTAATGTATATATTTTATCAGTTCATCAAGTTTCGTGCAAGTGTTTCTCTCAATTGGTTTAACAATTTTTCTGTTTGATTTTTAATGATGTATTAAGAACTTGTGGAATTGCTAATCTATGTAATTGATTAGATAATTAAGTGTTACACATTGTACAAATCAAGAATGACTTACTGTTTTTGCACAAAGCTTTTGGGTGTGACATCTTGATCCTGTAAGAAAAATTTATACCATTGTATTTTCTTGAATGTTAGATTTTAGTGTGGAGCAAAATATAATTCGTAAAAGTTTGTACCTCTTGAGATTTTAGTGGTTCTATGAAGCCTGCCTCAGCACCCTTTTCTCTGTAGAAAGAACTTTATGTTAAAATATGAAAGAGGGAAGAATATAGAGATAGGGTATTTTTATTTGTGACGTTTATATTTTACAGAAGTTTATAAAATGATTTATCGAAATGACTATGGTAATTTACTTCTAGTATATTTCAGAAACATTGTAACCTGATGCAAGTGATAAGTGCCTCAAACGCTTTGATGACGTCACTGCTACCAAACATCGTCCACGCCACCATCTTCTCTTCTGATGAGCTTGCTTTCTTTACCATCATCGAAGTGCTAGTTAGGAGACTCCTGAAAACAGTTACTTTTGCAGTTTACTGAAGTAGATGTTCAATTAATGTCATTTGTTTTTCTGTCATACGGTTTTGTTATTATCTGCTAAATAGTTTATCTTCTTGTCTTTGTTTTCAAGTATCTTTTTCGTTATTATCATAGTTATTACTACAGTAAAGAAACTGACTTTACCTAACTAGATAGTCTTTAACTTTTTCCAAGTAAGTATATTTTTTATCTTTCTACCTTTTTTTTATCTTGGAATGTTTTTGCAAATTTTTAAGTGACTGTCTAGTCTTCAGCTCGGTATGTTAAATATAGTTAAGAAATCTGGAATCTGCTTTGACGTCAGTCAGTTTCTAATGATAATATTCTCATAATAGTATTATTTACTCATAAGTATTACTTACTTGGTATGATCAATTACTTCTGTAGACATACTGGTCTTCTTAGGATCCTTGTCTAATGTAGATTGAGGGACTCTCTTGATTATGGCGTTGATTTTCCTTATCGTGTCTAAATGTTTCATTATCTTTAACGTGAAGTCTTCCTCCTTAAAAAGAACCTTTTTGTTTAATTTATCGTTTGATATGTTATTTTTAAACATTTTTTAATTCTTATGATTCCTGTATTTAACCATTCTGCTTAGCTGGTTAATTTTTTAAGGTTTCCATTGACAACAGCTGTTTTGTTATCAATATTATTATTAGATGTTAGTGCCAATATCTGAGACAGATTTCTTAGTTAATAATCCGAAGTAAACAGTAAAATTACTTGATCTAACTTTGGAGGTACTTAATATTTGGTCCACTTTTGGCATAAGATTCAACATTGTTAAAAGCACAATTATTTGTTCTACGGTTCACGGCACATAGCACGGTTCTATTCGAAAATACATCGCTAAATTAGTTTTGATCACCTTTACCTTTAATGTTGGTAGATGTACTCCACCATGTAATGTATTGAGAGCAGACTTCAATTCCCTTGAATTAGCAATCAGTGGGTGTTTAGTGTCCGCTTTCACTTTATCACTGGCGTCATCTATCGCTTCTTGTAACTGTTGAACTTGTTTCATAAGACAGCCATTTAGTTCTGCAGCCTGGAAATGTTACAACTATAAGACCTGCATGAATTCACCATTATACTAGGTGCTAAGCTTTCACGTAATGGTAATTTCACACGACAAAAGAATAACACAATAGTGCTTCTCTATCATTAGACTATCATTAGATTTGATTATAATCATTATAACCTTCATAGGTTATAATGATTATAATCAAATTAGTAATCTGAATAAAACTACTCAGAAAATAATAACACCTGCTCAGAATGTTGTACCCGAAAAATCCAGATCGATATCAGTACAATCGTAAAATATTGATCTGGACTTTAAATTTGCAAGTAAAGTTACAGTGAGTATAGAACAAAGATAGGGATTAAAAACAAGATTGAAAAAAGATTGTTGAACAAGAAGAAAGTTACCTGCTCTCCAGGGCCAGCACAAATAATTTGTAGACACGTGTCTTCGGTAGCTTCAGTTACTTTGTATAATCTTGCTAAATCTATTACACCATGCTTTGCTGAGCTCTGGTCTGCATCAGATAGTGATAGCTAAAAAGAAATTGGACTTAGTGACAGAGGTATAGCAACAAAAGATAATAAAAGCGATAATGCTGTTGCATACAAAAGTTTAACTAAACTACATTGGACGTAGAAAATTATCGCTTGTAGCTAGCTCCGATAGCGATTCGGTTTATTCATTTGAATCCATTATTATCCATTTGGATATAAATACTACGCAACTTGCCTAGCTTTCATATCGACCTTTAGAGCCTCGCTAGCTCAACGGTTAAAAGAGTGGACCGAAATTCGAAAGTAGCTGGTTCAACCCACCTCCACCCGTTGCATTTGTGTCCTACTTGCAGCACAAGCTTTACACTTAGTTGGAGGGGGAAAGGGGAATATTAGCCATCGTGATAAACTTGGCTAATATTCTTTTTAAGAAAAAAAAGTTAAGCAGGAACTGTGACTTACCAGATAAGCACTTTGAGCAGCAAATTCAGCGCTGTTGCAGACAGAAGACGTTACATAGCGGAGGGAAGTGGTCATATCCGTCCGCGGGATAGACTCTTCTGACCGGAGTTTTTCTACAACAAAACAAATTTTATTATCATCAACATGCTTGGTAGTTCCAAGTATTTAAAAATACGTTTTTGGGTCCTCTAGATCGGCAGATAAAAAACAAAGAGCATACGTATGACATCATTTTGGTTGTTCAAAGCGTCGATGCAGTCTGCGTAACTGAGGGCGCAGGTAGGGCTTTCAGCTTGTAAGAACGTCTGTTGCAGCTGAAGATTCCTGTTCATCTCACCGCACTCGTTCTTCAGTTTATCTGCTGGGAACGCTGCACGACCCTATAGGAATGAGAATTTAGTTAAAACACATCAAGTGAATTGCTGAGAGTCGTTATTCCGTCCATAATAGAGATAATCTTAGCAGTAAAATGGTGGGATTTTGTTTAACATTTTATGATTTATAGAGGAGACCTGCCTACCTCGAAAGATATTCTAGCGTAGGTAAATAAATGTACGTGAAACTAAGGCCTAGCAAAATGATACAGAATGATTTACAATATTTACTGTACATTAATTTTTTATCATATAAAATCCGCAAACTTACCAGTTTGTTTATTGCTTCATTGAGTAATCTACATGCGTCTAGCAATCTTCGTCTTGAATCAATAGGATTTGATGACTGAAAGTTAAAAGAATTTTTTTAATCCATTCAGCTTGAAAACACCTATCTTACTTTCTCATTTTAAAAACTTACATTGCAAGATGCTTCCGATGTTTTTAATAAATTGTAAGTAGCTATGCTCATTTCTTGTACAGCTTCTTCTATTCGTTTATTCTGTACAGGATCCTAGAAAAAGAAATTATTTCTTTCTTTATTTTCTTTAAGCCGGTTTTTGCAATTTTCTTGACGATTTAGTTAATTTAGAGGAGGAGTTATTTTACAAAATATTGAATGGCATAATTTAAAATGAAATCGTTACTATGTCTTACTATTAGTACAATTATAATAATGCATACATTGCTTATTAACAGATCATGGACAAGACGTTTTGTCTGTATTGTGAAGAAAGACAGAATTTTACTGGTCATAATGTAATTTGAATGAAGTGTATCTATCTTTATTCAGTTTCATCATGCCCATAAAATCTTCTAAGACCCTTACCTCACTCTTAATTCCTCTAGCTATAGCTGCTAATTGTTGAGCAGCGTCAGAAGTGGTGTGAAGGCTTCTACTCAGTGACTCTGGTTTATGTAAACTGAGCGCTATGGTGCCGGATATAGAGTTCAATTTCTGAATCTGTTGCTGCAGTTTATTATTAAGATGTCTGCAAGAAATAGAAGACATACTGGAGTTTAAATTTCCGCTTGAAAAATGAAGCAAGGGTAAATAAGCTATGGTATTTAAAAAATTCTATGGTTTACTTACTTTTGATCTCCAGTCACAGTAGATTCACTTGGTGTAAGTAAATTCTTAACATCACTGTCTCTTATTATTTGTACTTGACTTGATGAACCTTTTTGGGTTTGTGATTTCTCAACTTCTTCCGCAAATGATTTCAACTCCTAGAAATAAAAGTTCCTTAGTATTATTCTTACACTCACATTACGATCACAAACTTTACGATTTCCGCCTATATTAAAAAGTCAAATAAGTACCTCTAAAACTTTATCGGTTGTTGCTGTAGTTTCAGGACCTTGTGTTTCTTGCCATGTAGCAACACGTCGACACATCACAACTGCATGTGTTTTCAATAAATCTAACAATTTCTGTAGATGATCTTTCAGCCTAAAAAAATTTAAAGTCACTTTTTTTAGGTGGCCTGTAGCTGAAAATACTACTGGTTTGAAAATTCCAGCTATTTTCGTTTGCAGAGGTCCATTGCTATTTTTGGTTGCCAAACATTTTATATATCTATATAATTTTTTATTTTTTTACCTCTATGAGTAGATTATTCACTTACCTGAATTTCTGATGACCGGCACCGCTTCCTCTCATTTGGACAGCATATCTCACCAATGCTTTGGGCAGCTCAGTTTCGTTACCTGATGCCACTGATGTAGCTAAAGCTGTCTGCGCTGCTTGTATTCCTGGTTTACTAATTGCATCCGCCACCTTAAACAATCATATTATTCAGTTAAAAACTTTAATTGTTTACATTATTATTCTTACGTTAACGAGTTTAGAGGCTACGTAGTTCAAGAATAGAGTTTCTATAAGGAGGAGTCTTAAAAAATTTAAGATTTAATTTTTTTTTTGATTTGTTACAAAAAGTCCAGAGAAGCTTAATTTATCAAAAACAAACTTACTTCAACTTTATCTCCTTCAGTAGGTTTCAATATGATTTCGATTTTCTTTTCAACGTCCTCCAAATTCTGCAATCCTTCATCCAATGTAGCACTTTTTGCGCTTGAAATGCTGCTCTTTGTCGCAAATCTTGTAAAATTAGCACAAGAAAAAATTGTTAAATGTGGTTTCGTTATAATAATTACAGTATTTATTACAATTTATACGAAAATATGAGTCTACTCTATATTCTGCAAAATATAAACAAAATCCTATAATTCCGCTATTAATACCGAGTGTAAAATGCAAGAACAATGAGTAAAGAAGTGTGAAAGTACCTTAATAGATCACAGCAACATGCTAGAGACTGAAGTTCATTTTTCAGTGTTTCTCTTGCTTTATCATCATTTATTTTAGACACAGCCAAATTCATCCGTTTCACTTCATTTTCACAACCCTGCAAAATACATGTGTTCGTGAAATTCCCATTTTATCTGTGTAGCTAATTTTGATTTCGCTAGGAAGAAATTAAAAGAGTTTACCGTAGCGAATTGATCTATTTTTAGCATATCGTCTATAATAGTTCCCTCTGCCAGCTGTTCTTCTTCTAAGTTCAATACTTTCCCGGCATTATCATTTATTCTTTCGCACGCTTCCTTTATATCCTGAAAAATATTTATAAATACAACAACAATTTGACTTTTAATAGGTTTGCATTTTAATTTTTACGGTACTCTTACCATTAATGCATCATTTCCATGTTCCCGTTTTATACCACCTAATACGTTAGAGATAGTATCAATAGTTTCTGTAACATCTCCAATGTAGTCCTAGAAGTATTATGTAGGTAAGTATTTTGAAAGGATATTATTATAAATTGAATATTTGTACAATGATGGGTAATTATATATTTTGTAATTTATAATATTCTTACCGCTAAATCAATGATGTTATTTTGTTCTCCATTTTTACGACGCGAGAGCAAACATATTTGCTGAAGATTCATTATTGCATTTTCAAGATCTTGACGTTTTCTCGGATCCTTTAAAGTTAATAATGATAAATATTTTACATATATTATAAAAAAAAAAAACTATTTATTATCATTTTCAAGTATTTCAACAAAGGGATCATTATAAAAATTAAATACTTACAAGTGGATCATTGCGACATTTTGCATTAGTAATATCTAAGGATTTAATAGCACCCTGCAATTCCTTTGAAAATGCGATCAGTTCATTTTGCTCATTCGGTGAAATATTGTTAGATTTTGACTTTGATTTTGCCTACAAACAAAAAGTGTCATTAATTTCTTTTAGGATAAATTTTTAACTGGTTATTATTGCATTTTTTGAAAATCTTTAATTGTGTTCAATTCCAAGTAGAACAGGTTTGAAAATTTTAGTTTAGATTTTTTGGAAACCTTCTTAGTCTATAATTTTAGTTACAATGTGCGCTTAACAAACCGTTACTGAATCCAAAATTTTTGAAGCCAAACTTCTGAGAGGATTATCTTCAATTGTTAATCGTTCCGTAACTTTATTGTATTCCGGCGTATTCCCTTCCTTAACATTCTTTTGTATATCTTCCAGTAGGTTATCAATATTGTCTCTGTCTGGTTGCTGCAAGTCAAATATAATAATAATATAAGATATTTAATCTCTAAAGCACTTTAAATTTTCTGAGTAGCACATTCGAAATTGAATGCCCAAAACTTACCTTTGGTTTAGCATGAGAGCTTCCTTGGTGTTGAACTACCATTGGGGCATCTTCTGAAAATGAAATTAATAACGAATTCATCTTTTATGTTTTGCGTTTAGGTCAAAGATAAACTCCAGATAGACAAATCTCATATACCTACTTAACTGTATTTTAAAAAGTGAAGACAAAATCGTACGCTTGTGTGTGAAACGCTTACGCGTAGCGACACAGACTACTCAGATATACGCGGAAAGTTTACCTAACTTTTGACATCTACGTGCTTCAAAAAATAGTAGCACGTTACCAGGGCTGGTTTAGAGTGCAATCAATCAAACTAAAGCATTTGAATACAATTAAAAGATTGTCGCGTTTGAGTTTTCAAAGCTTCACATACCTGTTTACTGTAATTATTTTACCTGTATCATCTTGACAAGCTGTTTTAATTTTATCAAGTTCAGTGAGCAACAAACGTAGGTCTCTACGTAGCTGTTCTCCAATTTCCTTTTGTTCTGCTTGCTGAGTCAGCGGCACCCAGATCTCCTTGAGATCTTGAGTTTGCTCCGTTAATGTATCAACCGTTGACATCAAAGCTGATTGACAATTCTTTTCATTGATTGACGATGCAGTAATCTAGAGATCGATTAAATTCAATATTAATTATTTAGTTTTTAACATTGGGATACTAAGACAGGATAGCATAAAAGATATTTTTCTGAGAAATTATATATTTTTATATAAATTTGTAGAATATGAATTTTTTGATAAGAATTCCCTTATAAGATAGATTTTGTCGAAGTTCATTTAGGTATGTGCTAATTTATTTTTCAATGTTTTCATTTGAATTTTTTACTGAATAATTAAATTTTGATTCTGTTCCTTCCATTAGGTAGCATTTTCTATCTGTTCACTTAGCAATGAGATTTTTCTCATCTACTTTTGTTTTCTATTCGTTAAAAATAGTTCGAGGAAAGTAAGCTGCGTGGGATAAGCATGATTTTTTTGATCTGTGGTGTCTACGTCTATAATTACTATGAATACTCGTACCTGAGCGTTATTTAAGAGAACTTGTGCAGCATTAGCCACCTTGGCTCCAGAAGTATCAAGTTCAATTCTCTTTTCCCTCTCAATATATTGAGCTAAACGAGACACTCGGGAGAGCATCAGCGATGTCCTTTCACAAGCTGACCGTGACATATCTAATATCTATGGAGAATAATTTTCACTATTAACTGCGATATTAGAACTTACCTCTCAAGCTAGAAGATAAAATGTTGTAAAATAAGAGCGTGTTCGGAAACTATCCGATTTTGTTCCTTCGTGGTTCCCTCCAATATTTTATCAACTTAAGAGGCATTTAAATTGAGGTTAAAGTCTGATGAATAAAGTGTCTCACCAGTAAGAGCGCGATATTTTTGTGTATGTTTTTATACTTTCTGTTGCTTGGAGTACCTACTTAGTTATTTCAAATCTAGAATGTACAGAATCCCCTTTGAATCTACCAGTTTTTATGGAACTTACCAAATCAAAAAAGGTAAGGAGTGGGATGATTTCATAACCACCTACCTTCTTTTCTTTGTTAGGATAAGTGCGAGGACTGATGATGTAGCGTAGCTTTCTTGAAGTTTGAGCGTACTGACTGGCGGCATTATTCAGTTCCTTTAAAAATAGAATAAGATCAATTTTACTGTTTCTACCATGTACCTAAGTACTTTGCCGTAAATATAACAACTTTCTTCATCATGAAGAAAAAGTTAGTTTTCTCTTCTCTCTTATTACATTTTTTTGATGTGTTAGTGATTTTTTCATACTTTAGATATTGTTTTTTAGGTAGGTCGGTATAAGAAAACAACAAACCTCCATATTACATTTTTCAACACTATCGCAAACCGCTTGACTTGCCATACATAAAGCTTTTGTCTCTTCAAATAATACTTGACGGGAATCATCATCCACGTTTCGCTGGAGAGCTATAGTTCCTTAAAAAAAATTTGAAACCTTGTACAAATACACTAGAATTTTCTTACACACGTCTAAGACATTTTCATTTTACTATTATTTCGACTATTTTGAAATCGACTATTTTAGTTCAATTAAAACGTGGTACTTTCTTACCTTTAACAATTTCTGGAGTTAATTCCGACATAACATCAATAGACTGCTCAACTCTTTGAATATTATCAGGATTTTTGATATCTGCAATTAAAATTAATTTATTATTATTTATAGGTATTGGATTTTGCTTGGATTCACGTCGGTTACAGAGCAGCAAAAGTAATATGAACGATAAAGTGTGTATAGCGTGTGGTTAAAATTAGGTATATCTTACCTAACATGGCTTGTAAAAGTCGCGCCATAGCTTCATTCAATGCTCCTATTTTGTGTGATATTTGTTCTCTCTGTTCTGTGATAGGTTTTATAGTTGTTCCAGGTTTATCCAAACATTCGTTGGCTGGCAGTTCAACCATTTTGTCCTCTAAGAACATTTTTTCTGCTTCTTTAATTTTATCTTTAGCATGTTGTACGTTTATGTGAATAGGCTTAGCGGCTTGTGAATCCTCTAAAAAGTAAATAAGATTTTTGTTTATTAAAACTAAAGAAGTCAATTTAAAAGACTTTTCTCACAATTTGACAAAATTATGTAACCAAAAAATAAATATTGATGATTTATACCAGTTTCTTGACAAGCTTTTCTTAACTTATCCAGTGTCGAATGAACATGCTTGAGATTTTCTTCGAGCTGGTCACCAGTTTGGCGTAGCTGGGGTGCCTGAACTATTGGCTTCCAAATACCCTTCAGTTCTTCAGAAAGTTTAGACAGGTCATCTACAGAAGATATGAGAGTTTCTTGGCAATATGCATCACTTATAGTTGGAGCTAGAATCTGAAGTAGAAATATATCGATAATGTTGTATCAAATCCTCTTACCAAAAAATTAACAAATATGGCCAGTTCACAAGCATTGTTCAACATGTAAGCGACAGTAACTTTTTTGCTAATCTACAAGAAAATGAGTATCAGAATGGTAAATTATGCGTAACGTGAGAGGCATACTATGTATCCTTGTTGGTTAGTGAAATGTTCAAAGCAATATCGCATTTTATGTTATAGAATTCGTTATTGTCAGCTAGGTTCCTACTGAGCAAGGCTTATATTCTTATTGCCAATCAGCTTATTTGGTTAGATAGGTAATCGGTGAAAATTTAACTTTACCTACCTCAGTGGTTTTTTGCAGTATTTTCGAGGCTTTAACCACTTGAACTCGAGTGTTGTTTAGTTTTTTGCCGGCGTCTCCACCAATTTTATCTGCTAACTGATGTACATCAGATAGCATCAAAGAAGTCTGTTCAGCGGCAGATCTGGAAAGATCCAGAATCTGAAAATAAAATGTATCTTAGGATATTTTTTTTGTGACATGTCTTTTATTGAAGGTTTATTGCATGGACGTATTAATTATATCTCTATGGTTTATTGTCTTCTATAAAATTAAATTATTTGTTGATAGATACGCCATACACACCTATATCATATGCAAATAACAAAAAAAAATCAAATTAAATGTAACTACCTGATTTTCCTTTTTTGTGTCAGGCGGTGGACCAAAGACGTAGCTTAGTCGACCTACAGATTTTGCACATTTGAAAGCTGCTTCTTGTAGCTCCTGAAAATTGAAACCTTATATTTCAGTATTTTTTTTTGTTTAATTTTATATTACTATGTTACCTTAAAAATGTTCCAACTATTATACGAGTAGTTAAGGTTGTCTTATTTAAATTATCGCTATACTTTTTTGCACTGAATATTCTTTTTCATATACATACCGGTGGGTTGTTATCTTCAACGTGTCTACAGATGTCTTGTGTTCTTACTACAACATCATTGAGGTTTTCCTCCACAATATTCCAAGAATTTTGGTCAATATCACCTTTAATTGATTTCACATCTGTAAAAGAGTTATGTATTTATTAAACTCATTTACTTTTAATCTTTTATCAGTTACTATTTTCGCTAATCCGTTTATAGTCACAACTAAAGTTAATATGAAGTTAATTTTTCGAGGGAATATCCCTCGTAAAAATGCTACCATGCTATGAATTTTAATTTACTACCCATTTATCATAAGTTATTTTACATTTACCTTTTATTATATCAGGTGTGAGGTGAGTTATTGTATCAATCGATCGTGTAGCTACATTATAGTCTGGCTTATCATCATCTGTGGATCAGATCAATAGAATCTAATCAATAGAATGTAATCTATACTATCTAATCTTATACTAATATAATATGTCGGTATAATTACTAATAGCTAATTAAATAATGATTTTGATATAACTAAATATTTTATACAAATAAATAGAAATGAAGCTTTTATGTGATTTCAAAATAGCTTTCATTAAGCTCAATTTTATAGTACAAAATATGCCCGAATGATCTTAGCTACATAACTAGAATTTTATTGTAAAAGTAAAATAGCTATTTCTTGCAAACAACGTGAGCAACTGTTAACAATGTAAAAATTTACTACTGTAATGTTTTGTGATAGAAAAATTAAAGAATTAGAAATTATGTACCTGCCGTAGCCAGCACCAATGACGCTATAGTGGAGTTCAAACGAGCCAGTCTTTGTGATAGAGATCGTTTCATAGCTGCGACTTCCGACTTGTCGATTGCTTTTACTGGCTGCAACAAAAAGAATATTTAAAAATGTTCTAGTAAAATTACATTATTTCATGTGATAGATATTATTCCACTTTTCGATTGTATTAAAAATTGTATCCTTTATAAAACATAACATAAATAGCCCTAAATAAGAAGACAGCAATAAAATTATATCAAATTCAAAGGGTTAAAAAATTTCCGATGTTACAAAGGATTATTACCATTTTATCTTTCAGTTCTTTTTCTGCCGATATCATTGCTTTTTTCGCTTTTAATGCAGTGGCTATAAACATTAATCTTTGTGTTTCTGGATGCGCTGTGTCGGTTCCTGTAAGGTTAATTACTCGTATTAATTAGACTTTCTTATCATCTAGGTTTAGGTAGGTAATAATAATTTATTTTTCATTTCATAAATTTAGTAATTCATTTGATGTAGAAGTTCAATAATAAAGCGGTTCTTACTAGAGGATGGCTTTGAAATTGAAGATGAGATACATTAAAATCTTTAAGAAAGTCAGATTGAAATTTTGCTCTTTACTTAAAGCTAAAATTACCGTTATCATCATTGCAGGCATCTTTCAATTTATCCAGCGCAATTTTAATCAAATTCAAATCATGGTTGAGCTGATCACCAGTTTGATGATGTTCTTTTATTAAGGGTTTCCATGTACTTTCCATTTTCCGTAGTTGGTCACAAAGACGTTCAATTGCTGCCAATAGAGCGGTTCTACAACGTGTATCAGCAATGCTTGGTGCAGTAACCTGGACAAAGTTATTCTCGACTTTAATTTTTTATAAGACGGTTTCATTCAAATCTATGTGCTGATTTAGATTCAAATTATTGTAAGGAAACTTCACGGCAACCATTGCACGGACCATGAAATAGTCCATGGTCCTCGAACAGCAGCACGCTACATATTACTCTGGTTTATTTCCGGCTGATTCTTCTCTCAAGAAAGCACATTCTGAATCAGCACTAAATTCACTAGATTATTCAAAGGACTTTACATAAAGAACAAAAACTTCTAATTTCTATTTTAGCCTAAATGAAAAAAAAAATTATATTCAAAGAAATGATTACCTCAGCAGTTTTAAGTAATTGTTGTGCAACATCCACAACTTTAACGCCAACATCATCTAGTTTATGACCATACTCATCATCAACTGATTCAGCAAGTTGGTAAATATGTGACAGCATCCTAGAAGTTTGCTCCACAGCGGATCTTGACAAAAGTGAAATCTTAAAAAAAGATTTTGATGAAAAAAAACGCTCAAAATCAAAACTTTTATGGATATCTATTTTACATAATATAAGATATAGTTTAAATTTGAACAAGTATCGGCACTTAATTAAAACTAATCGTTCTTTTTAAAATATATTTGTCAAGCATTTTATTTCCTGCCGTAACACCTAGCTAATATTTTTACTTACTTGCTCTTCTTTCTTAGGATTTACACGAGGGTTGAAAATGTAGATTAACTTGCCAGAAGATTTTGCAAATTTGGATGCTGCATCATTCATTTCCTAAATATCATAATTTATCATTATTATTTTCGTGTACTTTATTTTATACTTATACTTGTTATTTTATTTCAAAAACTTAAAAGTGTAAAATGATTTAATTTTATTCACCTTAAAATCATCCCTCTTTTGACAATTAGAACAAATTTCGCGTGTTGCATCTAGCATAGCTTTGAGATGGTCTAATGTTTCTTTTAGTGTCTTCTCGTCCATACAACCATGTAAATATTCTGTGTCTAAAAATTAAATTATGAAATTTTAGATATTCTTTATGCAACAAAAATTTTTAAAAAGTTGTATATTCAGTATTACCTTTAATTATGCCAGGAGTTAATTTACTTATTTCATTGATAGCTATTTCTGCACTGTCATAGTCAGGATTATCATGATCTAGAAAACAATGTCTTAGTGGTTAATCAAGTCGGTCAAGCCTACCTAATAAATTTTAAAATTTTGTAGATGTTACCAGAACTAGCTTGCAATAAAGTCGCAATTGCTGCATTCAACTCAGCTAGTTTTTTGGAGAGATCCCGTTTAACTTCTGGATGTGTACTATTACTATTGCCCTTTACTTTCTGAAAAAATAAATAATGAGTATAATTATTTGAATTAGTGAAAATTAATTCAAAGTGTCAGCATGCAAATAAATTAACTATACACTTATCTCAATAAATCATTATTACCTTTGACATAGGCTTTTTTATTATTTCTTCCAATTGTTTGTCAGCGTCAATTAGTGCATTTTTAGCAACTGATTTTGTAGCAATAAACTTAAGTCTTTTTCTTTCTTGCATTTCATCTTTTCTTATTTCACTAGCGGTAGGATCATCGTTACCTTTAAATAAGACCATATGATATCATCAATTTGTGCAAAATTACAAAAATATGAGTAATACCATACTTAAATATTGTAACTACCAGCTTCCTCCAGACAAGCCTGTTTTAAATGATTAAGCACCATGTTGACTGATTTTAAATCATGATTGAGCTGATTTCCAATTTCACGATGTTTAGGTTCGTCTACTAATGGCATCCATGTATTTTCCAAATCCTTAAGATGGCTAGAGAGACGTTCAATAGCTGAAAGCAAAGTTCCTCTACAACGTGCATCAGAAATGCTTGGAGCTGTAATCTGAAAAAAATGTGATTTAGTTATAAAAATAATTTTAGTGGTTTCTTAAATACTCATACTGTCTGTAGTGGAATGAAGTATTACCTCGGCAGTTTTTAGTAGTTGTTGTGCAATATCTACAACTTTAACTCCAGCGTCATCCAACTTGTTGCCTTCCTCACCTCCAACTGATTCCGCGAGTTGGTATACGCGAGACAACATCTGAGAAGTTTGCTCAACGGTGGATCTTGATAAATCTGAAATCTACCCAATGCTCGTTCTGACAATGTGTTATTTTGCTACAAATTAATCAAGTATCACAGTGTTAAATATGAAACTTACCTGTTCTTCTTTCTTAGGATTTTTTCGAGGATTGAAAATATAAATTAACTTGCCAGATGATTCTGCGAATTTTGAAACTGCATCGTTCATTTCCTAAATATTAAAATGTCTTTTAATACTTATCAATACTAACAAAACTAAAGTTTAACAAAATTGTCTTTTTATGTTCTAATAATATTTACCTTAACATCACCTTCTTGAGAATTAGAACAGATTCCTTGTATTGCATCTAGAATACTCCTGAGACTATCTGCTATTTCTTTCCATGACTTGTCGTCCAAATTCCCGGGTAAATGTTCCGTATCTAAGATTGAATATAAAGAATTTAGTAAAATAGAACAACATCTTTCCTTATTAAAGTACCACAGAGATATTTTTACCTTTAATTATGTTTGGAGTTAATTTGTAAATATTATTGATTGCTTTTTCTGCAGTCTCATAGTCGGGATTGTTATTATCTAAAAAATAAGGAAGTAATTCAGTTTTCAGTCTATCAAAATTCTTATAATATTAAATATTGTATGGGAATTTACCAGAACTAGCTTGCACTAAAATCGCAATTGCTGCATTCAATTCCGCAAGTTTTTCAGATATACGACGTCGAACTTCTGGATTTGTTGTGCTAATATTATCCTTGGATTTCTGAAATGATTGAGATTCTCATAAATTATTAAAACTTTTAGATATTTCGGTTCAAGTTATTAGCGATTAATACCTACATCATAGACTTTCGATACAGGTTTTCTCATTATTTCATCCAATTGTTTTTCAGCTTCAGTTATAGAATTCTTAACAGCTGATTTTGTAGCAAGAAACTTAAGTCTCTTTCTTTCTTGCACTTCATTTGTACCAATTTCAGCAGCGGCAGGAACATTATTCCCTTAAAAAATAACAACAAACGCAATATTATAAGATTTGAAAATCATAGAATATTTAATTATGCTAAAGTATCACAGTTTGAAATTTGCTAGCACCTTCTAGACAGGCATCTCTTAAATTTTTTAGCACCGTTTTAACTGAATTTAAATCACTGTTGAGTTGATTTCCCATGGCACGATGTAAAGGTTCCTCTACTAAAGGCATCCATGTATTTTCCAAATCCCTTAGACGATTAGAGAGACGTTCGATAGCTGACAGTAAAGTTTCTTTACAACGTGCATCAGAAATGCTTGGAGCTGTAATCTGTAAACAAAACAAAATCTTTTAGGAAGAATAATTTCACTGTGTGAGATTATTTCTTAAATAACTTCAATTTTAGCTGAATCAAGTAGGTAGCTGTTGCTCGCAACTTAACGATGCGGCTGGCAGCGTAAAGCTGATGTGCTCAAACTTAAAGTATTTCTATGGGACTAATTTATTTTCGCGAGATAACTAAGAAATGACCCTTGAGTGCGAAGTTTTCAATGATCAAGACGATCAAGATTCGTATCGCTGTTTATCAGTAAATAGGTATAAATTAACTAACAGATAGACACACTTTCATATTTATGACCATGGATAGACATGTTTTCGTAAGCTGAACTGTATTGAAATAAGTTGTTACCTCAGCAGTCTTAAGTAGTTGTTGTGCAACATCTACAACTTTAACTCCAACGTCATCCAACTTGTTGCCTTCCTCTTCACCGACTGACTTCGCAAGTTGGTACACATGGGACAACATCTGGGAAGTTTGTTCGACTGCCGATCTCGACAAATCTGAAATCTATACAAAGGTATTTTAAACAGAATTTACTTATGCTAAAGATATCTGGTAGTATAAACTATACTAAGCATACCTGCTCTTCTTTCTTAGGAT
This sequence comes from Maniola jurtina, assembly GCF_905333055.1. NCBI lineage: Eukaryota > Metazoa > Arthropoda > Insecta > Lepidoptera > Nymphalidae > Maniola > Maniola jurtina. The sequence continues at coordinate 783,414 of NC_060051.1, read as the reverse complement.
TTTTGCAAGGATTGAAAATATAGATTAACTTGCCAGAAGATTTTGCGAATTTGGTAGCAGCGTCATTCATTTCCTAAACATATAAAATTGTTTATTATTATTAACATTTAGTTCGTTTGTTTGAACAGATTGTGATTGTCGTAGACTATATTCATTACGTATATTTACTGTGGTGAGTAAAAATAAAATCAAAATTTACCTGAACATTACCGTCTTGAGAAATTGAACACATTCCTTGTGTTGCATCTAGAATAGCTTTGAGATGCTCTGCTATTTCTTTCCATGACTTGTCGTCAACACTTCCATGTAAATGTTCTGTATCTATGACAATTTATTTAAAAGTAAATATTTTATTAATTCCATAGAACAGAAATCTGTTATTATAAAAGTACCACAAAAAATCTTTTACCTTTTATTATATCTGGAGTTAATTTACAAATATTATTGAATGCCATTTCTGCATTATCATAGTCAGGATTTTGTCTATCTAAAATATAAAATAATAGTTAAGTTTCAGCCCAATCACATCATCCAATAATTCTAATAAATAGTTCGAGATAGGTATACCAGAATTAGCTTGTAAGAACATAGCAATTGCTGCATTCAATTCCGCTAGTTTTTCAGACATGCGACGTTGAACTTCAAGGTCTATATTCTTAACATCATCCTTGGATTTCTGAAAGTGGTACAGTTGTCACTGTTTACTGTTTTTGTACTCGAAAATATTATAACAGGTATTAACCTGTCTCAAAAAGTTGCCAAAAAGGCCAATTTCCTTATTTACGAAAATTCGTCTTTACCTTTGGTGTAGGCTTTTTCATTATTTCATCTAAGTTTTTATTAGCATCAGTCAAGGTATTTTTAGCAGCTGCTTTTGTTGCAATAAACTTAAGTTTTTTTATTTCTCGTTGCTTATCCTCATTTGTTTCTCCATTTGTTATATCATCTTCGTCTATAAAATTAAATATTGGTATAATAACCCTTAAATTATTTAAAAATATAGTAAGTATTATCATCACCATTATATTAAAGTGCTCGCCATTTCCTACTTATCCTGGTTCGTAGAAATCTATGATTTTATTTATTCATTGCTTTAAATAAAAAAATCTTCTTACCAGTATTATCTTGACAGGCTCTTCGTAACTTTTTAAGTCCAATTTGAACTAAGTTTAGATCACGATTGAGATCATCTACTATCTGACAATAATCAGAAGATTGTACTAGAGGCTTCCATGTGCTTTCAAGCTTTCTCGTGAGATCAGATAGAGAGTCAATTGATGTCAATAGTGTTGCTTGACAACGGGCATCAGCTATACTTGGTGCTGTTATCTACAAGATTTTTTATTACTTTAATAAGAAAAAGCATTTAATAAATTCTTTGAAATCAATTATACAAAAATGACCTGCAATGTTTTTAGTAGTAGTACGTAGCTTCATGCAAAAATTCTAATTACTAGATGATAGCAGTTTTGTAGTTATATAGGTATCAATCATTCAGTATATATTGGTTAGTTTCATAATAGAAAACAGGATATATGCTTACCTCAGCAGTTTTGAGTAATAGTTGAGCAGCGTCCACTACCTTCACTCCAGCACTGTCTAAATCGCCACCATCTTTTCCTCCAATCGTTTCAGCGAGAAGATAAACATTGGAAAGCATTTGACTGGTGTCTTGGAGTGCTGCTCTTGACAAATCTATTATCTAGAAATTGTTTTACTTTAATATTTTAAAAACAAGTTTTGTGTTTTATTTACTTTATATTTTTACGAGTTTGTTCATTACGTTAATATCATACTGTGATAATGTTAAAGGGAAAATAGCACTTAACTAAATGCCTCACCTCTTTCTCCTTCTTAGGATTTTTACGAGGATTAAATATGTACACCAATTTCCCTGAAGAGTTGGCAAATCTGGATGCAGCATTATTCATTTCCTGGACATTAATTTATTTATTTACTATAGCGCCGCCCACAGAGTTACACATTTAAATTATACATGTTGTTCCTTATATTAATAAAATATATTGATTTATCTGAATTGGAATTTTATATTTCATCCGTGTCTCTAAGTCATCGGCCCTGTTTACATTAACATTTGAATAAAAATTGTTAGCCCATGAATTGAAATTTTACTGTGGAAGAATTTGGGAGCCCATCGCATTATTATTTCAAGAAAACCTTTACCAAAGGACAATGTTAGGAGTACAAACTCAGAAGTTCAACATGATTCTGATTAATGGTCCTGATTTATGATCACAAACCTTAGCAACAATGAATAGGATGCAGAGACAATAGTTTTATTAGGTACTTATTAGTTGCTTTGTTTTTGAGACCCAAGACCAAAAACAATTAATTACCTGAACGTTACTATCCTCAGCATTTACACAAATACCACGAGTGGCTTCAAGCATATCCTCAAGTGTCGATGTTATTTCATTCCATGAATTTTCATCCATCGTCCCTTGCATTGATTTAGTATCTAGAACATGGAAAAAATCCTTTGTATTTTGTTAACTTACGCACAATTCAACATATAATCTGTAAAATTCGTTGCTATTAGTATAAATGATCACGTTAGTGTTTGGTTCGAGTGGTCAAAATCTATGTCATCAGCATGAAGTGGCCCATTGGTTTCGGATATTGTCTTTCATGTCTCTATACTTATGTGTCCAAACCCACCTTTGATTATATCTGGAGCCAATTCTTGAATAGTGTTTGCTGCTGTTTCTGCGGTGTCATAATCAGGATTCTCTTTGTCTTGAAATAAAAAACAAACATTAAGAATATTTTATTGTCAAATAGCAATAGAGGCGCCAGTATGAAAACCTCGACGGAAGCTTCATTTTTGGTCTTCTGGGATCCTGCGGCCGAGGAACCTGAGGGTTTAGGGTTTTTTGAAGTACTTACTTTCAAAAAAGTATTATCTCGTCTACACAGTAACCAAAAGATGGCAGTTGCCTTGACCAAAAATTGGTTTGTCGATCCAAAGGAGTAATGCTGCCAGCATTATTGTTAGAAATATAATATTTATGTGGTATGCATACAACGTAACACACATATTATGTACTTACTCTGTGGCTTGTCCTCGCCTCTTTCTCTCTCTGCTCAACCTCCCAATGACGCGCACTGTGTGTGAGGCTTTTATTTGTAATATTAATTGTATTCAAGTTTGTGTAAAGATATTACTGACGATAATTATGTGTGGTTTATTATGTGCAATAAACAAACTCATAATGTGATTGTGATATTATTTCTGGCCGTTGTAACCACTGCTCGATCCTTGTGACCTCCCAAGAGGTCATGGGCCAAGATCTAAATCTACGAGATTTACTACAACGTGTTTGAGAAATATATCGATCGATCGCTTAAGAAGACTGCACGTGCGTGTACGAATGAACAAATACTCTGATCTATTGTGAAGAAACAAAAATGGCATTCCGTGGTGAAGTTCCCACTACAAACGAAGATGGCGGCTCACGTGTCACGCCGACGACGTCTTTGTTTCCTGCGATTGAGAAGCTGGAAGGCAGCCAGAACTATTTAGCCTGGAAGTTTGCGATTCGTATGGTTTTAATACTAGAAGGTTTGTGGGATTGTGTTACTGCAAACGCGGTCACTGACGCTGCGCGCGATCAACGTGCGCTGGCGCGCATTTCCTTCGTGATCATTTCTTTCGTGAGTGTTAAACCTAGCCTGTACCAGCATATCAGAAACGCATCTAGTGCCAAAGAGGCGTGGGACAACCTTTCGGACATTTTTGAAGACAAGGGACTTTTGCGTCGTGTCTTGTTGTTGCGTGAACTGCATCGTACACGCTACACAGACTTCAACGACATGAGTAAGTACATAAACAACACTTCTGACATTGTACAACAGTTGGCCGATATTGGGCGAAAAATAGATGACGAAGAAGTAGCGGAACTGTTACTGAGCGGTCTACCACAGGAATTTGACTCGCTCGTGTCTAATCTGTCTACGTTCTCACTAACATCAAAGATCTCGAGTGAAGTCGTGAGAACTCGTCTACTACAAGAGGAATTGCGGAAAAACGGCTCAAATTCACATAATATATCAGAAGCTGCTTATATTTCAAAACGAAAAGTAAAGTGTCACTACTGTCACAAGGAAAATCACATAAAATCTAACTGTTTTAAACTGAAGCGCGATAAAAAGAAAAACAGTGTGACAGAAAGTAGCAGTGATAATAAATGTATGGCAGCCGCATATCTCTCTAAACACAGACAGGAAGATTGGTTCTTGGACTCTGGGTGCACTGCACACATGTGTAATAAGAAAGAATTCTTTGTGTCACTCAAGTGGACTTCATCGTCAGTATCTGTTGCTAACAATGAGACTATGTTATGTGAAGGTGTTGGGACTGTGAATATTCAATCAAATGACAATGTACTTATTCTTAATAATGTTTTGTATGTTCCTCAGTTAACTACTAATTTGATATCCGTTAGTAAGTTAATAGAATTAGATCTAAGAGTGGTGTTCAATTCGGGAGGTTGTTTTATATTTGACATAGATGATAAACTTATCAGTACTGCTAGTAATTTAAATGGGATTTTTAAATTAAATGGGTGTGTTGGGAATAGGTATTTGCACAAAGAGGAGCACTCTTTGTTCCTTCATAATGAGCAGGAATCACCGAGTGCCGCAGTTGCAGCTCATCAGCAGCCAATGCAGTTATGGCATCAACGGTTAGGGCATCTCAGCTCTAGAGGTATGTTTGCTCTTAGAGATAGGTTAAAACATGGTTGTATGTTTCAGGCTGAGGAATCACTTTCAGATTGTGCTGCTTGTCTTAAGGGCAAGTTGGTCGCAAAACCATTTCCAAAGAGTGGTGCCAGTCGTGCAACCAGGGCTCTGGAGCTTGTACACTCTGACGTCTGTGGGCCCATGCCGGTGAGCAGCTGGGGTGGTGCAAATTATATTCTGACACTGACTGATGATTATTCAAGGAAGAGCTACGTGTACTTGATGAAGAACAAATCGGAGGTATGTAGCCGCTTCATAGAATTTAAAAATATGGTTGAAAAGCAGACTGGTTTATCAATCAAATGTCTTCGTAGTGACAATGGGACCGAGTATGTAAATTCAACTTTGTCTGGGTTTTTACGTGAACAGGGGATAGTGCATCAGCTTACCGTGCCTTATTGTCCTCAACAGAATGCTGTTTCAGAACGGTTGAACCGTACCCTTATGGATAAAGTACGTTGCATGTTGCAACATTCTGGTCTCGACCAGCGGTTCTGGGGAGAAGCAGTAATGATGGATGTTTATCTTAAAAATAGGTCTCCCACAGCTGCATTGGACGGACAGATTCCAGAAGAGGTTTGGACTGGTTCTAAATTGGACCTTGGTCACCTCAGGGTGTTCGGTTGCCTTGCTTATGTTAAGCGTAAGAAGTTAGACCCTAAATGTAAACCTTACATTTTTGTGGGTTATTCTGAAACTACTAAGGGGTATAGACTGGCAGATCCCTGTGACCCTAGAAAAGTGCTTTTGTCTCGTGATGTCACGTTTATGGAAGAGAGATTTTTTAATTTTGGACATGACAATTCTTGTGATAATAATGAAATAATATTTATGAATTCTAGTTTATTACATAATTTATCAAGTGATAATAATGTTAATAATGAATTGTCTAATGTCAATGATAATAATAAATTAATGGAAAATAGTAATTTTAATTCAGATGACAAAATATTATCTAATGGAAGTTTTAATGATAATTCTTGTGTTTCCACAGATACATGGGACACTGGTAGTGAACACAACTCCTCTGTTGAGTGCTCGGCGGATGATGACGTAGAAGATACTGTGACGTCACCACGCGCGACGTTGACTGGAGGGGAAGATGTGTCTGCAGGTTCGCGCCCTATACGTAGTACTCGATCGGTTCTACCTAAAAGGTATGATGACTATGATCTGTCTATGTTTGCAAGGGATGTTTTGGTTGACGAGCCACAGTCGTATCGAGAGGCGATTGATAGTCCTTACCGCGACGAGTGGGTGCAGGCCATGAAGCGTGAGTACAACTCTATGATGGAAAATGACGTATGGACGCTTGTGGAGCGCCCTAGTGACTGCAATGTCGTAAAATGTAAGTGGGTGTTTAAGGCGAAGTGTGATGCTTCAGGTAATTTTCAGCAATTTAAGGCTAGGTTAGTAGCAAGGGGCTTCACACAAAAAGAAGGGATAGATTATACTGATACCTTTTCCCCAGTTGTACGCCACTCCACTATGAGGTTATTGTTTAGTTTGGCGAATGAATATGACTTGAATATTGATCATATTGACGTAAATACGGCTTTTCTGAATGGCAACCTAAATGAAACTATTTTTATGGAGCAGCCTGAGGGATTTACTGATAGCAAAAATAAAAATAAAGTTTGTCTCTTGAAAAGGAGTATTTACGGGTTAAAACAAGCAAGTAGAATGTGGTATTGTAAGGTTAATGACTTGTTGACTAAAAATAACTTCATACAAAGTAAATGTGAACCATGTGTGTATTATTTCCAGAGAGAAAAGGAAATTATTATTATAGCATTGTATGTCGATGACTTTTACCTGATATATAATAAGGATAGCTCTCATATTAAGGTTTTGTTGAGTTTATTAGAGCATGAATTTAGTATTAAAAACCTAGGTCCTATTCAGAGCTATCTTGGAATTAGAGTCAGAAGAGATAGAGAAAAAGGTGTACTTAAGTTAGACCAGTCAGTTTATATAAAGAGAGTACTGAACCGGTTTGGTATGTCAGACTGTAAACCAGTTTCGACTCCTATGCAATCAGGATTTAAGTTATGTAAATCAGATGATATATTAAATGATGATGTATATAACTATAGGCAACTTTTAGGTTGTTTGATGTACCTGTCAGTATGTACGCGTCCTGATATTGCTTACACCTGTAGTCAATTAAGTCAGTATAATAACTGTTTTGGTAAATGCCATTGGTCAGCTGCCAAAAGAGTTTTACGGTATTTAGCAGGTACAATTGACTATGGTTTACTCTATGTAAAAAGTAATCGATTGGTATTGAGTGCCTATACCGATGCAGATTGGGCCAATGATTGTACTGATCGTAGGTCATATACAGGGTTTGCAATAAAGCTTGGTAAAAATGTAGTAAATTGGGAGTCTCGTAAACAAAAGTGTGTAGCACTCTCTAGTACAGAGGCAGAATATTTAGCGATAAGCGACGTTTGTAAAGACTTAAGTTTTGTAAGAAATTTCTTGGTAGAGCTCTTTACAAATTTAAAATTGAACTGTATAACTGTGTATAACGACAATCAAAGTGCGCACAGATTATTAGAGTGTAAAGAATATTGTCACAAGCGCACTAAACACATTGATATTCGTTATCACTATGTAAAGGACCTTGTAAATAGCAACTTTGTGACTGTAAAATATTTGTGTACAGAGAAAATGATTGCTGATGTGTTGACCAAACCTCTAGACAAGAAAAAGCATAACATGTTTATTTATGAGCTTTGTGTTCGACATATATCAGGATGAGAAATGTAATGTATACTTTTGTAGTCATAGAGTAATTTATAATTTTTTATTTTTTGCTGTTTACGTTATATGCATAAGGGGAAGTGTTAGAAATATAATATTTATGTGGTATGCATACAACGTAACACACATATTATGTACTTACTCTGTGGCTTGTCCTCGCCTCTTTCTCTCTCTGCTCAACCTCCCAATGACGCGCACTGTGTGTGAGGCTTTTATTTGTAATATTAATTGTATTCAAGTTTGTGTAAAGATATTACTGACGATAATTATGTGTGGTTTATTATGTGCAATAAACAAACTCATAATGTGATTGTGATATTATTTCTGGCCGTTGTAACCACTGCTCGATCCTTGTGACCTCCCAAGAATTATGAGTACTATGCCCCGTTGCGGTGGAATTGATACGGTTTCAGGTTGAATTCAATTTATTTAATAATAATTAATTGTTACCCAAAGTAGCCTGTAGTAAGGCCGCAACAGCAGCATTTAGTTGAGCCAGTTTCTGTGACAGAAGACGCTGAACCGCTGGATCTCTTTTTGTAGACTTTGTTTCCTGAAATTTTTGATGACTTTAATAATAGTTTTATTGAAGTCCAAGTTTTGCAGAGCCAAGTGGTAAAGACTTCTGCCTCCTTTTCGGGAGGTCGGGGTTCGATCCTGGGCACCGCTAACTTTTCGGAGCCGTGTGTGGTTTAAGCAATTAAGTACATATCACTTGCTTTCACGGTGAGAAAACCTGTATGCCTGAGAGTTATTCATAATTTGAAGTCTGCCAATCCGCACTCGGTCAGCGACTATTTTTTTTTATTTTTTTTTATTTTTTATTTTTATGGAGACAAACAGTATTAAAAATAAACAAAAGGTAGCACAAATACAAAGCACACACACCACAACAGTCTCCAACGAAAAGTTATCACAAAGTTAAAACACACAAAATAGCCGGGTATAAGAAGGTACATAGGAAAAAAAACAGAAAATAGATAAATTACATAAATAATAAAGCAAAAACAAAAACAAAAACGAAACAAAACTGACTAGTGAAGCTAGTCAGTTTTGGATATAATGTCCCTAATTGCAGATTTATATTTCTGAGGAGAGAGATGAAAAATATCGTAATTTGAAAATTGCTGATTGAACTGGTTGCAACTTCTTCTAATAAATGTGTTGGTAGCATGTCTTGTCTTGCCTGGTGCTATGTAGAACAATTTCGGATGCCTAGACTATGGCCTAGACTATGACTATGGCCTAGACTATGACTATGGCCTAACCCCTCTCGTTCTGAGGGGAGACCCATGCTCAGTAGTGAATTAGCGATGGGTTGTTGTTGTTGATGATGATGATGATGAATCATATTTAAAAAGTACACTGTCAGGGAGTTACAGTTCCTGTTACAGTTCTTGTAATTCACGAAGGCGAGTGTCTTATGCTTGTGTTTAAGTCGTATTGGTACACAGACCACCTCCCTTATAAGTAAGATACTCTAAATGTGTGCGTTTGCGAGTGCTTGCTCGCGACTGATTGGTGCGACATGCACACACACTTACGCAACGCCTATGTAACCACAAGTAAAGTTCATTTGCCTTCGTGAATTGCAAGAACTGTAAGAAAAAAGATTTAACTACATAATTATTACCAATGGCTTAGACATTTTCATGATCTCTTGTAACTCCCTTTCCGCATCCATTAGTGCATTTCTAGTTGATGCTGTACTGGCAATGAACCTAAGTCGATTGGCTTCTTGTATATTTGGTTCTGCGCAAATGTCCATTTCTTCTGCTTTTGTGCCTATAGAGCAAAAAACACAATGTGTAAAAATTGCGCAATATGATTCTCGATTGCAAAAAACTCATCTGTTTATGATTAACTGATTGCAGATTAATGAAAAAGAGAAAAAAAATTGAGTTTTTCCTACCATTGAAATTGGAGTACAACTCCTTCAACTTGTCCAAAGCTTTAGCCAGATTAAAGGATCCATCAGACAACTGGTGTCCAATCTTGTGTCGGTTGGGTTTCTCCACCAGAGGCTTACTGCAGAGCACGAGGTTCTGAGCTGATGATGAGAGGTTCTCGACTGCTGCTGTCAACGCACTTTGGCAGTGAGGCTCGTGGATGGAAGGTGCTGTCAGCTGTGTACAAGAAAATATTGGGTAAGGTTTGTTGTCCTTACCAACGCGTCCATAACCTACTTCCTTACAAGAGGAGCGTAATTTTCTTGTAGAAGTATACTCTCGACTTTCCATATAAGTAAACTGATTTAATTACCTATTATTACTACCGGAATACCGGCTGGTCCACACACGATTTGCGCGTGTGGATAGGGGGGGCAAGCGAGCGGGATAAGGACAAATGCTATACGTAAAGAAGAGGGGGGGGGGGGGGGGGGTTTGGAAATAAGGGTTAAGAAGGGAGCTCTTTACGGGGTACCTAGTAATATTTTAACTGGCTGTCCTTATGATATAAAAAAGAAGAAAGTCCACGAACCTTAGCACATGCTAGAAGACCTCGAACAGCGTCGTTACATTTAAGTTCTGCAGCCTCCAGTTCGTTGGTGCGCGGATCGTTTTGCTCCAATGACATCAGCTCGTTCGTAAACGAAAGCAGCAAGTTTGCTTTCTCTTCGATGTCTTTACATTGCAGTGTTATCTAGAAGTTTGAAAATTAATTAAAAAGTACATAAATACTCAGCAGAGTTATTATGGAAGAAGAAGAATATTTCAATAATGAATATATCGAACTCAAAGCATTTAGTCAAAAGGGTACCATTGTTCGCTTTTTGATTGTGAGTTGTTGAATTTGTAAGATATAAACACAAATCTTCAATATCTAAAGTGTGATGAATGATTGATGGAGCAGATATTAATGGATGCCTTAAGTTGGTAACATGTGAGTTTGTAACGAACACTAGGTTAAGAATCATAGACGCTATACATCTATTAGCAGACTATTTGATTATTATTTGTGTTATAGTATTATTCATTAATTGCTGGTCGTTTTAACAACAATGTACTGTAAAATCAGGTCTTACTTTGTTTTCTTCGTCAGGCATAGGATTTCCACCGGGCTTGCAGTAAGATCTGCTGAATGTGTATATAAGTTTTTTGGCCACGTTTGCGTATGCGTCACCTTCAAATTGCATCGCCTGCACAAACATAAAAATCTTGTGTAAATCTGATTCTTTGTTAACTTAAAGAGTTTCATATTACCCACAATATCATAATCAATAGATTCTTCATCCTTACTTTATCAATTGTTATTACATACCCTATACCTATAGCATCAGTAATATTTTGATACCCAAATTGTCAAATTGTGCTTACTGATTATCTTAAGTCCTTAGGCAGGACATATTCTGCAGTATTACTTGACGATTTGAAGTAGAGTATTCACATAGCCAAAGTTGTAACTTGTATTGTCATTGGAATAATATGCGTTAACTTCCAAAAAATTTCATAAGTAAATCACAACGCAAAATTTTAAATAATTGCGAAAGTGAAGTAGTTACTGTATACTGAGTAGTGTTTCTTACTTGTATATCATGGGAGCCAGTGAGTCTGCAGATCGTTCCGGTGCGATTCAGGAGATGTCCTATTTGTTCTCTGAGGGCTCTACCAGAATTACTGTCTCCAACGCCGGTTAAGGGTTTTGCGTCTGAAAGAAATAGGACAACACTGTAGCTAGAATAGCAAAAGGGATGAAAGTTTAATTCCTGCAATTTAAAAAGTTTTTGAAAGTAAAAGATATTAATATAGGTACCTTGTACAAATTCCGGCATCAGTTCATTGATGGTTTTCATCGAATTTACTGCCATTTCGTAATCTATGTTTCTGGGATCTGTCAACAACAAGCCATCACATTATTTTCTGAGCAACAATTATCAATGAAACTTAATAAAAGGAATACTTTTTATACGACGCTACCTGCATGAGCGTTGAGTAGTAGCGCTATAGCAGAATTTAATTTGCCCATACGGTCAACTGCTTTGCTTTCTAGTCTTCTTAGTTCCTCGTCACTCAGTATAGGGCCATTGTAACGCTGTAATAAAGAATTTCATCATACAAATCAAATACAATCTACTAATTGTAATAATCATTGATTGCTTTAGAGGTCAATTTTTGCTGCGTACCTCCATTTTTATCGAGCAATTCTTAGAAGCAGCCCTGAATTCGGAAGTTAGCGATGGTTCACTAACAACCCTCTGACCTTCAACAAGCTTTGAAGAGCACTTAAAGCCGTTGGCCCTGCACCTTACCTCTCTCCAGTCGTGTCAAATTGACGTCCCATTTGACTAAGAAAGTGAAGGAATAGAGAGCGCACCTCTGTTGGAACACACATTTGCGGACTTTAATATCCCTTAACTCCAATTGCCGCCACGCCATGGCCGGATTTTACTGAATATTGACTGCTCTATATTTTTCTAAAAATATGAGATACTCACTTGATCCAATTCCTCCTGCGCTTCCTCCACAGCTTGCGAAGCGTTATCAGCGGCATTGATGAAGGAGGCACGTCGAAGCGAGGCCTCCGTCTTCTCATCTTGGATGAAGCTGTTACGCGATCGCTTATGAAAGAGAAAAGATACTTATCAAATAGAATAGTACTACTATTAAGTAGTATAAAGCTGTATTGCAACTAAACACAGTACCTACATACTTCAACATAAAAAACAAGAACATAGAGTTACAGTATCTAAGGACCGATAAACTACTAAATAAAAAACCAATAACATCCCGTCAAGCGGAGGTATGGACCGATGTGTAGATGTACCAAAAAATGATGAGCCTCATAGCGTGATACCCGTGGGAGGGTTTAAAGAATTTGTTTGAAACTCCATTAAGACAAACCTAAGTGGCCAGACTTCACATACCTTTGAGATGATTGTAGAGAACTCTCAGGCATGCACGTTTTCGTGCGTGTGCCAAGTGTGTGTGAAAAGAGGCCAATGTCTTAATTACTAGTAAAGAAATACTAGTAGAAAATAGTAGTAGTAAATTTACTAGCAGAAAAATATTCAGCAAAAAATCTAGTAAGTCTATTTCGTATTACCATAAGTAGAGTACTGCGTCCTTTGGCCTTCGGGTCCAACGAGAAACACATCTGAGTGGAAATTTCTGCAACTTTCTTCGCAGCATCTTGAGCTGCCATCAGGTTATCTGGCTCTCTCTGAATAAACAACATTAATTAACCTTTAAGTATTCATAGTTACGAGTTAGCTGGGATGAAACCGGAAACCCTTTCTTAGGTATTATTATTAGCAATTTGTGCTGTGTGCTTGACACCGTTTCGAGCGGGCATGATTTGTAGAGTAGTTATTAGATAAGCTAGTTTTAAATTTTGCTGTAACACCAGATGATATCCGCGACTTCGTCCGCGTGGATATAGGTCTTTTATCCCGCGGGAACTCTTTGAGTGGTAAGTCAGAATTGAAGCTATCTCAGCCAAATTTGTCCAGTAGTTTTTGCGTAAAAAACTAACAAACATACACGCGTAAACATACATACAAGGTTTCGCCTATGAAAGATTTTTAATTAAAAAAAATTAAATTACTTACAAGATCACTTCTTCTAGTTGTATTAGCTAGTAAGTTCATATAGTTGCACAGTTCGTCTAGTTCTTCTAGAAGCTTCTGTGTAGAGTCGCCATGCTGGTTTCCAGCAACTTCTTTGACGCCTATTAAAACAGTTTTCGCAGTGTGTCATATAGAGGCTTCATTGTAAGTATTAAACTAAAATATGTGTCTAGGTAGATATAGAAGAGCTATTTCTTAATCAAAAGTCGTGTTCTATTTATTCTAATTTACCTTTTATTATACCCGGCATGCCATCCTCTAAGTCATCAATAATTTTCCTCACTTGCTGAAGATTATCCATGGTAGGATCTGAAATTAATAAAAACAGAAATTTGTACAAGCTCTCAGCCGTCAAGAATCTGTTGGTATTGAATTTACTATGTAATGGTTCAAAACTTCTCTCAATGACAGGGACGTGTAGAACTTGGTTTTTTTGAGAAACCATTATTTTCTTCATCATCATGTTAAGCATATCACTGGCCCACTACTGAGAATGGGCCTCCTTTTAGAATGAGAAAGGCTTAGGCTACAGTCCGCCACACTGGCCAAGTACTTGGTAGACTCTTTTTTTCTCGTTCATCTCATGGTGTGAGGCTGGGGTGTCGTTGATAGGTCTATCAAAAACATTGCGTGTAGGTATGTTAAAAACCATTTTTCGATTCAGGAATTTGTTTGCTAAATATTAAGATAAGTCTTAAAATTTTTAACGTATAGAAAAACTAATTACTCGATAGCAGGACCACGGTCTTCACACATTCAGAGTTAAGATGATTGAGCCTTTTTCCAAAGTCCTGAGGGATGTTGCTACGCATACTGATTTCTCCTTTCTGAAACAATCAAAACCGCTACGCTTATAATAATTCTACAGCATCATTTCTTAAAAGATGGCAACGCATTAACGGTTACCTTTGCTGTCACATCATTCGAGATGATGAGAATTTTCAAATGAGCCTAGGGACAAATCTATTATGATTTAATGATTAAAAAAAACAAACACGTGCGTTCGGTGAAGATATCAATAAATATTTTTCTTTCTTATTCTATGATAACAGCACTCATTTATTTCATTGTATTTGTAGGTAGAGGTAATCCGTACAATTTTTCCTTAGCTTTAATTTGACACTTTCGAGAATCCCTTCTAGAAGAAAAGTCACAGTTAGCTCACCACTGGTTGTTGGCTCTTGTCCCCTCGAATGCTTGTTATAATTTGCTGTACCGTCACAATTTGTGTTCCTTGTTGTGACATATGCCCTGAACAATACACGAATATGGTTAAATAAGTATATTAAGATTAGAGGTTTCCTTACAATAATAATCTTCTTCAGACCCAGTCACGTCAGACAATCTCGACGGGACTAACTACACAAGAGGATTTGTCTGGAGGTTTCGGCCGAGGCTAGTTACAACCCTAACGGCAAAGCCGTGCCGCTAAGCGATCTAGCGTTGCGGTACGATGCCCTGTCGAAACAAAGCGGTATGGGTTTAATAAAAACTGCCATACCCATTCCAGATTAGCCCGCTTGCATCTTAGACTGCATCATCACTTATCACCAGGTGAGATCGCAGTCTATGCGTGCAAGCATTTGTGCTCTGTCTATTTTCTTATTTTCAGATATTCTCATAATCCGATAGGGCGAAAATCTGACGTGATTGGAATAAGATCAAGCACTCTAAGCACAATTTCCCAAATCAGGGCTGCCACTGAAGTTTAAAGACAGTAACACCCAATAACATTTTTTTGGAGCCACGAACTTTTTGAGTCCTGGGACTTTATGATCCCCAGTCAGCTTAACAACTCAGTTGACTACCTTACCTAATTTAAAGTTTGGCAAATATTAACAAAATTCATGGCACTTTATACCTTGGTCTACAGTAATAATTTGACTTGGTCCTACTAGAGAGTGTTCCACCATCTTTGATGGTACCACCGTCTGCACCATAGTGCCCCTGAAATAAAAATATTAAAAATTATTTTCTAAAACCGTGTCAGTATTAGATCAATATCAGTATAGATCTCACTTGGATGACTCCACCATGTCTTCACACATGACCTCTCCCTCTACATGGGTGACGTTGAAAGGCGCTGCCAGCTTTTTCCTGATGATGTCAATGTAGCCCTCGAGGATGTCTTTGATGCGTAGAGCTTCGTTCGTCTTCACTACGTAGCTTTTGTCACTGAAATAAAATTTATAGACTTCAATAAAGCCTCTACAGATTAAAACGAAGTACATAAACAGAAATTATCTCAAATAAAGTTTTTATAATGTTATTATGCTTTGACTTTGTTAAAATATTTTTCTAACGCTCAATAGACGTCCTTACAGCAGAATTATTACGTTACTTTGTATAATATCTATAGGGGTTAAGCAAGGTAGATACTTGGGACCTAATCTGTTTTTAATATCGATTGATGATCAGATTGAAATTTTAAGGGAGATTTAGCTTTTGATATACGTAATTTACTTTAAAAATTATCCAAAAAAATATATTTGGTTGCATGTCAAGTGTAGTAAAAAGATGAGATGGTTAAAGAAGGGCTGATTAAATTTTTAATCAACAATAAAAGGCTCGATTATAATCGGTCAGCTGCTTTTATATAACTTACATTACAATATTTAAACAATTCCATGTCATCATCATGCATTGTTACATCAAGTCACATTATTTGAAACTGAACGTTTGAGAATAATAAATTGAGTACGTAAATTCACTAACCTGTAGTCACCAAAGTTCAATGTAAACGATTCATTCCCAGCGGTGTAGCTCTTGACTTGTGTGAGGAGCCAGGTCTGCAGAATTTCCTTCGTTCCCTCGTCCAGTCGCAGGATCGATTCCGAGTTGATCCCCAGCAGGCGATGGACCAGCTTCTTCTTCCCTTTTTGCTGCTCCTGGATTTAAATATAAGAAAGAAAGAAAGAAAATTAATTTATTCATCTTGTGCAATGAAACGAGTAGACAAAGAGTACCTACAACAAAACAAAATAACAAAACTTATAATGAACAAACAACAAATATAAACAAACTTAGGTTAGTAATGGGTTAGTACTTAGTAGTAGTTTTTAATAAGTACTTATTAAAAATTTTATATGCGTGTTTTATACCGAAAGGGCAAAATAAGTAGAACATATTTGGTTCAAACGTAGCAGATACATTTTTTAAAAGCACGCCAGTAAAAATTATAATTTCGAAGCCGGGGCGGGTCGCTAGTAATAATAATAAACACAAAAGATTCTCCACACTCACTTTTACCAAGAAGAACGTGACTCCGTAAGTAGGCAGCTCTCTCGCGGTCTTCGTGTATAAATGCTTAGCTTCCACAGTGCTCATGCCGATCAGCTTCTGATGTACCTTAATGACTTTCTTCTCCACACCCCACGAGCCTGCATACTGCTCTGGCAGAAACTCTTTCAAGCTGCAAAGTTATAAAAAAATTATAATAAACACCGGGCACCTTGAAGTTCCTGGAGGCCAACAATTTCTTTATCATTTACAGCAGCATTGCATTTATGTTTCATGTTTTTTGTATAGAGATAATAGGAGGTTTTGTATGCTGAAGAGGATATTATGGAGAAGGGAGCTGACTAGCTGATATATCAACGTACATCCTACATTGGGTCTAGAAATATAAAATTCTTCATGATAGTTTTCTCTATAATGTAAACCTCTACTAAAAATGCATTATTAAGAAATTCTACTTCAGCTAGTTTTCAATATATCATTACTATTTACTATTACATAATAATTGTATTTTCTACTTACTTCTCTATAAATCCTGGTTTGTGCTTTTTCTCTTGAAAGTCCCCATATTGAATATGGCATTGTATGCCGGCGAATTCAACGGCTGAAATTATTCAAAACATGATTCAGGATATGTTATCGATTCCTCTACCTTGCTTCGTTGCCTGAGGCAAAATAAATCCACGAATATTTTGGCTTTTATATTGCGCTCATTCCCAATAGTCCAACTGATTAGTTCCAAAATCAAAATTACGCGAAGGAGGTATTTAGACCATTGTAACAGTGCATTTTATCGGATTATTTTGCAGTTTGAGTAACGGTGACCTAAGACAAAATTTGGATATGTGATCGATTTTTGATCCGAAAGTCTTTATTCTTTACACTACTTTACAGGTCCTCCGTAGCTTGGACTCAGGGAACATGTTATGCCGTTGGTCCTTATGACCAACATTTTTTAGTAAATTCGTTAGCGGGATGTCCTGGGAACCCCCTAACTTATACTGCTATTATGTGATTAATAAAAAGGGATCACAACCCTCAGCAATGACAAATAGGACAGGGATAGATAAAGGGAAAATTAAATTATACCTTTATCTTCGGTGACGACCTGTCTGCCATCCAATATGGCGTCTCTTGTCTGTACATACAAGAGATTTAACTGTACAGGGTCTCTGGAGTCGATGTTGCGGTCAGAATAGAAGAGGCGTCTCTTGAACAGTAGCGTATCTTTTGGTTCTACCCTCAACTCCCGCAAGGTTCTTCGCTGATCTAGCCATTCCACTGAAAATATTATAATCATATTCTATGTCAGTACAATAACTTAAACAAAAAATATACGATTGTAAAGGTAAAAAACAAAATAAAATTTAAGGAACTGAAGGGGGTGAAAAGGGGTTTAAATAATTCCTGTATCAATTCAAAAATATTTGTAGAGAAAAGGAAAGTCTTTTAAATCGTCAACATGCAACTCTTGTTGTGGTCAGTGGTGGTGTTATCTACTACAGTTGCAACAATTAAAACCCACCGAGTGGTATAATCTCGATAAAAGTGTGATTCTCTTACGACATTCAGCATAAAAATGCCCATAACTACTGTCTGAGAGTGTTGTGATGCCAAATCAATTAGTTTTTGTGTTAAAAAACTGCGAATTTTCAGATCTTAATATTACTGTCGATTTTGATAGCATCTAAAGTAATCTTGATTTTTTACATATTTGATTCAAACGGTCCAGATTATTTTGATGTAGAGTTCATTAATTTAACAAACTGATGATCTCTAGTATATTATCTAAAACGGTCCAAATAAGAAAATTAGGGGAAGCGTTTTGGTGGACCTTACCGTTGTCGTCAGTTTTTAGTTTCTTGCTCATCTGTTGAAGCTGAGCATCTTTCTCTCTTGTCTTCCTTTTCAATGTTAACGTTCCCATAGGAGATTTCGCAGTTTCCTCTACAGCCTGCGTCTCCTCACGGCACTGAAAGAATACATAACCCGTAGGACACTCAATAGAAGCTTAATTTGTCTGTTTTTTTTAATTCAGATACAAATTAGTCCTTGAGTACAATCTCACCTGGTGGTAAGTGATGATAAAGTCTAAGATGGGAGCGGGCTAGCCTAACAGGGGTATGGCAGTTTTTGTTACACCGATACTCTTTTGGTTTCGTATCGAATCGCTTAATCGCTTGGCGAGACGGCTTTGCCGGTAGGGAGGTAACTAGCCACGGCCGAAGCCTCCTACCAGAAACTTTCAGATTTTGACAAAATAAGAGTGTAAGAATTTATTCCCTCTTATACTCTGTCTCGCTCATTCATATTATGAGCTGCAATGCTGCCCAGCCAATAAAGTACGTTTCATTGCCGCGTGCTTTCGTTTCACTTCTTGCAGTCCTCACGTCCGTCCGTTAAAAAGCTTATCGAAGCAAATAATTTGCTTTTACGAGATATTTCACCAGGCTTAATTACTTCTTTGGATGACAAGACTACTGGCACAAGTTTGATACAAAGAATTAAACTGGTGGTTCGGCGCACAAATGCAGATTATAATTTTAAACAGGCACTCACCAGGCCATACTCCTCGTGGTTGGCGGTACCAATTTTCTCACAGATCACAACCATCAAGTCTTCGATTTTCTGTGATTCATCCACTTGTAGCGTCTTTACAGCACCTTAAATTACGAAAACAATATGATAGATATTAGACACTTAATGGACTCCAGTTTTTGTGGTCGGTTTTAGGCAACTCACATTTTTAACCCCCGACCCAAAAAGAGGGGTGTTATAAGTTTGACGTGTGTATCTGTGTATCTGTCTGTGGTATCGTAGCTCCTAAACTAATGAACCGATTTTAGTTTAGTTTTCTTTGTTTGAAAGGTAGCTTGATCGAGAGTGTTCTTAGCTATAATCCAAAAAAATCGGTTCAGCCGTTTGAAAGTTATCAGCTCTTTTCTAGTTACTGTAACCTTCACTTGTCGGGGGTGTTATAAATTTTTAATTTACACTTGTTTTAATTTAAGTTTATAAAAAAAAGTATAGGTTGAATTTGGATTCCTAATCTAGTTTTTGTTGCTTGTTAGCGTCAGATTAGTCATAACTAAGTTAGACTTGTCTTTGTTTAATTTTTTGTAATAAGAATGTGTCTCCAAAGTCCAAACATACTTTATAAAAAGTTTACTTACCATCTAACATCCGAACTTTTAGGTTCCGTAACTTGGGCAAGTAGAACAATGAATCTCCATCTCTTATCATGTAGTATTCTAGGGTTTTGTTTTCTTGCAGCCAAACTCCAGAACTGTCGTTGTCCACTGATGTCAGGAAGAAGCCGTAATCTGGTGAATAGAGAAAAGCCGGTCAAGTGCGAGTCGGCCTTGCGTACGAAGGGTTCCGTACCATCGTACACTGTATACTGTATAGGTATAGATATTATATAGGTTGGTAACTGTTGTCTATTTTTTTTTGTCATGTAAAGACTTTATGGTTACCGGATTTTTCCTTTACTTGTGCTATGAGACCTACCTATCTGCTAAATTTCATGATTCTAGGTCAAAGGGAAGTATCCTATAGCACAGCCTATAGGTTTTCTTGACAGACGTACAGACAGACAGACAACAACAAAAATCCTATAAGGGTTCCTTTTTCCATTTGATGATAACTAGTGAAATGCATATCACAAACGCATAATTCCGCAGCCATGTTAATAGCTATTAGCCGTACTAGAAAAACCACACCCATAGTGTGCGACAGGTTGAGATGGCAACCGGGGTGGGGACGCCCCTCACACCCACCCGCGCTAACCCACCCACCTGCTGCGGTTGACGTGTGGGTATGCGGGGCATCCCCGCGTCTCATACCCCGATTGCCATCTCAACCTGTCGCGTACTACAACTATTTGTTTTTAAATACTAACTTAGTATTAGCCATATGAGGAAATTTTGATAAGGTAATATAAATACCAAAAATATGTGGACATTTGAATCCATAACTCGTTTTCCCATAACAGGTTATATAAACTTTGTGAAGGTCAGATTGACATCGCTTTATAGGCGTCCATTAGACTATACTAGGTAGGTATTTCGCGACAGGTCGACATGGCAATCGGGGTGGGGACGACCCGCACTAATACGGTGCGGGATAGAGCTCATACCCCGATTGCCACGTCGACGTGTCGTGAAATGCCTTTTTAAAACTTGCAAGGGAAGTTTATCGATTTTCCAGTCAAGTGCAGATTGGTAGATTTTACATACCTTTGAGAATATTATAGAGAACCCTTAGGTTTCCTCACGATGTTTTATTTTACTGATAAAGCAAGTGATACATAACTCCGATCGATGATCCGAAAATTTAGAGGTGCGTGCCAGGGATCGAATTCTGATCCCACAAATACTAGGAGGCGGACGTTTGATAGGTACCCCTATTGTGTTTGGTTTACCTTTATTAGGGTCCAAGGCAAGAATCTTATCTTTGACAATTTCGTGAGCGTCTTTGATCTTGGTAGCGCCGTCGAACATCAGGGTCCTGGTTACCGCGCCCTCGTCCAGCACTATCTTCAGTGATAGTGGCGCCATGGTGGCTGGAATGGTAAGGAAATATCTTTTTACCCGACTACGGTAAAGCCAAAAAGAAGGGTTATGATTTTAGCAGTCTATGTATGTATGTTTGCATCCAAATGCTGTGTGTTCTTTGTTAGTTAGTTATATGTAACGAATTACTAGCAGCTGTTTTTTCAGCTGGTGCAGTGTAGGGATCTCAGTCATCCAATAAATATTTATAAGTATATAATACTTGCACCATTGTCTCATGGAGTCGATCCCGACTACAATGCAGCAATATTATAATGATATCGTATGCCTGTTAAGGTAGACTGTTCCTACCATATACTTACTTGTAAATCGTAATTAATATTATAATTATTAAATTTAAGTAACTATGGCGGGAACGAGGACCCAACTCCTCAACCCTGCTACTGTAAGGAATTGCATTTCTAAATCCTGGTGATCCCACGGGATTATTGAAGGATCATCCGTTTAAATGTTTTTACGAAAGGTACAGAAATACCTTGCATCCCGGGGACGGGCTACTGCGGATAGTCTACTTTTGTCCTGGAAAATCAAAAGTTCCCACGGGATTTTTAATATAAATCCACGCGGCAAAGCTGCGGGCAACGTCTAGTTTCAATATTACTCGATACAAACGACCTCTAGTAACTCCAATGCTCCACACACTTATCTCAAACATTTTTTCTTGATGTATTTGTGTTAGTCATGCCTATCCGCTCATATCCGCTATACTTATTTGATTTAGCATGACGTCATTAAAGATGAGACATATTATTACGTGCAAAGTCAACGATACCTCATTCTTATTAATGATTAGTAATTTGGGAATTATGACGGAACAGAAGAAACGACAAACAAACACACATACTTAATGTAGTCTCTAAAATAAAGTGACAGATAATTATATGATTATTATATTGCTGTTTTATTTCATAAATAACGCTGTCTGTGGAAAAAGACAGATTTAGACAGTCAACACTGAATTATAGAATAAATCCTATTTGACATTTATTTTTAATGCATTGAAGGCTTTCTACGAAAAACTATTCTTATATCACTCAGTGAGGCAGCAATGTACAGCCAACTTATATCAAATTAGCTTGATGGCCAACATTCAGTGTTGATCACAGAGTTGGTCAATTTAGTGAGATTGTGTTGTGGTAAGCCCAAATAGGTCCTCAAAAAGTTTAATATGTATTTAATAGGTATGTAACTACGAAGTTAAACTAAAATTCTTTACTGATTACTAAATTGTAACTAAAAATAAATTATTTACCTTAAACTACACGATCAATCCAGTAAGTAACAAACTCCCTAAACCACTGTAATTACGGTTAAAGCAAAACTAGCACTATTTGTTATCCTTTTGGCTACTATAATGTTCTATGCCATAATAGTTTAAATATTGTTTTTATTTATTATATTATTATTTTTTATATTATATGTATCCCTTTTATATTATATGCAAGTAACTATATTGTTATATATAGCATATACATATATATTTATATATTATATACAGGGTGGTCAAAAAGTCGTGGATCAAACGAAATAGGGAGATAGAGGAGGTCATTTCCAGCAAAAAATATTTCTACAGCATGGCCTTATTTAAATTGCCCTAAGAGTTATGAATATTTTTGAGATTTTTAACAAAATACCAGATTCTCTTACAATTAGACTAATTTAAAAAAAATGAGATAAAAAATAATAAAACAAACGATGCTGTGTCATTACTAGATAATGTATCAGCACTACAAACCTTCTATTGAGGCTCTGGGTGCCAAATTACAAGAGCAATTAATTTTTTTCCAAAACTTTTAAAGCGTTACCAAAAATTTAATGTCACTTTAAAAGCGCACTGTGAAAAAAAAATGTACTACGGAAAAGTGACCCTGTATCAGAAAAACTTGCTGATTTAATGCCAATTTAAATGAGGTATAACACATTACTCTTTGTTTCGTAATTCTGGTATTATAATTGTTTTTTCATATCAAGGTGCAAATTTCAGTAGATTAGTTTAATTCAAAATAATTTTGAAGATTATCATGCTGCTAGTTAAACTGCTAGTTTTTTGTATGTTGGAATGCTAGAAACATCACTGTGCTTGTCACACTTAAAATTTGTGAAAAGAATAGAAACTCTTCACTACCACCTCGTGCCAGAACCACCCAGAACTACCCAGAACGCCCGTCTTGCAAGTAGTTCATCTTTTCTAGGAAACAAAAGGATAAAGAAACTATGCCTCTCGTTCACACTAATCATCATTTCTATTTGCATTGTTGGAATAAGGAAGGATGTGAAAGAGAGGTATAGTTTTTTTATCCTTTTGTTTCCTAGAAAAGAGGGCGTTCTGGGTAGTTCTGGCACGTGGTGGTAGTGAACAGTTTCTGTTCTTTTCACAAATTTTAAGTGTGACAAGCACAGTGATGTTTCTAGCATTCCAACGTACAAAAAACTAGCAGTTTAACTAGCAGCATGATAATCTTCAAAATTATTTTGAATTAAACTAATCTACTGAAATTTGCACCTTGATATGAAAAAACAATTATAATACCAGAATTACGAAACAAAGAGTAATGTGTTATACCTCATTTAAATTGGCATTAAATCAGCAAGTTTTTCTGATACAGGGTCACTTTTCCGTAGTACATTTTTTTTTCACAGTGCGCTTTTAAAGTGACATTAAATTTTTGGTAACGCTTTAAAAGTTTTGGAAAAAAATTAATTGCTCTTGTAATTTGGCACCCAGAGCCTCAATAGAAGGTTTGTAGTGCTGATACATTATCTAGTAATGACACAGCATCGTTTGTTTTATTATTTTTTATCTCATTTTTTTTAAATTAGTCTAATTGTAAGAGAATCTGGTATTTTGTTAAAAATCTCAAAAATATTCATAACTCTTAGGGCAATTTAAATAAGGCCATGCTGTAGAAATATTTTTTGCTGGAAATGTCCTCCTCTATCTCCCTATTGCGTTTGATCCACGACTTTTTGACCACCCTGTATATATATAATTACTTTTTTATGTTTATTAGTATATATATAAATCTTTGTAAAAAAATCCTTGCGACTTGGTACTATCCAACCTCCTTCCTAGAACTTCTCCTTTCAGCAAAGGTTGCCTGGTAGAGATTGCTCCAAGCAATAAGGCCGCCTTTGCACACAATTGTTTTTTTCTGTTTTCTTCTTACTGTGTTGTTATCCTTATATGTGTTTTTGTGTGCAATAAAGAGTTTCTATCTATCTATCTATCTATAATTTAAAATATAGTTGGTAACAATGTACACTTTTTGTAACACTAAACCTCCACGCAAGTTCCGACAACGATTGTACAAAGATTTAATTCAATCGAATTAATTAACTATACGGTTAAAGCAAAACTAGCACTATTACCTATATTAGCCTTTTGGCTACTACAATTTAAAATATCACAATCCACACTTTTTGTAAGACTAAACCTCCACGCAAGTCCCGACAACAACTGTACAAAGCTTTAATTCAATCGAATTACTTAACTATATGTGAACGTATATTATGTAACGAACAGTGTGCTTGGTAGAGTTATTTATTATTACATGTCAGAATCGGAGTAGGTATCGAAATTCGAAACTGCACGGACCGGTCCATTTATACATCTACAATCTACATTCAGCGTTTCAAACCCAGATTAGTATAATAGTGATCTGTGCTCCAAACGGTTACTTTGCAAAATAAAAATCTGTGGTACTTAACCGTACTATATACTTAGGTATATTCAAATTCAAAATATTTTTATTCAATTAGACTTTTACAAGTACTTTTGAATTGTCAAAAGCATCTACCAGTGGTTCGGAATGCCTTTCCTACCGAGAAGAACTAGCAAGAAACTCGGCGGTTGCTCTTCTCTCGTTGGTTAGGTAAAAAATCAAACAAACATCTCAAAAGTTTAACCATGTAAGGTAGGTACCTCCAAAATACTTATAATGACTAGATTATATGACTTTATCCGCGTGGATCGTGGATATAGGTTTTTTAATCCCGCGGGAATTTTTTGATCTATCTCTATTCCAAACAGCCACCAAATACGTCCAGTAGTTTTTGCGTGAAAGAGTAACAAACATAGGTACATACACACACACATACAAATTTACACCTTTATAATATTAGTGTGACTAGCTGGTGCCCGCGACTTCGTCCGCGTGGAATAGGTTTTTCATCCCACGGAAACACTTTGATTTTCCGGGATAAAAAGTACAGCCCACTACGTCCAGTGGTTTTTGCGTGAAAAAGTAACAAACACACAAACACACACACAAACACACACACACACAAACTTTTACTACAATATTAGTGTGATTATTAAAGTACAACTATAAATAATTTTACCTCAAACTACGCAATCGGTCCGGTAAACCACTGCGGTAACGGTTAAAGCAAAACTGGCTGTATTATCCTGCTGGCTTCAATAACAAGGCATGAATCATGCGCCCGTGCGGTCAGATACCAACCTTATCGGCGCGAGGTGCCTCACCGAGCCGAGGTTAACGCTTGACTTTAATGCACTGTTAACGTTAACTACTCAGTTATTGACGTGACAACGTCTTATAATTCGATAGAGCCGGCTACAAGCACGAAAAAACATGACTCATGCGGCGTTACCTCGCTCTGAGGCGTTCCATGCAAGGCTTGAAGTGCAAGCGAGAGCGCGGAACGAGCGACAAAGAAGGACAATCGGCCTTTGTTGTCACGTTCAACTATCGTCAGTAAACCGACTTTACAGACAACCAATTTTTTTTAACATCTTATTGGCGTCGATTCTGATGATTAGAGTATATCTACAATCTACATGGTATTAAACAAAGTCGCACAATAACGCTATCTGTCAAAATCTCAAACCTATTTCACGAGCTACAATCCGCTGACAGACAGACAGACGGACGGACGGATGGAGGGAGGCTTTGTAATAGAGTCCCGTTGGCACCCTTCGGGGTGCTTCGGGTACGGATTCCTAAAATTCCATGGCCCGGCTTTCCTTCTTAGGTATGCGTTGAGCTTTAGCAGAGTGAACTAGAGTGAGGGAACTCTCGGTTTCATCGAATAGACGATATGTCAAAAAGCTTGGCTAACTGTCTTGAACTGTGGTCTTAGTAAGTAAATCACGGTTTATCTTTACTTTATGGTTGTGGCCTACTTTGGAAGAGGCGAGCGTGCTTTGACATTCCTTAATTTGGTTATCTACCTCAGTGCCTTGAAGAGCATCCATACTTTCATACTGATCCATATACGAATATAAATAAATATAATAATATTTATAAATGCGAAAATGTGTCTGTCTAAAAAATCCTGTCAGAAAAAATCGAGTGGGAACTTTTTGATTTTTCGGGTTAAAAAGTAGCCTAATGCCTGTTTCCAGGTTACCAAACGTCCAAAACAGTTTTACAGATGAGCCACGAAAAGCTAGAAGACAGACAGATACACTTTCGCATTTTAAATACAAATAAACGTGATAAAAAACGTAGGTACATTATATAGATGAGTAAGTATTACTAAATGCACGTATGTAAGTGTAATAATAAAATTATTTTAGTTCACTCAGTCCTATTTTTGGATTACTTAATATATACCTACTTAATATTATTTCGCATGGTTTTCATACGTTTTCCTTTATTGAAAACAGTACCAAGATATAATATTATTGTAGGTACCTACCTAATTACCTATAATAATATACATTAATATTCGTAATCACTTGTCTGTTACGTTGTTCTTGCGTCTGGTATCTCTCTGGTCGTGTCGGATTGCTGTCCCAGAGGATTACGAGAATGAAGAAGTAGAGTCATCTGTCAAATGCATCTACCTACCACAGGGACAAAATATCTTTCCTACCGAAAAGAGTCAATAAGAAACTCGGTTCTTTTCAAAGATTTGATTACAATGCTATGACCATGTATAAAAGTACCTAATTGTGGTCCCGCGCATTGCTGGAGCGAGCTGCATATCAAATCCACGTGTGAAGTTTGTGTAAAGGCAAGTCCAAATAGGTTGCGGATTTTTGTTATAAAAAGATAATAATCATTCCTACAAACGACTTTTGGACTTTCCTGAAGCGAAAGTGAAGGGAGCGGTAGTAGTCGCAAAAATACAGCTCGATTGCGGTAGAATGACAGCTACAATGTAACAATCGCAATCACCTGTGATTGGTTGACGCTCTCTCACTATTGGCTACAATGCATTAATTGTTGCAACAAGAATAGGATAAAAGCCAATAACAACAATTGCGATTGTAATAATGATTGATGCAGGTTCGAGCTACTGGTAACGTCGCTATGTCGTCTACGTGAAATACAAAAATTAGTATTTGTTGGGCTGAAGAAAAAAAAACCAAAAATGTAAATAATATATTTTTATTACATTACAATTTGTTTTAATACAGCTTCCGATTAAAACTTTACATTTGGTTCGGTATTTTGACATAAATAGTTTAGTCTATACTTAACAACATTTGGTGAGTCTAATATATACAGGCTCTAAGATAGGCTGATAAAAAATAAGAATCAAATCGATAAAATAAAAAAATTAAAATGTGTAATTTACAATAATTTGTTCTCGAAAAATATTTTCGATTCCTATATCGTAATTATTATTTCTTCAGAGATGTAGCTAGAGAAAAAAGTATAGAAGCGGATTATTGAATTATTATCGAAGTTCAATTACTCAAATGTTTTTGGTATTTATGGTAGTTTAAGTTAGAAATGTACAAAATCTGATTTTCACCAACAAAAGATTAAAATTGTAACATTGAAATATAACTTCAGTTGTACAAAAAGGTAACTTAATGGAGCTTGATATTTGTATTGTACTTAGCCTTATTTGAATTTAATTTTTTTAGGTTGAGATAAAAACTGTCTATCATTTTATTAAAATAAAACGAAGCCATCTCTAACCAATCCTAAACTAAATACAAAAATCTAACTTCAAACCTTAACATTACTTCAAGCAAACATTTCAAAAGGAATTAAACCCTTCTGTACTATAATCTCTAGCTACGACCCTGCTTTTTTCCAAATAAAATTTCAACCAGAAAACAATCAAAAATTCTTATTTATTATCAACTTATATGAGATTTTTTTTTCAAAAATTCCTCTTTCCTGATTTTGCTGAGCCCGTAGTGGTAAAACTAAGAATATTTGGTAGATGTAGCGCTGGAGATCAGCGATGGGCTGTCTTTACTTTCGTCTGCGAGCCTGAGGACAAAATAAAAATATATTAGGTTCAAACTATTAATTTTTTTTATTCGAGGACTGATTCAGCTACTAGACCCATGGGGGTCTTAAAACGTTGCGCTTTACAATGCGAGTGAGGTCACCATTTTAGCACTTTGGGAACCCAACGTCTATCAGTTTTTCGAACTACGAAGAGGTTGGTAGTTTTTGATGAACTTCCTGGCGCAGTAATAACCGCTGTGGTCTTATTAGTGGGAGGTCTGTTCTCTGGTCTGGTCTGGTGAGAGGCTACGGCCATCGCTAGTTACCACCCTACCAACCGTACCGTACGGCCAAGCGATTTAGCGCCGGTACGATGCCGTGTAGAAACCAAAGGGGTATGGGTTCAATAAAAACTGCCATAACCCTTCCAGGTCAGCCCGCTACCATTTTAGACTGCATAATCACTTACCACTAGGTGATTCAACTTGTATTTAAATAAAAAAAAGACACATACCGCTTCTTTCCTCTCCTTAACGACACAGACGGACCGCGCTCTGTAGATGTCCACGTAGCTGCAAGTGCAGACCTGCAGCAGGTTCTCATGCAGCATGCGGTTCACGATGGAGGTTGCAGCGGTCTGGAGGTACTGCTTCTGCTTGCCAGGGTCGCAGGCGGCGAAGGTGGTCGCTGAGAATGTGTAGCCTTCCGTCTGGGAAAAGAACCGATCGGTTTGTAAGTGGTTTTTAGGGTTCCGTACGTCAAAAGGACAAACGGATAAAATAATTTTGTTGTCTGTCGTGTCTGTCAAGAAATTGTTATAAGATACTTCCTGTTGTCCTAGAATCATGAAATATGGCAGGAAGGTAAGTCTTATTGCACGGGTAAAGGAAAAATCTGAAAACCGTGAATTTGTGGTTACAATATCACAAAAATAAAATTCAAAATGGCCGCCATGTCAATTAAAAAAAATTTCAAAAGGACATATATTATACAGAACTGTTCGTGAAAGAGTCGAACTCGTATTTAATCGATTTGAACAGTTTTTTTTTTTTCAATGTTAGAAACTTACATCTTGCGAGAATTCAATGCAATCGTCTACCACCTCCAAGTGGAGAGTACTCCTCAGGGTTTCGGTTTCCTTCTGTTTCTTGTCACCCAGCAGTAGCACGCCGTGTTTGGAGAAACCTGTGAAAAGAAAATAATAGTTTATAATTTTTATGATAGCGTTTTTACCCACACTTCAAGGAAATCTGGTACAGGGATAGCTTAAATTCTTGGGCTGGACGTAAGATACTTTTTATCCCGGAAAATTAAAGAGTTCCCACGGGATTTATACAAAATCTAAATCCACAGTAAGTCGCGGGCATCAACTAATCCGTAGATACTAATATGATAAATGCGAAAGTATCTATCTGTCTGTTTGCTACCTTTCCACGGCTCAACGGAGTCAAGTTACATCCTGGGGTTACATAGGCTACTTTTTATCCCGGCAAAGTAACATGTTCCCACAGGAAAACAGAAAATTCAAACGATTTTGATGAAACTCGGTACAGAAATAGCATCTCCGGGACTGGCATGGACTACTTTTAATCCCGGGAAAACAAAGGGCTTCCACGGGATTTTTAAAAATCTATTTCAACGTGAGCGAAGCTGCGGGCACCAGCTAGTTAGAAATAAAATATCTTACCAACAACTTGGTTGACATCCTTGCCACCTCCGATCTTTATGCCAGGAGTTCCCTTGATGAGGGAGTAAGACAGGCCGAGGTTTTTGAAGAAGACGTCGTACATCACCGAACGTAATGAGCTTGTCTGGAAAATTAATAGTTTATACTTAGAAACTTAATAATACTGACTTAAGAAGTAGATATTATTAATAAAATATTAATAGTTTATGCAACAGTGGCATAAAGCGGAATTTACATTACGAAATTAGTTTCACGACATTAATTTCACTATCAATTGCACGTGTAAACGTCTAATTTCGTAATGCACGTATTCGTTTGATTTACACGTGCAATTGATAATGAAATTAATGTCATGAAACTAATTTCATGCTACTAATTTCGTTATGTAAATTCCGCTTAACAGAGGGTATAAAAACATGAGTGCTTTAATACCTAATTAAGTAGAGTTTACCAATCACAATATTTTTCTAACAAAATAGTGCTATAGTGAATTTTTTAATATTTTAGATGTATGTGGATAAAGTATGTCAATATGTGTCACATTTTGATTTCGTAATTAATTATCACCACTATATCGTACAAATTTAACAATTTCGACTATCAAAAAGAGTACACAATTGTACCTACTTTGAATAAATGATTTTGACTTTGACTTTGACTTTAATTAGGATTTGCATGGATAAAATAATTAAAACAAGGACTGTCCCGCCATATTGAATTTTTCTTTCAAGTTTTGGAAAACAAAAATCCTTCAAGAGATCTATGTTTAGCAGAGGATGTCTATAGGTTGACGATAAAGATCTTTTTTTTCATGCAGGTGGCTTTCATAGGTGGCTAGCTACTAGCTAGCTACCTGCAGTATACCGTAGTACCGTGTACCGTAGTAGGAGTGGAGTAGAAGTAGAAATGAGATGGAGTACTCACCAATATATCCTGTCTAAAGCAATAGTCGCCAATACCACTGATCATGTGCTTGACCGCTCCAGCGCGCAGAGGCAGGTCGTAGATAGTGTCGTATGAAACCATGATGTTTTGGAGACCTGGACGAAAATAATATAATAAGAGATTTGTTTAATTTATTTAAAACTAGAGGATGCCCGCGACTTCGTCCGCTTAGGTTTTAAAAAATCTCGTAAAAACTCTTTGATTTTCTGGGGTCTAGTTAAGCTAACTCTGTACCTTTCATTAAAATTAATTTAACCGTTGGGCCGTTAAAAGCTAGCAGACAAACAAACACACTAGCGCATTTATAATGTTAGTCAGAGAAGGGTTAAGGCCATAGTCTGCCACGCTGGCCCAATGCGGATTGGCAGACTTCACACACCTTTGAGAACATTGAGAACTCTCAGGCATGCAGGTTTCCTCACGATGTTTTCCTTCACTATTAAAGCAAGTGATATTTAATTGCTTAAAATGCACATAACTGAAAAGTTAGAGGTGCGTGCGTATAATATTAGTATGGAATAAGTATTTATTCGTCCAAGAATGTAATATGGATTTTTGATTGCGAGCAGTAAAGTGGAACTTACCGAAAGTGACCCTGATGTTCTCAACAATATTGGCGAGGTATCTGATGTAGTAGTCGGTGCGAGGGTCTCCCACTTGCAGTGACTTCATCTTGTTGTAACGAGACTGGTCGTCGAAATGCACCTTGGCACTCTTCAGTTTTACTGTGGGATAGATTATATATTTTTTTTAAATCACTATCTACCTAGTAATGAAAACATCATTACAAGCTTACAGAGGGACGTATTGCTACGTGCTAGAGTTATATGTAGAATTCTTTATTGCACACACAAACATAATATACAGAGTGTGACCAGAACGTTAGCAAAAAAATAGCGTTATTATTATTATTACACTATCTTAACACAATCCGATGCAAATAACCACTTGTTTTATCTTGTAGTTTTAGTGATTAAGTGTTTTTCAAACCCGCAATATATAGCGTGCTAAACTCGGGACAATGCCCCACCTAAGACGTGGCATTGACACCGAGTGACCTATTTACGTAACGTTCGTTGACCTCTAGCTTCAGTCAGATGTTTTATTTGCAATATATTGTAAACTTTTAAAAAATATAGACTATTTTTATCCGCGTTTTTCTTGGTGGTACCTTTTCAGTACTATCACCTGTCATTGTTTTTGTTAGCGTCCTGGTTACACCTTGTATATAAACAGAAAACATTATAAGATACATAAGAAACTATACAAGACGGTGCAATGGCAGCCTTATTGCTAAAGCAATCTCTTACAGGCTGGTGCAAAATGAAATAATTAATCCATACTACATAGATTAAAAAGAGAATTTTCCAATCCGTTCCATCAGCCTGTATGCGTCCACTGTTGGACATAGGCCTTTCCAAGAGCCCTTTATAAAGAAAATAAGAGGCTCAAGATACTTACGGTCAGTGTCATAAATGATGGGGTATGGATACTTGGAGCTGATGCCGACGAGGTAGACCTTGACGTCTGTGATGCGCTTGCTCTTCAGCTGGTCGATGACCTGCCCCACCAGTGGGACTATGAGCTCCTTGTACATTTTTTCGGAGGACTGTAACAGATAAATTATTTCTTCATGCGTCTTTCTGGAGATAGATCTGATACGTCAGTTAATTTCATCAATCATCATGTAGGGATTGATGGAGCAGAGTTCTGACGACCTCTCTGGCGCAAATGTGAGTGCTGTGGTCTTATAATAAATGGGAGCGCCCAGGTTTGATTCTCGGCAGGGCAATTTGGGAATATTCAATTTCTAAATTGTCAAGGATGGTGTATATTCATCCAAGAGAGCGTGCAACTTTTCACCTGTTTTCACTTACCTCAGTAATTTCAATAGTAACAATGATGTCGGCTTGCTTGGTGGGCATCTTAATGTCGTAGATTTCTCCGATTTCCCTGGGTTTGTCCGCATCAGTACACTTCAGACAGTGTGCAGGCAGGATGGCCGGGAGCAGGCCAGTTTGTGCAAGGATGGCGTATGCTCGTCCAAGGTCGCAGGCCTCTTGTGCTGCTTTGGGGGAGTCTTCGCCGCAGGCGTGGATGCAGGCTTGTCTGTGAGTTAAGATGTTTATTTATAGATGGGTCAAAGTTAAGCAAAGAAGCTGTGAGGTGAGACACCCAGCAGAAGCAAACCTTCTTTCTTTCTTTTTTTAAATCTTTACTGCACACAAAAGGATACACAAAAGAAAAAACTAGGAACAGTACTTCACAGCATGCAAAGGTATTCTTATGCTTTGCACTACCTACACTATAAATACGAAAGTGGGTTGATTTGTCCTTCAATCACGCCGCAATGCAACAACGGATCGACATGATTTTTGCATGGATATATGTAGATAAAGACCTGTACAGTTACGTACTCGTAGGCTATTTTTTCCGGAAAATCATAAAATATCCACGGGTTTAAAAGAAAAAAATCTAAATTCACACGGACGAAGTCGCGAGTACTAGCTAGACTGTTTATAATAATAAGTAGAACCTTACCGAATTGCTAAAAAGATGATAAGATGGAGAAGATTATAGAAGTACGTACCTGAACGGATGGTTGTCCAGCAGCAGAGACAAGGGTTTGAGGGGTGAGGTACCACCGAAGACAGCCTCGCAGGCCGCTGGAAGAGCCATGTGCATCTGCTGATGGTCGTGAGCTGGAGTCTCCACAGGTTTGCAGCTGCCCGCCAGTTTGTACGCGTTTCCGAAGTCGCTCTCTGATGTGACGATCTAGAGCGATAGAAGATGGTTAAGTTGTGACTAAACAAAAGTGCCAAACCGGTAAAATGTGTGCCTCCAGGCATTTAATCCGTTAATTAAGAAATGTTTACAAGCATGATCTCTTTGTAAAGGAAGGGGGAGCGGTAGAGAGGAGAGGAGGTAGGGGGAGGGAGAGGCGATGAAAGAGAGGGGATGAAGGATGGGGGAGAAGGAGAGGGGAAGAAGGAGAGAAGGAGAAGGAGCGGGGTAGAAGGAGAGAGGACGAAGGAGCGGGGGGGAGGGAGAGAGGAGGGAGGAAGGGGCATCATGCTCTCCTTCTTATTTGAATGTAAGTTAAAAACTAACTAAAAAGATATTTCTGATTGTAAAATATAAGTAATATAACTAACTTTAAAAAGATATCTCTGATTGTAAAATATACGCAAAAAAGAATGGGACATCTCATGGGACATGGGAACTCTGAACGCTCACCTTTCCGTTGGGTACCCTGAAGTCGTCGAAAGGTTCGTTGTTGCCGTCTCCGAGCAGACCACGAAGCTTGCCGTGGTAGAAGCCGGATACTTCAACGTAGCACACCTACACGAAACAGAATTGTTATAAAACTTATGAATTTCCTAGCCTGAAAACGTAAACATATCACTTTGGTGTAATGCGATCATCATCATCATCATGAACAACTCATCGCTGGTTCACTACAGAGTACGGGTCTCCTCTCGGAATGAGAAGGCTTTTGGCTATAGTCCGCCACCCTGATCAAGTGTTAATTGGTAGACTTCACACACTTTTGAGAACATGGAGAACTCTCAGGCATGCAGGTTTCTTTACGATGTTTTTCTTTTGCAAGTGATATTTAACTCCGAAAAGTTAGAAATGTTTGCCCAGGATCGAGTCCCTGACCTCAGATTAGGAGGCAGACGTCCTAACCACTAGGCTAAAACAGCTTTTGGAGAGTTGTTATAAAACTGATGAATTTCCTATAGGTACTGAAAACGCAAAAAAATTATTGTGGTATGATGATGATGATGATGATGATGATGATGATGTGTGGATGCGATAGATGCTATAAGACAACGATGTGATGTGATTCTATGAGGGTTCTTTTTTTCCTTTGAGGTAGCGGTACCTTAAAAATCTGAAGCCACCAGTTTCAAAATAAGTTATCTTTAAATATGCTTACCTCAAGTTTGCTGGTACAGAAGACCATAATTCCGTACAGCGATCCCATACCGATGCGTCCCTTAGCCTCCCTGAATGCGAACACCTCCTTCTCGATAACTGGGTAACCGTGGTTCGCACCATTCAGAGCAACCTGGTGAAAAACATGGGAATTAGCATCGTCATAGTTTTATAATTTAAGTGATTGTGGTTGAGTCGCTTTTACAAGAATTTCCCAATTTCACCATAAAATCTGTAAGACACTTCAAAATCCAGACTCCTATTACAAGTTTTCGATTTAACAAATGCTGAAAAATTATAGATTTACGTCATCACCAATGTAACGTAGGTTCTCACCTTCCTGAGCATAACATCAACCTGGAAGTTCTTCTTATCCTAGCTTACAACCATGCGCACCGTAAATGTTTTAGCTGTTTATTTTCTTTCTGCTGAATCTGCCGCTTTTATTTTCCAGGGTAGTTTTAGGATATCCATTTTAGTATTGGCTGATGATAAAAGTCGTGATAATTCTCTGGAATTATCATCATTATTCATCAACCCATACACTCCACAGCTGAACTTAGATCTCTTATAGAGACTTTCTCATGCCAGGGTCTTACAGCACCACTATCCAGTGGTTCCCTGCGACTCGTTTGATGTCGTCTGACCTAGTCTGGAACTATAGTACGGTTTAGTATACTCACTTGTCCGTTCTCCTTCAGCTCGATAGTGATGCCGCTCTTGTCTTCCAGGATGATGGCTTTGGGATGTCCGTTCTGCAGCTGGCTGATAAGGGTGAAGTTGCGGTCGACGTGGTCGTGCGCCAGCACGTAGCGGCACGTGCCAGGGAAGGTGAGGTGGCGGCCGTCGAATGTGAAGATGTGCATGCCATTGACGATGACTGCACGCACTGTGGACAAATTATTACCAATAGAGTAAGATAATTTGACGAATTCCCTGGCGCAGTGGTGGGAGCTGTGTCTTATAAGTAGGAGGTTCTAGCAGGGGCAGTTTGGGAATTTGTAAATTGTCTCTGGTCTAGTCTGGTGGGAGGCTTCAGGATTTACCATCGCGCCAAGCGATTTAGCGTTCCGGTAGATACGGTGCCGCGTAAAAACTAATCAAGGGTATTGGACTTATTGAACTTGCCATAGGCTTTCCAACAGCACGCTTCTATATTAGACTGCATCAAAACTTAACACCAGCTAGGTCACTGTCAAGAGCTAACTTGTATCGGAATTTAATTAAATGTATTATCAAATATTTAGTCAGATCCGGTAGAAGCTTCAAATGTTAATCAAGCAAATAACTTATCACTACAGCAACAATAGTTTTCAAAAGTTTACTTACTCTTAGCTGGAACCTCGTCGAGTGGGTTCAGGCTTCTTGGTCTGTAGGCCTTGATCAGAGTCAATGGGTTCATGAAGTCACCCTGGAGAGCCTGCGTGATGAGGCTCAAGCCAGCTGAGCCCTTGAACGAGGGCAGCGATATTGGCGAGAAGCCTTGGAAGTTAGCCTGAGAAATACAAGGGTATATTAAGTAGGTATATTTTCTAAATATGTAAAAGAAAAATGTGACTGGTTGACTGATCTATCAACGCACAGCTCAAGTCGACTGAAATCCGACCTTTTTCAATATGACTGTAATGTGTAGGTACTTTGAGTATTTTCAATGTAATTATCGAAACTATGTGAAAGAGGAAGAATTACTGGATGGATCGGGCTATTTGGCATGAATATAGCTATTAAGACTGTTCAGAATCAGAAGAAAGTTGACTGACTAACTAACTGGCTGATCTATCAAAGCACAGCTGAAACTACTAGACTGATCGTTCTGAAATTTGGCATGCAGATAGCTATTAGGACGTAAGTTACATCCTCTAAGAAAGGAATATTGAAAATTCAACCCACGAGGTTAAAATAGGTGAGAAATTAATCTAATTGTGTTCTTACAAAGCCGATAGTGGGGTAGGAAATGCCGTATTGTCCTGCGGTCTGACGCACGTACTGCACCAGGGAGGTGACGGCAGCAACCAGTTTCTCGTAGACAATCCTGAGTTCCTTCTGTTCGTCGAACTTCTCTTGACGCAATTTCTGTTGGAAGGAGAAGAGTAATATAAGAGAAGGATATTGAATAATAATATGGAGTTAAGTGAGAATTGATGGATGATAACCTAGTGGTGACCTCTGATGAGTGAATAGGCATCTTCTAGATAAACGTGTCCCATCTTAGGCCACGTCATCCATTTCCATCAGGTGTGATTGTGGTCAAGCGCTTGCCTATAGTGAATTAAAAAAAAAATAAGTGTTGCAATTTATCCACTCAGCCTTTCCCAACATCATCAACCCTATTTATTCATTCCTATAGATACAGACCTTTTGGGCATAATTGCGAAGGACATCGAGGAAGGTCTTGGCCTCTTCAGTGGGCATGACCTCACGCGCCGCGTGGTAGGCGTCGTTCATGAGGCCCAGGAACTGTTCTGGTACTGCTAACTCTTGCCACTGTGGAAAAAGAGAAGAAGTTTTTTAAATTAAAATTTAAAGAAGAAGAATTTTAAAATTTATTTTTCGTTTTTTTTTGTCATTATCAGTAATCATCAGTACTGTCACCTGTCTTCATTTTTGCTAGCCATTAAATTACAACCTGTAGTTTTAGGGTGAATTCAAAATATCCATACCTTGTCTTTGAGGAAGGCAACGAAGGGCATCTCCTTGATCTGTTCAGATAGTTCAGATATGAATGCGGCAGATTTAAAGCGCAATTCCTTGAGCTGAGCGACCACGATGCGAGTGAGGTCTGTAAAGAGAACAACTTTATAGTTTGCAGCAAAGATATTCGATTACTATGGGCCTCATAAGAAAGCTCAGTCACTCAGCGCGCGATGCATGGAGAGAGCTATGCTTGGAGGGAGTAGGTAAGTAAGAGAGGAAGATGTTGGTGAGCTCTTGCAGTTCGACTTGAGTCTCTCAAAGAAATGTATGATGATGGTGATATTAAAGCAAGATGTAGACAAAGAGCGAGAACAAGCCCATACCTTTGAAGATTAATTAGGGAGGGAGTAAGTAAGTGAGGAATCCATACCTAGTGAGGAGTGCATACCTTTGAAGATTTCAGTGAAAATGTTAGTGAGCTCTTGCAGCTCAGACTTGTGCTTTTCGAAGAAGTCCATGATCATGGCAGTAAAGTGAGCCGCCGCGTCGAGGATGCCATCGAAGTAGGTCATCACCAGATCTGCTACGTTGGAGTATAGCTGCTTCAAGCCTGGGGCGATCTGGATGATGGACAAACAAGATAAATGGAAAACCCACAAACAAAAGAAGATTCTATAGAGTTGGTTGGTTGGTTGGTTACTTGAGAGACAAATCTTCAAATGGCTGCCAAACAGAACAGCTGTTCTAAAGTCGCCATCTTTTATCGAGGTGTTCCACGAAGGGTTCCTTATCATCGTACAGAAATAACACTTAAATTTTTATATTTTTATCGTCATTTCGAAATTTTTATTATATGTTGTTATAGCGGCATTAGAAATAAATGCTCTGTCAAAATTTCAACTCTCTACCTATTACGCGCTTCACGAGATACAGCCCACTGACAGACAGACAGGCATATGGACGGACGGACGGACAGCGGGGGTTTAGTAATAGCCACTAGGCCACTTTCACTCTTCGGGTACTGAACCCTAAAAAGCAGGTTCACAGAAAATCTAGGTAAAATTATTTAGCTTACCTGTTTCTCGTACATTTCGACAATCTTCTTGCTAAGCGACGAGACGGTTTCGGCGAGCTTGTCGGCCATTGGCTTGAAGGCGGTCACGATATCGTCGATCAGCTTCGCAATCACTTTGGCGAACACGTGCCTTTAACAAACAAGTTTTTTATATAATAAAATAGCCAGCAAACGAGCAGGCGGGTCACCTGATGTTAAGTGATAACCATCGCCCATGAACATTTGCAGCACCAGAGGTACCGCCAATGCGTTGCCGGCCTTTTAGGAATTTGTTGGTCCACCCCTTGAATAACCCCATGTTATAATCTAGTGGGAACACCCCCGATGGAACCCCAGGTAGAGTGCATACCTACATATTTTAGAATAGGGTATTTTGCCCCTTTTTTGAAAAGTGTCTTAATTTGATTCTAAGGTGACAAAAATCTCACAAAAATATTACTCGATCAATAAATACAATAAAAATGCATTTAAGTAAATAAATTTTTCCGCGAAAACGCTGGCTGCTATTTTGTTTTGTTGAGTTGTTATGGCTTCACACGGATTCATACTTCTTAATGAAGTACATACATACAACTACAATCTATATGATGTCACAGTCGAAATTTATCATGGCGGCTACAGCTTCGTGCATTTTGAATATATTATGAAGTGAAATCTTTAAAATGAATTATAAAATTCATTATATGATTTTATAAACCGAAATCAATATTTTTAGAAAATGTAGGCTAACCAACTAACGTCTAGTCTTTATTTTAAACCACATTACAGCTGCTAGGTCGTGTGTCTTTGGACGAAAACGTAAGATTACTTACATAGCTTCCGAGATCTCCTTCAGAGCCTTGTCATTAGAGATATCCTGGGCCAGCTTCTCGAAGTCGTCCCTGTACGCTTGTTCTAGCTGTTTGTATGTTGGCTCGATTCGCTTTAATGTATTTTTGACGTCCTCATTTGCTTTTTCACCAATATTCTTGATACGCTCTTGTAGCACACTTAGGTCCTTCTTGAATGCACCCTGTGGAAGAAATATTTAATCAGTATCAAGAATCAGAAGCAGACTTTAGGTATCTCAAGTTATTAAAAATAAAATTACAGAGTTATGCTAATGATGAAGGAAAGCATCGCAAGGAAACCTTTATGGCAGTTTTCCATAATGTTCTGTTAATCTGCACTACGCGAGCATGGTGGAGTAATGCCTAAATCATTGTCATTCTGAGAGGAGCTCCATGCTTATGTACGGGAGCGGTGTATAGGCTCGACCGTACCAACGGAGATCTCCCACCGAGCGGAAGATCTCCGTTGGTACGTTTGTCTTTACTCGGTAACGCCAGCTGGGCCAATGGTTACATGTTGAAACTTCTATAATGCAGATTTCTAAACGCTCCGTTAGTGCGATTCAGATTTGCGTATCCTACTTGCACTTAAGCCTTTAAGTTAGATACTCGTGCTGCTATTGCAAAACCGTCGTGCAAAGCGTTGTGAGTGGCTTGCGGTTTCGGTTCGTATCGATGTCTTTGTATGAGTGAGAAGCGTCTTCTTCTTGTCACTGTGGCGACCACCAAACTTATGAGGCTATTTATTTAATTTACAGACTAGCGCTTGGCTGCAATCACACCTACTGGCAAGTGATAATGCAGCCTAAGATCAAGCGCGGTTGCCTAGAAGATGCCTGTTCACTCTCGACTTACCACGAAGTAGTTGAAGTTGTCCTTCGAAGCGCCATAGTCGGACTTGACGAGGTTGTCTTCGATGAACAGGGCGCCGTGGACGATGTTCTTCTTGTTCTTGTGGAGGACGATGTCCACGGACACGTCCACGCGCTTCTCTGGGTTCAGGTTGGCGACAACGGACAGCTTGCGTTCGGATTCATCTGAAAACAAAACGACGAGTTAAATAAATTGAATAGAATTTGCTTTATTAGTTGAACCAACCTATGATATAATAATGGCAGTTTTTATTAGAATAGAATAGATTTTTATTCAAATAGACTTTTACAAGTGCTTTTGGATCGTCAAAGAATTTACCACTGGTTCGGAATGCCGTTCCTACCGAGAAGAACCAGCAAGAAACTCGGCGGTATTAGGGGTATGGGTATATACGGGATTATCCCGGAAAATCAAAGAGTTCCCACGTGATTCCTAAAAACCCATCCGCTTAACCGATTTGTATGTTTGGTACCGAGGTAGCTTGCGTCCCAGTAATTGACATAGGCATTTTATCCTGGAAAATCAAACAGTTCCCACGGGATCTTTAAAAACCTAAATCCACGCGGACGAAGTCGCGGGCATTATCTAGTTATAAAATATATTATTTAAGACATACCTTTGTAGCCAGTAGTGAATTCATAGTACTGGAAGTCCTTAGCCACGGCGTACATTGTGACTGGTTTGCCTTCAAGAAGACTGAACACCAGGTCTGCTTGCTGCAGGTTGTCCTTAGCCGTCGCTGAGCCTTCCAGGTCGATGACCTTCACCAGTGGAGTGTCCAGCTGAAAGGAACATTTTAATAGTATTCTTGCACGGTGTTTGAAGCGTAAGGTTTTAAATATTAAGTGGGACTCCAGCATATAAACCCACGTAGTTTAAACTGGAGCCAAGGATTGTAAGATGTGTTTTTTTATAACTTTGGATAAATGCAAAAAATTTGAAAAATCAATCCGTGAAACTAGTGAGATTTCCAAAACAAACAAAAAAGTTATTCCTTACCAATAATTTGATGTGGACAGGGTTAACTTCCAAGAAGAATTTGGCTTCGCGATCCTATAACCAGAAAAAATACATACACAATGAGTACACATATGTACCTACATTGTACAAGTTATGATATAAGTAGTAGATTCATCTTTTGCGAACAACATTTCCAATAGGGTCTTGGACTTAGTAAAAAAATAATGTGATGTTTTGTATAGGGGTAGAAATTATTATTAGAGAGAGAATAATTTAAAAAATCATGATTTTTTAACAAAATTAATTATTAATGTCACGCTGTACGAAAAGCGATTAATGAGGTCATTAATCCTTACGCCTTAGGCGTAAAGGATAAATATTTTTCAATTTTGAACATAAAAATAGGAGTAATTTCTGCAGGAAAATATTTGTCGTTTAAAAATGTGTACGGAACGATTCAAAGCAGCCGCGTCACAGTGAAGTAGTAGAAGTAGTAGTAGTGAAGTAAAGTAGGGATAAGACAATAATAGAAGTAAAAAAATCTACTAACTTAAAAAGTAACTTCTGTCTGTACTTACATTGCCGAGGCAGGAGTGTGAGATGACACCGTTGGTTTCAATCTTGATGGTATTGTCGTTTGGTCGGTTTAGAGATCCTCGGAACTTGATTAAAGCTTCCTGTAAAAAATCAGTCAAGTGTGAGTCGGACTCGCACACGAAGGATTCAGCACCATCGTATAAGAAATTTAGATTTTTCAAAAACCCCGAAAAAAAATCCGGGATAAAAAGTTGCCGGTGTCAATTTCCGGGACGCATGTTACCTCTGTACCAAATTTCATATAAATCGGTTAGACGGATGGACCTTTAAGAATCCAGTGGGAATTTTTTGATTTTCCGGGATAAAAAGTAGCCTATGTGCGTTCCCGGGATGTAAGCTAACTCTGTTTTCATCAAAATTGGTCATAATGTTGGGCCGTGAAAAGCTAGCAGACAGACAGGCAGACACACTTCCGCATTTATAATATCAGTATACTAGAAGTATGGATAAAACTTTATTTTTTTTGTTTCTCTATTAGTACAACGTGTTACAAGGGATAAGTATTATCACAACTGACCTTTCCAATCCTCGGGTGGCTAAATCCAATCAACGCAGAGGCCTCTCCTTGTTTGTCATTGCCAGTGATGTCGAAGTTGAACCTTGCAGCGGACTTGGTTTGGGGTTTGTTCTTGTCCGGGTAGAGGGAGATCTCTCCGCTGACGGGGAAGGGGAGGTTTTTGTTGGTGGGGTAGCGGACGACGGATTCTAAAGCGATGACCCTTTGGGGGAACGTCAGGACGATACCAGCTGGGAATTCTGGAACAGAAGATGATTAATTTAGGCACGGTGGTCAGCAAACTTGTTCAGACACAAAAAATAGCGCATATACCGACGATATAGTTTAACCGACTTCAAAAAGGAGGAGGTTCTTAACTGAGAGAGTGTGGGGAAATCCGAAACCATAGGACAGGGAAACTGTCTAAGAAAACTTCAGCTCTTTTTTTGTGAAAACAATCTTGGCATACTCAATTTTTTGGTCAAGCGTGAGATGTCCATAATTTTTTTTTAAGTGCCGATCGATTCAGTTTCATGTAAAGATCATTTTATTGTAAAAAAAGAAAAAAATCGGGACAGCAGAAATTAGTCAAATAAAGGAAAATGGTTGGTTAAGTAACTAAATGTTTTTTGATACAATTTGTAATATTATATGCCATATCTCTCGCCATAAAACTGCTGTAAACTCCTTAGGGCTAAAAAATTAGTGTTTCCATTAGTAGCAAGCCACATTGTCACATGTCGTTGCTCTAACGTAAATAAGTGTAAATTAAAAATTCATAACACCCCCGACAAGTGAAGGTTACAGTAACTAGAAAAGAGCTGATAACTTTCAAATGGCTGAACTGATTTTCTTGAATTATAGCTAAGAACACTCTCGATCAAGCCACCTTTCAAACCAAAAAACTAAATTAAAATCGGATCATTAGTTTAGGAGCTACGGTGCCACAGACATATACCAGATACCTACACACATACATACCTAAATCAAACTTATAACACCCCTCTTTTTGGGTCGGGGGTTAAAA
Organism: Maniola jurtina; assembly: GCF_905333055.1. Classification (NCBI taxonomy): domain Eukaryota; kingdom Metazoa; phylum Arthropoda; class Insecta; order Lepidoptera; family Nymphalidae; genus Maniola; species Maniola jurtina. The sequence continues at coordinate 740,278 of NC_060051.1, read as the reverse complement.
AGCATTTAGGCATCATGTTAACTGCAGTGCAATTGTACAAAATAAAAGATAGGTAGGTATAGATACGTACTGCCGTGTTCAGGCTGGCTGTAGACATGGAAGTGGTACTTCTTATTCTCCCTGTTCACGTGCAAGTTCATGTCGTACTGAGGGAAGGTCTTGTCTGAGAATTCGTTGGCCACTTGAAGACCGAACTCCGTGTTTAATCCAAGCTTGCGGAGGTCGAAACCAGCGTTGAACTGATGTTGGACACAACCAGGTTCTGGAAACAACAAGGATCATCAGAAGAAAATAAATCTTAACCCATCGCTGGCCAAGTGCAGACTTCGCACACCTCGAAAACATTGAGGAAAACTTTAAGGCGCGCAGGTTCCGTCAAGATTTTTTTGATTTTTAGAGTTCCGTACCTCAAAAGGAATGTTTTCAAATGCAATTTCTGAATAAAACCAAGTTAGAAATTGAAGATGATCAACCTGCCTTGATCCATACTAATATTATAAATGCGAAAGTGTGTCTGTCTGTCTGTCTATCTTTTCTGCTACCTTTTCACGGTCCAACAGTTTAACCAATTTTGATGAGATTTGGTACAGAGTTAGCTTACATCTTGGGGAAGGACATAGCTGGCTACTTCTTATCTCCGAAAATCAAAGAGTTCCCACGGGATTCTTAAAAGCCCATCTGTTTAACCGATTTATGTGAAATTTGGTACAGAGGTAGCTTGCAACTTTTTATCCTGGAAAATCAAAAAGTTCCCAGAGAATTTAAAAAAAAACTAAATCCACGCAGACGAAGTCGTAGGCATCATAAGATGTAAGGCATACTTACTGGTGGTGATAAGTTTGGCGTTGACTTCAGCATGAGCACACTGCTTCTTTTCCTCGCAGTAGACGTACGAGGTCTTGTACTCCAGGTTGGTGATGCGAAACTCCGCCACGTGGTTGCGCTCTCCGTACGCTACGTTGATGAACGTCTGTAGAAGTTGAAGAATGAAATACATTCTAGAATTGAAACTGGCTTGAGCTACAGAAATTTCTATGGCATCATTGCGATAGATACCTAACTCTATCGCAATCGTTCCTGTCAAATTAAAGTACCATAGAGATCAGTTTAGGAATCACCTAAATGTGCGTGGAAAATTGAATACCACTTCAGTTTAGTCCTACATAAGTATTCATACACACCCAGTCAAGAATTTAAGATTCAAATCCAAGTAAAAGCCATTTTTTAGCACGGGTTAGTGATTTTATGCAGCTTTGGCAAGTTAGTAAATTGCAGTGGTTGAAGCTATTCATCTGATCACACGAGAATTAATACTAGAGTCAGAGATGTCATAGATGAATCAGTATTTAGAATCCTCAGATACAAGAGAAGATAAAATAGTAATGAAAGAATCTAACCTCGACTCCTTGTTCGTTGCCTTCAGTGAGAATGGTGCGGATGTATTTGAAGTTGGCTGGTTTCTGTTCGTCTTTGACCTTCAGGGTACCAGAACCTTCGATGATAGTCTTTGGCCCTTCTTGTTTGCTGATGAACGATGTACTAAGGACAAGAAATAAATATAAGATGAGTCATAAAAACCTGTGAAATTAAAGGACTTCAATTTCTCCAAGGCATTTTATTGTGTTTAATATTAGACTTTCTTCGTTATGACACTATGAAATTAAACACGTTGTTGGAAATGCTTGGGTCTTATTGCGTTTTATTTTAGTAATTTAAACAAAAAAATCAGTGATGTGAAGTATTCCAGATTAGCAATAGCTAGGGGTGCTCCTCAAGGGTAACTTTAGGTCCTATTTTGTTTGTGATTTCTATCATAGACAGTGTTATTACTATTGTTTTCTCCTATTTTGCTCCTATACATACAATATACAACTCTACCTTGTGCGAGCCTTGTTTCTCGGATAAACAGCTGTATTAGAGGTAATAAAGGTAATAAATAAGTCATACCTTCCACTCAGCACGTTCTTATTATCATTCATAGCTTGGAATTCCAATCGCTTGCCACTTCCAGCGTCCTTGCTTGAAATATCTACGTTGTAGTTCTTCAGATCAAGAGTGGGCGCATTAGCGTGGAATTTGACGATCAGATCCTTATCAAAGTTAACTTCGAATGTAGAGTCCAGGTCGAAGTTCCTGACATTTTCTATCTTGACCTCCATGCGTCCTTGCGTTGATCTCGGTGCGATTCCTTTGAAGTACAACCTATGAAAGAAATTATTTATTTTTAAATGTTAGTCATTTTTTAAATGCAATTTATGTAAATGTACACAACAAAATAAATTTAGTAGGTAATCAAAAAGAAGACAGTTACATAGATAGTTAGACTGAAAGTATAGAAAGGATTGAAATAGAAACTAGCTAGGTTTTTTTTCTTTATTTATTTAGGGACTTTTATATCTGAGTAGGTACATAAATATTTTCTAAAATTTACCTTGCTGGCTTAGGTGACGCGGGGCTGCTATATTTGAGATCAAACACAGGCTGAGAAGAAGAGTAGACGACGAGACCTTCCGATTTGTAGACCCGACCGTCGGCGTCAATTACGATAAGGGTGTTGAATGTGTCGGGAGATGGGTTCTGTAGGAATAAAGAATTAAAAAAAACTGGTCAAGTTCGAGTCGGACACACACACGATAGGTTCCGTATCGTCGTATAAAAATAACACTTTTTTAAACTTGTACGGTGAATCGAAATTTTTATAATTTGTTGTTATATAGCGGCAATAGCGAAAATTTCAATTCTCTACCTATTATGGTTCACGAGATACAGCCCGCTGACAGACAAACGGATGGATGGATGGACAACGGAGACTTAGTAATAGGTTCCAATTGGCATCCTTCGGGTACGGAACTCTAAAAATGGGTTAAAATAAATTTGTCACCTTGGCGTTCATGTTGATTTCCATCTTCTTGAACTTCTCGTTCTGTGGAGAGTTGACCAAGAACTTCAGGTCGAGTTCCTTCTGGTTGGATGCGCCTTGTATCGAGAGGGAAGTGGTCTTGCCCTTACCGTAGTGCGCATTGACGTTTACCGCTCCTGATGTTCTGTCCTCTACAAAACAAAGAGAGACAGTTGGAATATTTCTTTTGTTAATAATTTATCAGTATTTTTCGGTAGTTATTAATGAAAAAAAAAATGTCAATTACGCTGGTTTTAGACTAAACATGCATTGACAGAATAATTTCTGGGATGATAATATGGTAGGTATGCACACAGATTCTTCCGCATATCAATCAACTAAGAATACAATTTCGGTTCTTAGTTTTAATGATTCTGTGTCTGCAGGAATACAATTCCTCATTGATGAGGGTCATGACCCCTTTCCATTAATCAATAATGTGATCCCAGATCATTCCACATACAACTCGATTAAGAGAACGAGATTTCGAGTCTTATGTTTTACGGTATTATAAGAAGTTAGTGATGATAACCGGAATATGTATCATAAATCCATACTATCCATACTAATCATCGATGTATATAATATTATAAATGTGAAAGTGTGTCTGTCTGCTACCTTTTCGCGGCCAACAGCTTAACTGATTCTGACGAAATTTGGTACAGAGTTAGTTTATATCCCGGGTACGGACATAGGCTACTTTTTATCCCGAAAAATCAAAGAGTTCCCAAGGGATTCCTAAAGAGCCATCCGCTCAACCGATTTGTATGAAGTTTGGTACCGAGGTAGCTTGCGTCCATGTTATTGACATAAACAACTTTTTATCCCGCAAAACCAAACAGTTCCCACGGGATCTTCAGAGGCCTACATCCAGGCGGACGAAGTCGCGGGCATTTTCTTTTTAACAATAATTTTGAGGTAACTTACTGAAAAACACAATATTGATATCAATTTTTTTTAATTTACTAATTCCTGGTAACACCATTCAGCAAATATTTTAAAATAAATTTATAATAAAATTTGTCTGGTTTGTTTCCAATAAGTAGACTAAAATAATACTCACTAGTGTCATCGATTTTGTATTGGGCATCAATGTTGACGGGATCCACATGTGGTAGGATAACCTTCAGCTTGGTGTTACCATTCTTCCGGTCATACTTTCCGTTCGACTCTACTTTGAAGAGATCAGCATTCACTTGTACGGATTGTAGAATGTTAACCTAAAAGTAAATTAGCAAACATTTTATTAATTTTAGTATAGTTTAAGAGTTTTTTCAAATTATTTGACTTTTGAGCAGTAACTAATTAATTAATTAAAACTATTAATTAATTTATACATCAGTCATATTTAATCGATTTAAATCTATTTGTATTATGTTTTCCAAAATAAAAGAATTTCAATTAATTTCAAAAATACGGTTCAAAATTTGATTTCATTTTGTTCCTATTTTATCAGTGAGATTCACAATTTTTTTGGCGTAACTTTTAGACCAATGCTTCATCTTTGGCTTAACTTTACCTATGCAAAGGCCTCTTGGCTTCAAATTCGTTCCTCAAATTAGATATAGTTAGTTGTAAACTTACTTCAGCGGCTTGGTTTTCGGGCTGGTTGTAAGCAAATTTGGAAACCCACTTGATATCATGTGCTGTCTCGAATGGCAGTCTTAGGGTAACAGTGCTGTCTTCGACGTACCTGTTTATAAGAAAAAAAATCAACATTGAAACGGATTTAGTATAATTTTTCTATACCTAGAAGAATAAGAAGGGTTTGGGAGTTCATTATATTACTGTCCCAAAAAAACTCCTACCATTATGATTTTATAGAAAAAGGGTCATGACCCTCAGTAACTTGTAATACGACAGAGAAGAATAGAAGCAGGTAAGCCATCAACAAATATTAAGAATAGAAAAGGCCCCAGGATATTTCCTTGCAGTATTCCACGTATTTATTGCTGGGTTATGATGCATAGCAAAACTGAAACCAATATTCGTCTGAGACGTACACTCTATCAATCGTAAAATAAAAACTATAATTTATTGTGTTCTAACTGGTTTAAGATTATAACAAAAGGTTGTTTACGCATTCTTTAGAAAAACGTAGAGAACTCTTAATCTATACTAATAAATAAAATTGAAGTGTCTGTCTGTAATTTCGAAATAACTGCCTCATATTAAGCTCATAGGGTTATTTGAACGATACCTTAACTGAATCACACGTTTTTTAAATTTTTGTCTGTCTGTCTGTCTGTCTGTTTGAAAAGGCTAATCTTCGGAACGGCTGAACCGATTTTGACGGGACTTTCACTGACAAGTAGAGGATTGACCAGGGCGTAACATAGGCTACTTTTTTAACCGACTTTCAAAAAGGGAGTTGTGTTTTTTACCTATTTACACCGAAATCTCCGAGATTTCTGAACCGATTTGCGTAATTTTTTTTTTTAATCAATAAGAACTTTGCGACATTGTTTCATAAAAAAATTGGATTCCAACTCCTCAATCCTGTTGCTGCAGGGGACCTGACCACCAAGACTGATGGGATGGAATCTAAATCCACGCGGACGAAGTCGCGGGCATCAGCTAGTTCTTGTATAAAATCTTTAATGCGTATAGCGAAGTTTGTTAATAATTTCATAAATTAAGTTCTCATGTAATTTACTGATGTCTTTTATGAGAATAAATATCTTTAAACCTAAATCTAATGCTAAAATCAACTGACCTCAACTGTTGACCAGATTTAAACTTAAGATTTTGTCTACTATCCACAATAACCCCATTACATTACCCCGTGGCGTAGAAATGTCCTTGAAATCAATTTTCTAGTCTCAAGATTGTGTAAGACACACCACACAGCTCTGTCACTGTCATTTCTGACTCTTTGTATAAGTTTCATTAAACTAGTAATTTATTAAAATTAACATTAACTTACTTTTTCTCTGCCTTACTAGGCAGGTTGACTTGGTACTTTCCAAACATTTCCATAGCTAAATCATCACCGTAGCTCATTTTGACTCTGTAGTTATCATCAATGGTATCGCCTTCCGTATAAGTTGCAGTCACATCGACAATACCTTTCTTTGGAAGCATGGTACCGCTTATTTCGTTCTGAAAACCAAAAATGTAAACGTCTTTAAGTTACATGGACTCAGTTGCCACCACGTCGTCGTTTTAAATTCACTTGGGATCTCCTCGGCTTCGCCTCATCCTCCCATTATTACTCAACTGGAAATTACTTTATTTCCGCCCTGGATTATAATGTACCTACTATTTTTTTTAAGGGTTCTTAGGTTCAATTTTTGTATCGCGTTAACAAGAAAGCTAAAATAGGATTGCTAAGAGATAGATACTCTATAAGTTTAAAACAATAAATTACCCTGAAAGCAATATCGCTCTTCGGTCCTTTAGGAACGTTCTTCAAGCTGAATGTGTTGAGGAGGTTCTTGCCGCCCTGGACGTTCAGTTCCACTTGGCCTTCCAAATCAATGGTTTCCTTGTCCCAGTTGGTGTTAGTGACCTTAGCCTTGTACTTGATAGTGGAGGCTGGCCCACCACGCTTTGTTGCGTCGGAGAAGATTGCCTCGGCACGGCCATTTACCACCTGCACACAAAAATATCATTATTTTTGAACATTATCCAGAAATAGAAATAGAAAGATTTTGAAGTAAAAATCTCTTTAGTGATTTGAAACTCAATGAAACGAAAACCCGACCCTAAAAAGAGACATGCAAATACATCTGTAGGATTTAGCTCGCGAGAGAACGAGATAGAAAACATTATGAAGTGTTGCGAGGTGTTTCGTATTATTTCATACTTTACTGGCCGCTGATTCTACCGAGAAACAGTTGACAGCTTCTGACAATTTCTGTTTGAACTTTTATAATAAAACTAGCTGACACCCAGCGTGTGCTACTACGCAAAAAAAACGTAATACAATCTTTGCATTAGTGCCTTTCTAATGAAACCGGTTTAGGGGACATCGGTTGGATGGTTTCAAAGTCTATAACGGTCATATGTAGAAACGTTTTTGTGTTTTAGGAAATATTAAAATTAATTCTCACATTATCTTTCTCAGTGAATTCTCTATCGATCTTCAAGCTCAAGCACCGTTCATCAGGTAGGACGACTTCCACACTGGCGTGGTTCTTGCCAAGATCCTGATAGTCTCCATGAAGGTTCAGTTCTGTGGTTTTGCTGTCGTATACCAGTTTGTTCCTGAAAGAGATCAGAAAAATTAGTGACAACTCTTACGTTCCTAATTCCACTAAGAATCGGATGTGTGTGAACGAGGGTCAGGTGGAAACAATTTACTTACTTGCTATCAAGTAGTTTCTCAGTTCTTTTGTTGTTGGTACTGAAATGTATCTTGTCATTGTCGTTCTTGCCAAAGTTGAGGAAGAGGTCCACATCAGCATTGTACGTTGGATCCTTGACTACAAACTTAACATCTCCCTTGATCACGCGATCAACCTGTGGAAGAAAAACTACTTGGTGAAAAATGTTTCTTGACAAAAAGTGTTTTAGTCTATTTTGTATGAAGAATACATGAATACGATTTTGGCTAAAAGCTTTGAAGGTACTTTAAGGTCTCCGAATAAATAGTCTGCTAACTGGCAAAATATTAAACAATAAATGACACTTTTCGTAATATAAGTCATTTTAAAATGATCCAACTTTATCATGTTGTGGCAAATCGAGCAAGGCAAGAGCTATGTCGGGAAAATGCAGAGGATTTTAAATCGCGATCCCCATGCTAAAATAATTGGACAGCCAGGCTGATTCTGTGCGCAAAAAATGTACCAGCCCTTGTCACCAGAAGAGGCTATTAATCGCGTTAAAACGTCTCGTAATTTTTTTAGCACTAAGACTCCATTGCCCCAGGGTCTTCACAGCAAACGGATTAAAAATGTAACTCTCGATAAGAGATGCATACTTGCACCGATTATCGTTTTCAGCCATTTCTGATGCGTTCCGGTCTTGATGCTGTCTCCCTGATATGACACGGGGCCAATGTGCCAACGCACATTCCGTCCCATATTAGGGCCCGTCTTCGTTCCCAGGGAACCAGCGTCAATCCATCATCCCTGCCGGCTGAATGAGCGCAGGAATACCAATCGTTTAAGCTTACCATTTTAAAGTGGACCATGATGTTGCCATTTCCTTTTCCATCGTTGTCGGTAACTTGGAACTGGCCATTGGCTGCGATGGCGTCCTTGAGGTTCAGCTTGAGTTGACCATTGGTGTTGGCACCGGTGTTGATCTTCAGCAAGAAGTTAAGCAGTTCTCCCTTGGAGCTGGAGACAGTGGCGTGCGAGGAGCTCAGTTTGGCGGTCTCGATGTAACCAACGTCGAATCTGGGAAAGAATTATTATGGACCATTAGAATTGTCTCCTAACTTGTCTTTGAGATGAAATTGTGGAACAACTGAGGAACTGTGCAAACTGTAGAATCAACTCCAATTGACGGTGTTCCCACTAGATTACAACAGGGTTACTCAAGGGGCGGTACATTCCTGAAAGACCGGCAACGCATCTGCGGTTCCTGTGGTGCTGCAAATGTTCATGGGCCTGCCGCCCAAGTTAATCACTTAACATCAAGTGACCCACCTGCTCGTTTGCTCGCTATTATTTTTTATAAAATAGCGAATCATGGAATAACTAAGTTGTCCGCAACTTCGTCCATGTGGACTAAACAAATTCAAAACCCATATTTTACTCTCTTAGGGCTTGAATATTCAAAAACCCTTTCTTAGCAAATGTCTGCGTCATAATAGCTATCTGCATGCCTTTCAGCTCTATCAGTCCAGTAGTTTGAGCTGTGCGTTGATAGATCAGTCAGTCATTGACTTATTCCTTTTAAATATTTAGAAGAAGAAGCCAATTGGCCGCATTGCTACAAAATTAGAAAGCTCCACTTACTTTACATCCTCATTTTTCCCAGCACCAGTAATCTTGAGGTTTCCAATAGCACCAACATTTACATCGCTAGCCTTCATTCTGTGAAGGACGACCCCAGAAAGCTCGTATCTGCCAAGGTTCTTGAAGTCAATATAGTTCTCCAGGTTAGATTTATCAGGGGATTCTATTTCACGTTTCACTAGGCCCTCAACTGCTTGCTTGTCAAAGTTGATCGCCCATTTGACCTTGTAATCTCCTTCCTTCTTGATGTGGGTGCGTCCATCAACTTTAAGACTTGCCTGTCTGTTCATGTAAAGTCCACCAACGTCTAAGTCAACTTTCTTGGGATCGAGTTCCACGTCGAACTTTAGTTTGAAAGGTAGTAAGTGGTAATCAACTGAAACAAAATGTTCCAATTTCATTTTTAAACAATATACCTTAAAAATATGTCACACACACACACAAAAAGTGAACGTTTGTTAAGTGTAATATTAAGTAAAGACTGCCTACTGTAACATAGTTTTGCTTTTTTTTATTCGATTACAAGTTAGCCCTTGACTGTGATCTCTCCTGGTGGTAAGTGGTGATGCAGTCTAAGATGGAAGCGGGCTAACCTGAAAGGGGTATGGCAGTTTTCATTCCATACTCCTTTGGTTTCTACACGGCATCGTACCGGAACGCTTAATCGCTTGGCAGTGTGGCTTTGCCGGTAGGGTGGTAACTAGCCAAGGCCGAAGCCTCCCACCAGACCAGACCAGTTTAGAAATTATAACCCGGGACCTTCCACTAATAAGACCACAGCGCATACAACTGCACCAGGGAGACCGTTAAAAAAGTTTTCAACAGACTCGACGCCAAAGGATAGTTAATATTATACTTACATTTGTTTTTACTGATGATACTAATTCCTTTCATCTGAGAGTTCTGGTTGATTACTTGGCGTTTGTAGAACTGACTCAAAGTGACTCGGTAGTTGGAGTTGGAACAGCCTTCACTGTAGTACATGTCGAATTCGTTGCGGTTGAGCTGTAGAATAACAATATAAAGTTGAAAACCAAAACCCGACTACGATTGATTTAATACACGCTGAAATATTAGAGTGAAATTGTTTTTCTGTCGCTTGGTATATTTTAATGTTGTAGTAATAATTAATTATATTCATGAACTCAAAATTTTCTCCTCTTTAATTTCATATCCCACTCGATACAATAGCAAAAAAAATTTTTGGAGACCCTCACTTTTTTTGATGTATAAAACCCGTTAAGGTCAACTTTTTTCGTACAAAATATAGCCTATGCCACCCGGACTTTACAACGATTCAATTGAAAGCTCATTCATCAAAATCGGCCCATTTAGGTAGTCAGTTAGTTTAGGCGCTACGGTGAACACACAAAATCTGGATACAAACATACATACATAGTACATGCATGTGTTTCTCCGAGAAACACATAAGTAATTTTTAAGCAAACTAAGGAAAAACGGACTAAAAGATTTACTAAACAAATTGTCTCACCCCTTCAACATTTTCAAAGTGGCCATTGATTTTGAAATTGACATAAGGGTTCAATGTGTTCCGGAAATCAGCTTTGAAGTCGTAGTTGGCCAGGGAGGCGGACAGCATCGCGTTGTGTTGTCCCTTCATCATTTTCAAGTCCATTTCCATTTTTTTGGGTTCCCTGCTGAAGTGACCCATTAGGGTTACAGGCTCGTTGCTTTCTGGGAGGTTGAACTGTGGAAAATAAAAAATATAATTTACAATATAAAAACCGGCCAAGTGCGAGTCAGACTCGCGCACCGAGGGGTTCCGTATTCGGGTATTTTTTCCAACATTTTGCATGATAAATCAAAAAACTATTATGCATAAAAATAACGAAAATCTGTTTTACAATGTACAGGTAAAGTCCTTTCATATTATGATACTCCACTTGGTAGAGTTATTTTACTTTGAAAATTGATTTTTTTTTTGATTAATTAAGGGTTTTCAATATGACGTTTATGCTTACCTTAACATCTGAGACTGTATATTTGACACCAGCGCCAGTCTTCTCTTCTATGATTTGACCATCAACATGAATGTTCTTTTTGGGGCTCTGTGGCACCTGGTACTCCAGAACAGGTTTGTAAACATGACGTCTGTCATTTCCCTCGATGTTCAACCCGACACGGCCATAGTACGAAGCTTCGTCCATCTTGGCTTTCATCACAAGAGCATATTCACTAGGTTTGGTGTAAACGGAGAATTGGCCGTACAAGGTTTTGATAGGAGATTCCAAGTTCAGCTGTATTGTTTTCTCTTCCTGGTTATTTATTAAATCTGCCGAGATTTGGGTGCGGCGGTTCTTAGATCCTGAAAACAAAATTAATTTAGCTACGCATTCATAGACACAAATATTATAAACTACTACTACTTACGTAACTTTAGCGGTGAGAGAAAACATCATGAGAAAACCTGCATGCCTGAGAGTTCTCTTTAATGTTGTCAAAGGTGTGTAAAGTCTGTCAATCCACACTTGGCCAGCACGGTGGCCTTATGGCCAAATCACATTCTGAGTGTTCACTTACTTGTGCTATAAGACGTATCTACCTGCCTTTAATGATTCTAGGTTAACAACTTCTTGACAGACACGACAGACAGATAGAAACAAAGTGATCCTATTTGAGGATTCCTTTTTCCTTTTGAGATACGGAACCCTAAAAATTATTTGAGTAAAAATCTTTTTATTTTTTATACCTTCAGCATCAAATAGCAGCTCGACCCCGTATCGACCTTTGGGGTCATTGCGGAGAACTCCCTTGATATGGTATCCTCTGAGGTCATTTTTCTCCAAGACAAGGTTTACCTTCGTTGATCCCACCAATGGGTAGTGAGACAAGTATTGTGATACTGAGTTCCGGGATTTAGGACCTGAAAAAAACTACTTTTAGAGACAACAAGACTAAAAGGGATGGATAAGCAAAATCGTCAAAGACAACGCATTGTCGGTTCATCTGGTGCTCATGGGTAATCTGGTGCAAATGTTCATGGGTAATCACTCAAGATCAGGTAGCCCCCTTTCCCATTTAGCCGCTATTTAAATATTTAAAAAAAAAACAATAAATAGAAATTGCTTCAGAACTTATCGTCCTTTGGCTTGTGCCATTACATTTAAAATTCTAACCGAACTAAAGTTTCATCTTCACGATTATGAACAGATTTAAAGTTTATAAGTTTGTTTGTAGGGGGTAATCTCTGGAACTGCTGACCCGATTTTGAAAATTTTTTCACCAGTGGAAAGCTACACTATTCCTGAGTAACATAGGCTATATTTTATTTTGAAAAACTTTGAGGTCGATACGAAAATTCAAAACAGATTCCAGCTGGGCTTGTGTACTTATTTAAATCTTTAGTTTATGGGCCGCGCAAGCTGTCATATTGCAACTATAGATAGAACTACTAATTTTGAGATAACTGTAATATCATTTCTTACCATTGAACGAGAACGGCAAAGTCAATTTTCCACACAAAGTCAATCCCAGCACTTGAGACAGCTGGTCAAAGCAACCAGAGTACTCATTCTTTTCACTCGCAGGTGTTACAGGCGTTCGCTTCTCTAGTTGTCCATTTTCAGCGGTGAAGAATACCATATCGCTGGAAGCTGTGAGGATTTCTTGCTTATCGAGAGGCAGGCCCCATTGTAGATCGATTCCGTTGCCATTTTCAATGACCTTAGCTGATACGTGACCACCAGTAGAAGAGTGGAGATTGGTGATCACTTTGAGACCAGTTGCTACTGATCCTGCGTCGACGAGCATGATAAGAGAAATTTCAACGTCAGTGCTTGGGATCAACTTGATGTCTACTTTGGCGGATTCAGGGTTTCTGAGGCATGATCGGATGTCAATTGAGGAAGATACATCTACACGTCCAGTGGCAGCACCAATAGCGTCCAGTTTGAGTGGGAGACCAGTGGAGGTTGGGTATGCCAACTCGGCGTCCAAGAAGAGAAGATGTCCACGGAGCTCTTGCTGCAATTAAATAAAGCGTGTTGGTAAATATTATGTTTTTCAAGAATCCTATACCTGACCCCATAAAAGATAATAATTTTGATGCCGATTGCTGAACTATTAAATTAAGCAATACTTGATTTCATCATCATCATTTTAACGTTTAAACTACCATGAGTGATTTCTATTATAAGTAGGTAGGTATAGGTTGTTACGGCTATATTCATGTATTTAGGTCGATGTAAGTCCGACTAGTTTCAAACCCATCCGGGATGCTTTGTCATAGGGACTCATCATCATGATCGTGATCAACTCATCACTGGCCCACTACTGAGCACGGGTTTTCACTCAGAATGAGAAAGGTTTAGGCCACAGTCTGAATACCGTAATCATATTACGTGGAGTTACCTGGAAGTGTTTCATCTTGTCCATGCCCTCGTTCATCATCTTCAAAGACTCATCAAGGAAGCCGTTAGCATCAAAGCCTTTGCCGTCACCGAACGACAGGAACAAAGCATCAGTTCCGAACAGTTTGACATACACATCTAAATCCAGCTCATTGTTGTAAGGTGCTGACTCGGCTTTCACCTAAAAATCAAAATAAATGTTAAATTTTAAAACTGAAGACTTCACAAAAGTTTGACGCAATGCCACTTGCCTATATTGCCTTTTAATTGAATAAACATTTTGAATTTGAATTTAAAAATATCGGTCTTTTATTGGACATGCTTCGGACAGTGTACTCAAGAACTGCGCGAACTTGTTCCTCCTTCACCATCCTTTTTTTAATTTATAGGGTAGCGCTTGGCAATCAGCCCTGCTGGCAAGTGATGATGCAGCCTAGGATAACGCACTTGCCTAGAAGGTGCCTATTCACTCTTGACTTGAAGGTACATTAAAATTGGAAGGGAAAACTGAGGCTGTAAGGGTGTTCCATGTTCTAGCGGTTCAAAATGAAAACGAAGAGGCAAATCGCTTCGTACTCCCGACTTATGTCATTTCGCTGCGACATTACCCACAGGAAGTTATAAAATAAACGTACCTGTCTATCAAAGTTGTCGACCTCGCTCTTGATGGAACGGCGACCTCTTACACTTTTCTCAGCTTTCTGAGCAGATTCTGACATCTTGTTCTTCAATTCATCGAACAGTTCTTGGGGTTCCTTGGTGCGGAAGAGGCCTCGTGGACCGAGGAAGTGTTCAACCACGCGGTCCAGATTGCCCTGGCGACCTCCAACCTGCAGACATTAAAAAAATGTGTTTAACTAGCCCGCAACTTTGTCTACGTGGACTACCAAACATTACGACCCCTATTTACCCCCTTAGGGGTTGAATTTTCAAAAATCCTTTGTTACTGGATGTCTAAGTCATAATAGATATCTGCATGCCAAATTTTAATCCAATCCGTCCACAGGTTTGAGCTTTACGTTAGATCGGTCAGTCAGTCAGTCAATCAGTCAGTCAGACAATCAGTCAGCTTTTCCTTTGTTTTTTTTTATTTGATCGTGTGTTTGTGTGTTGTGACTTTTGAACAAAGCAACCGTTTCGTAGGCAATTTTAGGAGGAACTTGGTCCACATAAAAGTTTTCTCACCTCAAGAATGTTAACATTGTGTCCAAAAACTTCAGCAGTGAGGTTGAGGCTGACGGATCTCGGGATGAAGGAGTCTTGAGAGTAGATGACGGACTGTTCCACGTTGCCACCAACGCCAAGAGCGTCTACGTTGTAGCTCATCTCCCGGTAGAAGGAGTACTTCCTGGAATTTGAGTTTACTTTTAACGTATCATATAATTTCAGAGTTCGATCCCAGACACGCACCTCTAAATTTTCGGAGTTTTTGTGTTTTAAGCAATTGACTTGCTTTAACGGTGAAGAAAATATCATGAAAAAACTAGCATGCTTGAAAGTTCTCCATAATATTCTCAAAGGTGTGTGAAGTCTCAACACTTGGAAAGATAGTGCACTACAATCGACATATCAGTATGGCCGTATCGTAAAAATCGATCGGTATCGATATACCTAATGATTTATCAGTTCCATTATTAGTGAGACTTCATAAAATGTAGCGGGCTTATGAGGTGTTTTTTTTTTAAATTTTATTTAAACATCTTTATTGCTTACCGTAACTTTATATGTAGCGTAACGTAATATGACTTACTATTTCGTACACTTTGCACAATTTAACCAAGTTAAAGGAAATCAGAACTAATTTAAAAAAAATCTGTACTAATATTATAAATACGAAAGTGTGTCTGTCTGTCTGCTAGCTTTTCACGACCCAACAGTTTAATCAATTTTGATGAAATTTGATACATAGTTAGCTTACCTACATCCCGGGGAAAGACATGCTACTTTTTATTTCGGAAATTCAAAGAGTTACTACGGAATTCTTAAAGACCCATCCACTTAATCGATTAGCTTGCGTCTGTGTAATTGACATAGGCAACTTTTATCCCGGAAAATCAAACGATTCCCTTCCCACTGGACCTTTAAAAACCTAAACCCTCACGGACGAAGTCGCGGGCATCCTCTAGTTATAGTGTGATTAGTGTGATACCTGTCATCAACGTTGTATTTGTTAGGGATGCCAATGAGTCCGTAGTGCTGTCTCGCATGTTGCTTGTCAGGGTTGGCAGACGCACGGATGGCACGGAGAGATGTTGAGATGAACCTCGCCACTGCAATCAAAAAACCACAACGTAGTTAAAAAATAGCCTCGATAGCTCAACAGTTAAGGAGCGGACTGAATTCCGAAAGGTCAGCAGTTCAAATCACAGTAATTTCGAGTATACACTGGTGGATTTTTGTGGTGTTGCGTAATGATACTTGGAGCTTGCTGGCTTTTCCTGCATGCTTAGCCGCGGGAGAGCGGGCGGTGCATGTCACTTGCTGTGGGTTGTACCATACAGATTTGCCTTGTTCAGCAGATTATAGAAAATTAAGGTTTTTATTCCTTGGATATCATGGACCTCCACGAAGTAACACCTGCTTCTATACAATACCTCATAAATAGCTTTCTGCATTCCAATATTCAGTCCGATCCTGCAGTTTCAGCTGTGCGTTGATACGAGTAGGTCAGTCAGTCAGTCAGGAAATCAGTCAGTCAGTTTTTCCTTATATATATAAGTACTTATATAGATTCTAGATCCTTATATATCCTCATACCTTGGTGTACAGGTTCCGACTCCAGGAGAGTCTTGATCTCGTTAGCAGATTTTCCACAAGGGCAGTCTATGACGGCGAGGTAGGCCTTGATGCGGATTTCAGAGTCCAGTTGACGGTTCTTCATGATGTCCATAGCGGTCTTCTTCACCTGGAAATTGGGGGAAAATAACTGTTTTTGTTGATCCTGATCTGGAATCAAAGTGTGATTGTAATGTATATGCACAGCATAGCCGGGTGCGCATGTGTTTAGTGTTTCCCATACCCTATATCCACCTGAATGTTAAAAAGTGTGTTTTATTTGCACCATGGACTTTATAAGTGGCGACGAGGACAAAATGTGAGTACACTTTAACCATAAAAAGGGAAGTATACCCTATCAAACAAAAAAAAAAATCCAAATCGGTTCAGGCGTCTTCGAATAATCGGAGAACATACATAAAAAAAAAAAATAAGATTTCGACGAATTGAGAACCTCGACCTTTTTTGAAGTAATTATTGGTTGCATATCGTAGCTTCGGTACAAATAGCCTTTTATCCTTTTACAAAATTTTGGTATTAAAATACAGTAGGTACAAACATTGGTTTGATGGCCACTCATTATACAAAGAGTTATACAAAAATCAAAATCACTTATGCGCCGAGTAAATACCGAAGATGGATGGATGCCTGGTGGAGATTGTTTTAAGCAATAAGGCTGCCTTTGCATACAATTGCTCACTGGCATGGCATGCTCCTACGGTATGTACAATACGGGTGTATGGTGCAATTGTTTTTAGTTTTTAGTGTTTTTTTGTTGTGTGCAATAAAGTTTTTCTATCTATCTCTTCTTTCTATTTATCTATTTTCTTTCTATCTTCTTATCTATAAACGCAATTGTTACTGGCAAACAAATTCATATTGTTGTTACTGGTGAAAAGGAATGGTTTTTCCGAGTCCTGAAAAATATAGTCAGGAAGGCAGTATTAGAGAAAATGAATAGCTTCAATGTCTTACCTTAGAAGAACAGGAGTCAGCCTGGAAGGCTTCCAGGGCAGCAACTCTGACTCTGGCTTTGACGTTGTTGTCAGCTGCGCAGTGGACCAGCTTGTCGATCAAGGCGTCTTCCAAATGGCCGATGTTTCTAATGCCTTTTAGCACTGCTACGACCTGAATCACAGACAAAATAGTTAGTTTTACCAATCAAGCTCACAAAATTAGCTTAAAATCCCAGTCCTGGTAAAAACGACGCTTACTGCAACGTGTTACTACTAAATGGTATTGACATTTGCTTGAGTTTTTTTTTAATTCAGCCCTTGACTGTAATCTTACCTAATGGTAAGTGATGATGCAGTCTAAGATGGAAGCGGGCTAACCTGGACGGGGTATGGTAGTTTTATTTAACCCATACTTCTTTGGTTGCACGGCTTTGGCGGCACGGCTTTGCCGGTAGCGTGGTGACTAGCCACGGCCGTAGCCTTCCACCAGACAAGAACAGGAATTTAGAAATTCTAGTCTGTCGAAGGTGTTCCGGGCGCGATACCCAGGATAATCTTGTCGGTTTTTGATATGTATTTAATTTTTTTTAGGAATTTCCTTGAAGTGTAGGTAAAAATCCCTACCCATCCCTACTTACTTATATTATTATTTCCCTACCCATACTATAAATGCGAAAATGTGTTTGTTTGTTGGTTTGTCCTTCAATTCCGTCGTAACGGAGCAACGAATCGACGTGATTTTTTGCATGGGTATAGTTGAAGACCTCTAGAGTCACATAGGTACTTTTTATCCCAAAAAATCAGAGTTCTCACGGGATTTTTATCATACTAATTCCACAAGTACAAAGTCTCGGGCATCAGCTAGGAGTATCATAAAAATTATAAATTGACTCACGTTATCTTCTTCAAGTTTGGTCTTGGGCTTGCAGTTCTGCAGCTTGCCAGCTAACTTCTTGCTAAGTGCTACAATTCCATCAGCCTTCTCCGAGTGGCAGTTGTGGTCGCGGCAGTACGTACCGGCGAGCGCCCCAACTCCTAAATACACCCCTTTTGGTAAGTTGGGTAAGTCCAGGAGACTCTGTAAGTAGAAACAAGCTATTAGTATTTGAATAGTCTAAGAAATAAGCTTATTATCTTTTTTGATGATTTCTTGGACAATACACAAAATTGAGTCCCTTTTTTGACTAAACAGGCAAGCGCTTGATTGCAGTCACCGAAAATAGTAGCTGATGATGTAGCATTAGGTTTGCCTAGAAGATGCCTATTCACTCTTCTTTGGGAGATATCAACATTATATCTACCGGATATAAAGGAAGCCGGAAGAGCGATTAATAAGCAGTGCATATTAGAAACGAGGAAGCAAATCGCTTCGTAAGAGTACGTGGAATTTTGAATACGGATACAGACCTTGGAGATGCCTCACTGTGAGATAATAAAATGGCGAGGGGGGTACTAAGTATAGTCCGCGATAGATCGAGATGGCAATCGGGGTATGAGGCGGGGGGGACGCCCCGCACACCCGCACGCCATCCGCACTATCCCGCACCAGGTTAGCGCAGGGGCTGTGCGGGTGTGCAGGGCATCCATACCCCGATCGCCATCTCGACCTGTCATATACTATAGGTTGAATAGTTCCTGTAGCACACTCTCCGAAACATATCCTGTAGAATACCTACGGACAGGCAATTTTGCACCGACGTTCCAAAACTTTTGTCAAATAATGCATCGATACTTAGGGAAGGGGTTTTCAAATACTTAAACCTTTAAAAAACCTTAAGGTTGACTGATCTGAAAAATTATCGAAGGCGGTGAAAAATAATTTCCAAAATACTCACAGCAGCTGCCTTAATCGCTTCGCTCGTGACATGCCTGGCGTTGCCTAAGGATAGGAAGACCACTTTCTCTTCTATCTCATTCAACTCCTTGTTCTTCAGGATTTGGATGGAAGCTTCGATACTGTAGCCTGTTCCAGCTCTGAGAAGAGCGTCTAAGTAGACACGCCTAAGAAAAAAATGAAATCCTCTAACTCTGATTCATCACCATCATCAATATTTCAATCCTTGGCTGGCTCACAGTAGCACGGGTGAATAAGAAGGGCTTAGGCCATAGTCCACCATGCTAGCCCAGTACGGATTGGCAGACTTCACACGTCTTTGAAAACACTACCTATATGGAGCAGGCATGCAGGTTTCCTCACGATGTTTTCCCTCCCCGTTAAAGCAAGCAATATTTAGCCCAAAAAGGTAGAAGATGCGTGCTCTGGATCTATATTAATTAATCCATACTTCCATACTAATATTATAAATGCGAAAGTGTGTCTGTCTGTCTGCCTGCTACGCTTTTACGGCTCAACCGCTAAACCGATTTTAATGAAATTTTGTACAGACTTAGGATACATTCCGGGGAAGGATATAGGCTATTTTTTATTCGGGAAAAACAAACAGTTCTCGCGCGATTCCTAAAGACTCATCCGCTTGACCGATTTGTATGAAATTTGGTACCGAGGTAGCTTGCGTCTCTGTAATTGACGTAGACAACTTTTTATCCCGGAAAATCAAACAGTCCCCACGGGATCTTTAAAAACCTAAATCCACGCGGACGAAGTCGCGGGCATCCTCTAGTTACAAAATAAATACTATGAAATACTCACTTTTCCAAACTGTTTCCTTTGACTTGTCCAAAAACTTTCATCAAGTCCTCTTTGTTGGCTGTACGGAAGATCTACAAAAAAAAAATTGTGATTAGAATTTCATGACAAAATTAAACACTTCACTTATTACTTTACTTGGTTAAATAGTCTCTGACTTTAATACTGCTGAATTGAGTCAAGTTTTTGAATAATGATAACTATGTAAGTAAAAAAAAAAACACGAAAAATGAGCTCACTACAAAAGAAACGACGATGATTATAACTTAAATGGGTTACTTTTTCTTACCCTGACAAGTTGAGCGAAATTGCCCGCGGATTTGGAGCTGGCTTCGTTGTTCAGGGTCTTGCAAGTCTCCTTAATAGCAGTCATCAGGTGCTGAGAGCTGCTTTGGCTCGCCGAGTCGTCGTTGGGGTTTTCGAAGATAATGGTGCGGGGAACCGTGCATTGACCTTGGGAATGAGAAATGACCTATAGGAGTGACCATTTCTGAGGCTTTCTTTAATCTAATCCACAAAACAGGTGATTTCAAAATCATCAATTTTTTTAATTGAAAATAATCTTACTGTACAAATCATGTCTAAACAATAAATGGTTTGTGTGGCTTATAAAAGGCACCGGTTTCAAAAACTATTAATATAAATTACTGAAGTAAATTTTTATTTTTTACTGTCACTGACTGCATAATTAAACCATTGCCCTTCAATGGTATCAAACCATTAGTAGGATGTACCTTTGGCTTAAAAATGTTTTTTTTTTTACGGCTGGACGATTTAGAACACTTGCTTCGGTAAGTTATCGTTCGATAAGATGTACTTAGTTTTCGCTGAAATATTCACCTTATCGAACGATAACTTATCGAATCGAATATTCTGAATTGCCCGGCAGGATTGAGATACTTTTTTTTAAATATAGACAGGCGCTTGGCTACAATCAGACCTGCTGGCAAGTGATGATGCGGCCTAAGATGAAGCGCGCTTGCCTAGAAGAAACCATCACTTTAAGCTCTTACCTCCTGCTCCATTGCCTTTAGCTGTACCACTAAGGGACATCTTGGTGGTGACCTCAGCCCTTGCCCCGTTCTCGCCAATAGAGAAAGGTCTGTACAAGTACTGTTCGGTTGCAGCGATCTTCTCTGGCACCCCATTGTTGACCTTGGACTCTACGTTCAGGATTGATTGCAGGAGTTGAGTGTTCTTGATTTCCTGTACGATGGAATAAATTTTAATAACTCAAAAAAAATTGCATAATATGTTTGATTTGATTTCAATTTACAAACCTACACTATTTATCTTTGGGCAATTCCATCTTCTAGAATCCTGATCATGGTGAGTGAATACTGTCAAATGCTATAAATTTATCCTCAAATAATGCCAGAACCACCCATTAAAGACCGCCGCCCATGAACATTTGCATCACCAGAGGAACCGCCGATGCGTTTCCTTTCAGGAATTTGTTGGTCCGCCCCTTGAATTTAAATCTGATAAGAACACCGCCGATGGGAGTAAATTCCACAGATTGCATGTGTATGGAAAAAAGGATCTGGCACAACGGGCGGTCGAAGTGCACCAGACACCCAGGTGGTGAGGGTGGAATTGCTTGCGGTGGCGTGCGGTGCGGTCGTAGAAAAAGGAAAGAAAGGAAGAAAAAAGGTTTATTTTTGAAAGCTCACACATTACCAGTTATACCTACGGGTTAGGTTATACGGTATACGGTTTAAGGAGGAGGAAGCTGGTTTTTGCTAGAATTTTCTGGGCAGAAGAAGAACTTACAGCGGTAGGGTTGTAGACAGCGGTGATCAGTTCGTTCCTGGTCTGTTCCCGGTGGGCGCATCTGCTCAAGTCCCGGGTCCTGTGCACCAGCACTGCACCACCCTCTTGGGACGCGGACACTTCCGTTGGACACGCGCCGAAGACATCAGTCTGTGGAAGACAACTTATGGTTATAATATTTAATTAAATTATTATAAGTGGTTATATTATGCTGTTACATTATATTATGGGAAGACACTGCCTCCTGACACAGTTTTCACTTCATCAGCCTCACACTAAAGTTTGTAAACACTGTTTGGTCAAGATAATAAAGATTTATTTATTTATTTAATATTATGTCTTTAGCAAGATAAAGTTGAAAACTAAAACCCGACTGCGATCGTCTTAATAAACGCTGAAATACCTATTAGAGTAAAATAGTTTTCGCTTGATTATTTTAATGTTGTTGTACATTTATATTCATGTGTTCAGAATTTTCTCCTCTTTCATTTGACATCCCACTCGATACGATAGCAAGATAAAAAAATTTTGGAGCCCCCCACTTTTTTTGATGTAACATCCGTTAGGTCATTTTTTTTCGTATACAATCCTAGCCTATATCACCCGGACCTTGACAACGAATCAATTGACACCTCATTCATCAAAATCGGCCCAGCAGTTCTACTTTAGTCCCTAAACAGGCACTACAGTGGACAGAATCTGGATACAAACATACATACTCGTACATACAAAATCATAACCCTTCCTTTGGGCTTTGCCGCAGTTGGGTAAAAAAATATCCAATAAGTATACTTGCAAAGTGTATCTGTCTAGATATCTTTTTTTTTCTAGTTTTTTGGGCTTTACCTGTGTGGAAGCTTTCTGTTCCGTCTGCAGCAGTGAGATGATGGCTCTCTTCACGTTGAGGGAAGCTTTGGTGTCTCCCTCTTCAGTGCAAATCTCCGGTCCCACACGACCATCTTCCAAGTTGAACCGCACAACTTTCTCAATTCCTTTTGGAGGCGTGTATTTCTGAAAAACAAAAGAAAATACTTATGAGCATAATACTTTAGATTGACATCGTATCACGATAGATAGGTTTCTTGACGATAGATAGATGTATGGATGGATTACAATTCAAGTATTTTTATAACAAGTGTGAATAGGCGTATTCTAGGCAGAGGCGTCCCATCCTGGTTTGGTGGGAGGCTTCGGCCGTGGCTAGTTACAGTTATTGACAGCGCCGTGCATCTGAATCAAAAAAAAAATCTTAGACTACATTATCACTTTCCATCAAGTGTGATTGTGGTCAAGCGTGTGTTTAAAGTAAACAAAAAAATCATTCTTGCTTATTCCACTCTTGCCTATAATTCTAATCTAATCCATTTCCATACTAACATTATATAAATGAGAATGTGGGTCTGTCTAGCTTTTCACGGCCCTTCGACCCATTTTCTTCGGAGAAATATTTTAAGAGACATTTCACTCATTGGGTGATAGTAGGGCTGGCTCATTTTTTGCGCAACGGATCAGCCTGGCTGTCCAGCGCGAAAATGCAACCAGTATTCTTGGCACCATTCCACGCGGGCATGATTCGTATTGTAATTAGATACGGCTAGCTTTAAGTTTTGTTGTAATATTTTCAAGAATCTTGTAAAAAAAGTATAGTTACCTTTCCATCCGGTCCAGAGATCGCCAAGGAGTTGACCTTGAGTGACAGTTCACAGTTGCCATAAGCGGTCACCGAGACTTGGCCGAAGATCTTCACATTCGTCTCTTGCTTGTCGCCTCCGGTCAAGTACACCTTCACTGTTCCTTCCACTGCGTAGTTGTATGTGTGTCCATTTAGAAACGTAGCTCCTGATGATGCTGCAAGGATAAATAAACCCGTATTAGTTACTTTTGTTAAAGAATATGAGCCATGTTTATCATGCTGTCTAATATCCTACTTTCTCCTCCAACTAAGCGTAAAGCTTGTTCTAGGAATAGGCACGACAATAGTGCAACGGGTGGGGTTTGAACCGGCAACCTGTCGGACTTTAGTCCGCTCTTTTAACAGTTGAGCTATCGAGGCTGTTTAATGCGAGTCTGGTTTGTTTTATATTCCTTATTGTACACTATCATAAAAAGAAAGACAAAATAGAAGTACAATAAGCGGCCTTATCACTTTGAAACGATCTCTGCCAGGCAACCAGGTTGAAGAGGATTCAGTGACTAGTGAGAAATTATAAACAACTAGAGGATGCCCGCGACTTCGTCCGCGTGGATTTCGATTTTTAATGATCCTATAAGAACTATTTGATTTTCCGGGATAAAAAGTTGCCTATGTCAATTGTAGGGACGCAAGCTACCTCGGTTCTAAACTTCATGCAAATCGGTTGAGCGGATGGGTATTTAGGAATCCCGTGGGAACTCTTTAATTTTCCGGGATTAAAAGAAGCCTATGTCCATCCACGGGATATAAGCTAACTCTGTACCTTTCGTCAAAATCAGTTAAATTGTTGGGCCGCGAAAAGGTAGCAGACAGACAGACAGACAAACAGACAGACACACTTTCGCATTTATAATATTAGTATGGATTATTGTTGAATCTATAAAAACAACTTTGTAGATATGTAACTTACATCTTTTGCAGGCCAGATCGCATTTATCTGAAACAAAACAAAACATATTCATAAATAAACAGTATTTAATTAATTAAGTTATTACCCCTGAGTTTATTAATTATAATAATTAAGTAGATAATAGAATGGAAACGGATTGCAATAATAAAATCAAATGAATGACAAATATTATTGACAAAATATTGATCATTCCACTATAACGAGAGTTAATGATCTATAGTTGTTAATTAACGATATTTACATATGTAACATCACTACCTAGGTATACCTACACAGAATTGATACTGAATATATAAGTGTTAGGAGCATTAGTTTGTCGCTACGCAGAAGTGCTTTTTAGATTTATAATGCTTAGAACACTTGACTAAACGAATATTTCTTTCAGAACTAATAAAATTATGTAAGCTATAGATAGATAGTTAATATGGTCAAGTGTGAGTTGGTCTAGCACATAAACGGTTTCGTATAATCGGACAAGACATCACTTTAATTTTTTAATTTTCATGGCAGTCATTTTGAAATTTTTATTGTTTGTTGTTATACATTCTTTGAAAATTTCAACCGTACCATTAGGTAGAGAGTTGAAATTTTGAGTGGTTTACGAGATACAGCTAACTGACAAACAGACGGACAGTGAAGGATTGGTAATAGGGTCCCGTTGGCATCCTTCGGCTATGGAACCTTGAAAATCAGCGGCATGCGATCAGCGATTAAAGAATAGCGGATACCATTTCTATCACCATTAATATTCTGTGACATTAATCTTATACGGCCGATAAAAAAGAAACTAAGAATAAAGAATTAAGAACAAAAAATAATAATATGTTTTCTTTATTTTATCGTAATTAAACAGAATTAGACGTAAAATATTCCAAATTATCTAATAGCTAAGTACCTCAAACAATAATAAGATCACAAATAATTAAATTATTTATTATTTGCTATCGCAATGTAAATACAGAGGTCAAGGTACAACGATAGGAGACCAACAACATAGTAATAGTTCCGTTTGAGATTCCTGGGTCAGTTAATTAGATCGCAAACACTATGATTCAGCACGTTATCACATAATTAAACAGACCAGTGAGTGGTAGATCCTTATAAAAAAAGTAGTTGAAAAAACTAAAACCCGACTACGGAAAAATGAGTTAACTTGAACCCGACTTGGTAGTAAAATAAACTAAAAAGAAAGAAACAAGATAGGTGCTTAGTGCTATCATTGTCTTGAGTAAGATTCAATACAAACGCCGTGGCCTTCCTTTCCGCTTTGCCGTAGTCGGGTAAAAAACCAACAGATCTTAGGGTTCCGTAGTCAAAGGTTGCTAACGCGACCCTACTAAGTATCCACTATTCCTCCGTCTGTCCGTCTATCTATTAGCGTGCTGTAGGTATTGACGGTGGAGAGTTGAAATCACACAGTTTATAACCACCAAATAATAAGAACCAATTTCAAAATGGCCCCCATGCAAATTAACAATATAAAGTTCAAAACTAAAACCCGACTGCGATCGTCTTAATAAACGCTGAAATCTAAACTATTATTAATTAATTATAAATTATTAATCTATACTATCTATACTATACTAATAAATAAAATTGAAGTGTCTGTCTGTAATTTCGAAATAACTACCTCATATTAAGCTCATATGGTTATTTGAACGATACCATAACTGAATCACACGTTTTTAAAATTTTTGTCTGTCTGTCTGTCTGTCTGTCTGTCTCTTTGAAAAGGCTAATCTTTGGAACGGCTGAACCAATTTTGACGGGATTTTCACAGACAAGTAGAGAATTGACCAGGGAGTAACATAGGCTACTTTTTTAACCGACTTTCAAAAAGGGAGTTGTGTTTTTTACATAAGTACACCGAAATCTCCGAGATTTCTGAACCGATTTGCGTCATTTCTTTTTTAATCGATAGAGGAACTTTGCGACATTGTTTCATAAAAAATTTGGATTCCAACTCCACAATCCTGAAGCTGCAGGGGATCTGACCAATCCACGTGGGCGAAGCTGCGGGCATCAGCTAGTAATAAATAAAATTGGAGTGTCTGTCTGTAATTTCGAAATAACTACCGCATATTAAGGTCATATGGTTATTTGAACGATACTATAACAGAATCACACGTTTTAAAATTTTTTGTCTGTCTGTCTGTCTGTCTGTTTGAAAAGGCTAATCTTGGGAACGGCTGAACCGATTTTGACGGGATTTTCACAGACAAGTAGAGAATTGACCAGGGAGTAACATAGGCTACTTTTTTAACCGACTTTCAAAAAGGGAGTTGTGTTTCTCTACCTATGTACACTGAAATCTCCGAGATTTCTGAACCGATTTGCGTCATTTCTTTTTTAATCGATAGAGGAACTTTGCGACATTGTTTCATAAAAAATTTGGAGTCCAACTCCTCAATCCTGATGCTGCAGGGGATCTGACCAATCTACGCGGGCGAAGCTGCGGGCATCAGCTAGTATTAGGGTAAAATTGTTTTTCTGTCGCTTGGTATATTTATATTCATGAATAATGGTACATTTATATTCATGAACTTAGAATTTTCTCGTCTTTCATTTGACGTCCTACTCGATACAGTAACAAAAAAAAAATTTTGGAGACTCCCACTTTTTTCATGTAACATATTCTGTTAGGTCAATTTTTTTCGTATATAATATAGCCTTAGTCACCCGGGACTTTGCAACAAATCAATTGATACCTCATTCATCAAAATTGGCCCAGTAATTTAGGCGCTACGGTGGAACACACAGAATCTGGATACAAACATACATACATAGACTGCTAAAATTATAACCTTTCCTTTTAGCTTTGCCGCAGTCGAGGTAAAAACCAAATAATAAGAACCAAGATTGCGAATTTCAAAACGGCTGCCATGCAAATTAAAAAAAAATCGGATGATGGTTCACTATTCAAGCTTCTCGATTATTCCATACCAGTGGTACCTATATCCTATGTACAGTGGGCCCCAAATAAAGCTATAAAGACAATCGGGTCCCCCAGTTGGAACAAATTGGGTAATTGGCCCCGGAGTACTCACTTACTGAGATCGATCGTATACGGACCTAAGATGGGAAGATTACTGCTCTCATGGAATTTTATCGATTGTGCTTTCTATTTTTTTTTAATCTTTATTTTAAAGGAGTTTTTTAGGATTACGTACCTCAAAAGGAACAACGGAACCCTAGGATCAGTTTGTTGTCTGTCTGTCCGTTTGTCCGTCTGTCGTGTCTGTCAAGAAAACCTATAGGTTACTTCCCGTTGACCTAGAATCATTAAAAGCAGGTAGGTAGGTCTTATAGAACAAGGAAAGGAATAAATCCGAAAATCATGAATTTGTGGTTCTTGATAAAAGTGTTAGGTCTGTATATCTTGTACGATTTAACCATACGGAACCCTTCGTGTGGGAGTCTGACTCGCACTTGGCCGGCTTTTCCTTTCGATCATTTCACTCCGCTTACACTCATTAAATTACCTACTTTCGTAAGGCCTTCTAATACAGCTATAACAGAGCCCTAGTAACCTCATATATATATATATATATTTTTTTTTTTTTTTTTTTTTTTTTATTGTAGGAACACATACAGCATATTACAATACCACTTAGCCAATCATTTCTAGATGTTACAGTCGCCCATAAAGTGCTCACTAATAGTCTATACAATCTCAATTCTGTGCGGGAGTTAGTAGGTTAGTCTAAGTAATTAAATTAAGTAAAATTAAATTACAAGAAGTTAGTATGTTATCAAGTATTTATAAAATAGTTATGAATAGTGGATATAGTAATAATGTATATAGTATAAATCACGCCTTTATAAGTATTATTTAAAAAATTTAAGTTCATTTACAAATTTACTAATTTTGTGTTGAAATTGGTCTAAAAGTACATATTTCTTATTATATTTATCGCATGTTCTCACTAAAAATCTATTATGGCCAAAGTTCGTGTTGATTTGTGGAAGACAAAAGGTTTTTACGTTTCGTCTGGACATTCTGGGTATGAAGTACATTATTTTACTTAACAAATAAGGAGAATCAATAAGATCATTTACAATTTTATATAAGAAGATTTGGTCCTTGTGTTCCCTTCTGAGTTCCAAAGAGATTAATTCGGTACCATTAAAGGAGTTAAATCTTTTACATAGACATCTTAAAAATTTACGTTGGATAGATTCTAACATATTGATATAAACAGCGTATTGTGGATTCCATGCAGTAGAAGCATGCTCTAAATGAGATCTTACATATGAGTTATATGTAAGATCTCATTTAGATATTTATGATATGGACAGACTTCTAGCACCTTTATACCACCACCACCACCTAGATAGATGAAAAGATGATAGATGAAATCTTTATTGCACACAATAACATGAAAAGGAACACAACACAAAAGGAAGAAAACAGAAAAAAAAAAATTGTGTGCAAAGGCGGCCTTATTGCTTAGAGCAATCTCTACCTTTGAGAACATTGTGGAGGACTCTCAAGCATGCAGATTTTCTTTGTTTTACTTCACCGTTATATAAAGATTGATGAATTGCTAAAAACACACATTCCACTATTGGACTTATAATATAAAGACTATTAATTAAGGAACTCATTTCATAGCATAATATACTACATGTATTACTTATCAGTTGAAATTTATCTGTGAAATATATATAGGTATGTATATTCAATTGTGTACGGATGCAATCGTTTAGCAGATTACAACGTTGACAAATAAACAGACAAGAGACACCATCCGTTCATGTAATGGTTTTACTAAACGTGGGAAAAATATGATACCGGTACTGGCATATAAATTGTATCGATAATTAAGTAGTGTCTAGCTAAACAATTTAGGAAAAAGTTTTAGAGGTTTACCCAACCAAGATCCGATTCCACTACTTCCGATTTTACTTCCAAAGGGGGACCAATTTTTGTACTTTTGAGCTTTGTAGAATAATTATGCAAATCGTAAGTGTTAGAGTCAAATAAGTCCATCAACATTTTTGCGTTTCGAAAAGAGTAACTGCCAAGTTTCTTGCCGGCTTTTCTCATTAACAGGGCTCTCTCCGTCACTCGTTTCATACAATCGTAGTTCCAATTTCATTTGAATATTAAGCAACCAAAGGCCATGAAATTTTGCAGACAAATTCTAGAAACTAATATCCGTGTCTGTGGTGTTTTAGATTTTTCTAAAAATATGTAGTTTTAAAATTACAGGGGCTCAAAGATTTGTATGAAAATTTTTAAGACCGCGTAACTTTGAAACCGAATATTTTAACAGAAATCTGGAAAACCACAGACATAGATATTAGTTTCTAGAATATGTCTGCAAAATTTCGTGGACTTTGGTTGCTTAGTATTCAAATGAAATTGGAACTACGATTGTATGAAACGAGTGACGGAGAGAACCCTCTTAAGTATTCATCCAAGAGTATTATCTACTTTTAACCCCCGACCCAAAAAGAGGGGTGTTATAAGTATGACGTGTGTATCTGTCTGTGGCATCGTAGCTCCTAAACTAATGAACCAATTTTAATTTCGTTTTTTTTTTTGAAAGGTGGCTTGATCGAGAGTGTTCTTAGCTATAATCCAAGACAAACGGTTTAGCCGTTTGAAAGTTATCAGCTCTTTTCTAGTTACTGTAACCTTCACTTGTCGGAGGTGTTAAGTAAAAATGGTTAATTTACACTTGTATTTATCGAACTTCATTAATTGTCCTGATATAACATGGGTGAATTTTGTTTGAGGTACTAGTAGTAGGTATTTAATGGTTGTCCTACATAAAAATAATGTACTTACATTAAAGCAACCTTATCGCTAAAAGTGATATATTCCATTAGAGTTTAAAAATTGAAATACTTAATATCGATATCTAATAGTCCCTATACCTAATAATATAATAATATACAAAAGTCTTATTACTTTTTCTAAAATCTTTATTTTTATAGGTTTATTATTGTTGATAACATTTTGATCTATGCGTAAGTTATATCAAAATTTGCGCAACAATGTAATGACGTATCTTTCCTTATACTTGACCTGTACACTCGGAGATAATTACAACGTAGTTTTTATAATCAATAATAATTCTAGGAAAGCGCAATCTTTAACCCGGTAGGTATCTTAGGGCCAGCACAAACAGACGGAGCGGGGTAGAATCTTTCTAATAACCAGCTAAGATCATCTTTCTTATGATAGTAGTTGGCGGCGGCGACTTTTGAATCTGTGATTGATTCCTAAGATCTTTTCTTAAAACATCAATTTTCTAGAATGTAGATTGAGCTGTTTGGCATGCAGAGATTATGACCTAGAAGTTGCGGGTATAAGCAAGTGGAATATATAATTATATATAATATATAATACAGGCATATACATAATAATATATAATACATACATAGAATATATAATACAGGCACGGTTAGCTTTCATCACACCAGTATAATAATTACAAAGGCGAAAGTTTGTGTGTGTGTTTGTTACTCTTTCATGCAAAAGCTACTGGACTGATTTGGCTGAAATTTTGAATGGAGATAGATTATACCCTGAATTAACATGTAGGCTAATTTATATCCCGGAAAAACTAAGAGTTCCCACGGGATTTTTAAAAAACCTAACTCCACGCGACAAAAGGCGTGGGCATCATTTAGTAACATCGGCATCTAACTATTCCAAGTCTATGGTTGACAAGTGTAAATTAAAAATTTATAACACCCCCGACAAGTGAAGGTTACAGTAACTAGACAAGAGCTGATAACTTTCAAACGGCTGAACCGATTTTTTTGGATTATAGCTAAGAACACTCTCAATCAAGCCACCTTTCAAACAAAAAAAAAACTAAATTAAAATCGTTTCATTAGTTTAGGAGCCACGATGCCACAGACAGATACACAGATACACACGTCAAACTTATTACATCCCTCTTTTTGGGTCGGGGGTTAAAAACGACGACCATGATATTAGGTACGTACTTACCAAATAAGCTATCTCCCCTATCTCCAAATAAATGAGCGTATTCATATATTTATAACGAATAGTCTATAGTCTATTGCAAACAATGAATTATTAATAAAGCAACACTGATAAAAAGGTCAATGATAATTCGCGAAGCGTTATGAGTTATCACTTTGTATTTTGTAAGTCATTCATTGCCAAGGAGAGTTGAAATTACTTTTTATTATACACATTTACAATATTTATAGGTTTCATTCAATGAACTTATTTTTTCTACAAGGTTAACTTGATAAGTGAAGGGTAGGTCCATTACCAACGGATACTTTTGGAAATTCGAAAGGGTAATTTTACTAGGAACGTATTTGCTGAAAAACCTTCCAAGTTCCAACCCACAAGTTAAAATTGATATAATTCTCGATTAAAAATAAATAAATTATGAAATTGAATTAGGTATGTACTAACGTACCTATTAATAGATTTTATGAAAAAACTGATTACAGCTGGACCATACTCGACAAGTAAAGGAAAACAAATCCGTTGTGGTGATATCAAAAAAAAAAAACAATTTAAATGTTTTAACGAACCAATTAATAAATAATTAGTAACTAATTTTTCAAAGTAAGATAACTATACCAAGTGGGATATCATATGAAAGGGCTTTACCTATACATTCTAAAACAGATTTTCATTTATTTTTATGCGTAATAATTTTTGATTTATCGCACAAAATGTCGGAAAAAATACCCGAGTAAGGAACCCTCGGTGCACGAGTCTGACTCGCACTTGGCCGTCTTTTCCTTTGTAGAACGTATTAGTCATAATATCATACTATATCTATTGTCGTGAATATAGGAAATATAACTTTTCTTTTTTTTTATTAAAGAAAATATTACAATAAAACTTAAAGCTAGCCTTATCTAATTACTATACAAATCATGCCCGCGTGGAATAGTGCCAAGAATACTGGCTGCATTTCCGCTTTGGACAGCCAGGCTGATCCGTTGCGCAAAAAATGAGCCAGCCCTTCTGTCACCCGATGAGGCTATTAAACGCGGTAAAATGTCTCGTAAATACTTTTCTCTGAAGAACTAGCCTCAAGTAGAGTTCGTGGCAGTGAAATGATAACACAATCACGGGTCAGAGTTGTCCCCTATCTGCAATAATGGTTATTGCCAATTATTCTGTATTATCATTGTGTTAGCAACAGTCAATATCTGCTGGCACTGAATATGAGTAGGTTTCAAATTTGATACCGTCGTGCATTGTCTAAGGTTTACTTAAGAGCTCGTTCACACAGGCTGCGTAAGCGTAGACGTAGCGCGTAGCATTGCGTTGTAATGTATGGAACATGATACATTGCA
The DNA here is from genome assembly GCF_905333055.1 of Maniola jurtina. Lineage (NCBI taxonomy): Eukaryota > Metazoa > Arthropoda > Insecta > Lepidoptera > Nymphalidae > Maniola > Maniola jurtina. The sequence continues at coordinate 708,033 of NC_060051.1, read as the reverse complement.
CATCGCTTGCGTAAAGCGTGGACGTAGCGTATGCGATTCAAAAGAACTTGTATAAGTCTAATTGAATAAAAATATTTTGAATTTGAATTTGAATTTAACCTGGTGTGTTAGGGTTTTACGCGCGTCACCACGCACGTGTCACGTGTCCGTGCTTGGTGTGAATCGGCCTTTAAAGGAGCAGCAAAAAAACTGTATTAAAACTGTTGAAGATTTAATGGAATTGATGAAAGTCCGAATTTGATATTTTCATTTGCTTGATACTCGTTAATTTAATTATTATTAGTATTTATTGTAATAACTATCAAACGCCAGCAAACGTGTCTCATCTTAGGCCACATCATCACTTCCCATTATGTATGATTCTGGTTAAACGATGGTGGTATAGTGAATAAAAAATATATTATAGAAGAAAATCTCTATACCGTGTCTGTCTGTCTGTATGTAGCCTTAGTTGAGTCGTAGACATGTGAAAGGATTTGGAAGCCCACATTTTTTTAAAAATTCAGATACAAGTTAGCCCTTGACTGCAATCTCACCTAGTGGTAAGTGATGATGCAGTCAAGATGAAAGCAGGCTAACCTGGAAGGGCTGTGGCAGTTTTTATTAAACGGCATCGTACCGGAACGCTTAATCGCTTGGTGGCACTGGCACTGCTTTGGCGGTAATAGTATAAGACCCCTTTTTAACCGACTTCGAAAAAAGGAGGAGGCTCTCAATTCGTTGGAATCTTTTTTTTTATGTATGTTATCTGATTACTCAAAAACCTCTGGACCGATTCGAACCGAAAATTTTTTTTCGTTTGAAAGGGTATTTACTGTGCAGGTGGTCCCATATAGTTAAGATCTGATGAATATCTTCGGAGATGGAGAACAGAACTCCTCAATGGATAAGAGCAAATAGCTCGCGATCAGTGTAAAAGCTTAGTAAACAGTAGGGTTTTAACTGAGCATAGCATATTATAGTACAGAGGTGCTTCTAAAAATTGTGAAATAAAAAAAATTCAAAAGAAGTAAGAAGTATGATATTTTGATGAACTACCGTTGTTTATAAGCAGCGATTATTACTTGACCTCAGCACGTCGAACTAACAGGAACGTTAGAATATAATTTTCCACCTAGGGTCAAAGGTTATCAGCTGAGGTAGGTATTTACATCATGTTTACTAGAACATAATAGGCAGATGTTTTACCTATACCTACCATCTAAATATACTTTGGGTGCCTTAGTTTACTTAAAAGGTCATGTATCTTTTCGCTGGAATACGTAAATCACACTGTACATACTTACGTGGTCTATACCACTTTGTTATCGAGAACTAACAATTAAATCATCCTCCAGAAGGTCTAAAGCACCGGGAAAATTGTGTCGCTTACGCGTTTCTCTGAGAATAAAGTCTAAAGAGCGTTAAGTAACGTGAACTGAAAATGAGATCATGATACGAGTAAAAACCTAACTCCAGAAGGTCTAAAGCGCCGTGAAAGTGGTGTCGCTCACGCGTTTCTCTGAGAATAAAGTCTAAAGCGCGTAAAGTACCGTGAACTGACAATGAGATCATGATTCAAGTAAAAATCTAACTCCGGAAGGTCTAAAGCACCAGGAAAATCACGTTGCTTACAAGTTTCTCCGAGAAGAAGGTTTAAAGCACCTTGCAAACGACGTCGTTTACGCGTTTCTCAGAGAAGAGAAGGTCTTAAGCGCCTAGCAAAACGCATCGCTTACGCGTTTCTCCGAAAAGGTTTCTACGATTTGTTTAACTTTCAAGCAAACTCAGTAAACTAAAGTATACTTACTATCGCAGCATAGACTTGGAAAAGTTAGAAGCTGCATGTTAATTAAAAAGTATGAAAACCAACCGTGCTCTATTTTTAACCCCCGATCCAAAAGAGGGGTGTTATAAGTTTGACGTATCTGTCTGTGGCATCGGAGTTCCTAAACTAATGAACCGATTTTAATTTGTTTTTTTTTTGTTTGAAAGGTGGCTTGATCGAGAGTGTTCTTAGCTATAATCCAAGAAAATCGGTTCAGCCGTTTGAAAGTTATCAGCTCTTTTCTAGTTAATGTAACCTTCACTTGTCGGGGGTGTTACAAACTTTTAATTTACACTAGTTCAATAATTTTGGTGATATTTTAACTATTGAAAAGTTAAGAGTGTAATTTTCAGATTAAAGATCTAAAACCGTACAGTTTCGAATGGCCGAAATTTTACGCATATTTTTATGTGTATAAGATATTGAATTGAACGTGAATTCTGCTGTATCTACAGTAAAAATAAAATTATTTGAGTACTAACTGAATCCTGTGACTTTGTCTACACTATATTATGCTAAAAATTTCTTCTCTTTGAAAGTTTGTTCAGCTTTATCGGCGTGGCCTCAGTTGACCATATACAAACTTTCGGATTTTGATATTAATATACCTAGCTACTTTATAAGACTTAGTCGGTAAAAATACCTCATGGGTTTCATTTCAATAATTTTCACGATTGTCTACTACTAACAGCTATAGAGCCATTGTAGAGCCTTACATAGATTTAGATTCAATTTTTTAGTTGTCATTTTTGGGTTTTGTAAAATTAAATAATTACATTATCAAAAATTTAATAATTACAGTAAACTTCTCAGTTTTCATCTAATTTCTTGATATTTTGTTAAGCTTTGGCTTTTGAGAAAATATAAGCATTTTGCAAGTAAGTAATGTATTTTAAAAGCTGCTTTTAATGACAAAATTTTGTGAAAACCAATTTTTTTAAATATGTAGAGGTTGAAAAACTCACCATTGGAGAGAGCAGGGGTCCATAAAACTGAGAATAATAAGATAACACTAAAAATGCTTAAACTTATTCTAGTTGTCCCCATTTTGTCGGGGTGTATATCACTTTATTTTATCAGTCTCTAGATACTTATACTAACAATACTACATAGACGTATAGCTACCACCACGTCTGGATGGCAAATGCAGGATACTGCGCCCCTCTCCCGGTTTTATAGATGCAGCGCGATCTTCCAACCAATCATCGTGTATAATTTGAAATTGGAATTATAAAACTTTTATTGAGAATGTTTACTGTCGATAATGTAGTAGGTACATTTGGGCCCAGTAGCAAAGGTCGTTAGGATTTGCTCTATTAGATACATTAGATAACACTAGGAATTATGCTGTTATCGACAAATAATATAATTGTTGATCATTTAAGTAAGTAACTAATGCTGTGAACTATTGAAATACAGAATTTCTTGAGGCTTGTTCTCTGCGAACATTCAGGTACCGGTCATCATCATCATCAGCCTGTGGATGTCCACTGTTGGACATAGGTCTTCCCTAACGAGCGTCTCTACACCCGGTCCTCAGCCTTCCTCATCCAGCCACTTCCCGCCCACCGCTTTATATCGTCGGTCCATCGTGCTGGAGGGCGTCCCACACTACGCTTGCTTAAACGCGGTCTCCACTCAAGGACTTTCCGGCTCCAACGGCCATCGCCTCTACGACAGGCATGGCCTGCCCACTGCCACTTCAGCTCACTAATAGTTTGGGCTACGTTAATCTACTAAAATATTATGGAAGTAAGCCGTAATAAAAATGCATAGGTAGTAGTTGGTACATAGGTACATTCTACTAGTTCTTCTCGGTAGAAATGGCATTCTAAACCAGTAGTCAATTCTTCGGACGATTCAAAAGCGCTTTTAAAGTTTATTTGAATAGTCTTTTTCTAATATTATAAAAGTGTGTCTGTCTGTCTTTAACAGCTTTTTACGGCCTACAGATACTTTTAACCGATTTTGAAGAAAGGTAGAAAGAGTTTGCATCCTGGGTGCAGAAATGATATAGGTTACTTTTTGCCGGGAAAACCAAAGAGCTCCACCGGGATTTAAAAAAAATCGCAAGGTCGCAGGCATCAAATACTTTGTACTAGTAGCTACATACATAGCTTGTATCCCGGGCACAGATTCTTATTTAAAGGCTAATTTTTATTCCGAAAATTAATGAGTTTCGATGGGATTTTAAGAAACCTAAATCAATGAGGATTTCAAACGTCAACGGGAAGTAACCTATAGGTTTTGATTCCCCCGAGTGGACAGACAGACAGACAACGCAGTCATCCTATAAATAAGGGTTCCTTTTTTCCTTTTGAGATACAGGATCACTTCGTTGTCTGTCTGTCTGTCATTTCAGGGGAATCCAAACCTATAAGTAATAAAAATAGTAGTAATCCCTAATAAGTAGATAGAGTTAAGAGTCTCTATTTTAGAAACAAAAATGAACACGAGTTTATCAGGAGCTTTCAAAGTAAATCGGGTTTTCGTAGATAAGTAGATAGGTATGTAATATGTATTCTGTGTTAACAGTCTTAGACTGTACACCCAAAAAAAGCTCAACTCTTAATAATAGTCTATACCCCACTGTAGTCTTTGGTCTATACCTCCGTCTTAAACTACTTACTTAATACAATATTAACGAAAGCTTCTTAAGTTTAACGGTAATTTCCATAATCCATGGTCTTATTAGGTATCTTATTCTAGGACTAGTTTATGTCCGCGATTTCGTCCGCGTGGACTATTTTACCCCCTCAGGGTTTGAAATTTCAAACCACTATTTTACTCTTTAAGGGGTTGAATTTTTGAAAATCCTTTCTGAGCGGCTTTCTATGTCATAATAGCTAGCTATCTGCACGGCCAATTCCAGTGCGATGCGTCCAGTACCTAGTTTGAGATGTGCGTTGATAGATCAGACCATCAGTCACCTTTGCCTTTATATATTAGGTACTAAGTACTAGAGGATGCCCGCGACTTCGTCCGCGTGGATTAAGGTTTTTAAAGATCCCGTGGGAACTGTTTGATTTTCCGGGATAAAAAGTTGCCTATGTCAATCACAGGGACGCAAGCTACCTCGGTACCTTTCATACAAATCGGTTAAACGGATGGGTTTTTAGGAATCCCGTGGGAACTCTTTGATTTTCCGGGATAAACAATAGCTTATGTCCGTCCCCGGGATATACGCTAACCCTGTACCAAATTTCGTCAGAATCGGTTTAACTATTGGGCCGTGAAAAGGTAGCAGGCATACAGACAGACAGACACACTTTCGCATTTATAATATTAAGTGTGGATTTAGATTTCTTTAAACATTAGCCTTGATGCTGTCTGGGTCTTCATCCGCGTGGATTTAGGTTTTCAAAAATTCCCGTAGGATTATCAACTATTTTCCATACAGACATGCTATATACCTACCTTGTAGAGGGTTCGTGTATATTTCTGTAATCCTTGGCAGTTATGAAACCTACTTAAGTATAAGTATTCTAGGATTAGAATAATTAAGAAAGTTAGCACTCTGGCAAGGAGCTTTCTGATATAACTTATATTTTTAGAAGCCAGGCGGGTCAAGTCAAGATCAATGATTTGGTGTCCATATAATAATTATTGCGAAATAATTATCACAAAAATGATTGAATGAATAGATCTTGTGCGTATGGCAATAAATTTGAACAGCATTATATTATAGAGGTACGAAATGATAACGATATTGTTTATGATTCAAGTGCATTGATCCCGACCATTGCCTTGGAGTCAACTAACTGGCTAAAATAAGAATCTTTTACGTAAGCTACTTACTATCTAAACAAGTGTAACTTAAAAATTTATAACACCCCCGACAAGTGAAGGTTACAGTACCTAACTAGAAAAGAGCTGGTAACTTTCAAACGGCTGAACCGATTTTCTTGGATTCAAGCTAAGAACACTCTCGATCGAGCCACCTTTCAAACAAAAAAACTAAATTAAAATCGGTTCAATAGTTTAGGAGCTACGATGCCACAGACAGATACACAGATACACACGTCAAACTTATAACACCCCTCTTTTTGGGTCGGGGGTTAAAAACTGACAGACTGATCTATCAACGCACACAGCTAAAATCACTGAACAGATCGGGCTGAAAGGCATGCAAATAATTATAACGTACCTAAATATCTGCTAAGAAAGGATTTTTGAAAATTCCACCCCTAAGGGGGTAAAATTTGGGTTTGAAGTTTACGTCATCTACGCGGATGATATCACAGGTAGGTATAAGCTAGTAATAAGTATAATTCTTGATGTCGTCTGTCCACTTAGTGCCTTCCAACTCTGAACTTTCCGCTACGAATCACGTTGTGTGAAGTCAGCCAATGAGAGATGTAGCAAAGTGGCTTTGCAATTAGGCATTGTAAGGTCTACATCTCCTGAGGAGGTGTTGGGGTGAAACGTGTGTAGTGTTTTTGGGATTTGTGTGGTGCTGCGTGGTGATGGTGCGTATGGCTTGCTTGGTGGCTGGCTTTTCCTGCATGTTTATCAGTGGGAGGGCGGGCGATGCATATCGTATGCTGCATGTTGCGACAAACAGATTTCTTTGGTTTAGCGGATTATAGCAAATTAAGCTTTTGGTTCCTTGTATATCATGGACTTCCGCAAAGGAACGCCTGCTTCTATAAGGTAAGGTATACCTAATAGTTGCTTAAAACGCATATACCTACTAACTCTGAAAAGGTTTACCTGCATGTTTATCAGTGGGAGGGCAGGCGGTGCTTGTCGTATGCTGCATGTTGCACCATACAGATTTCTTTGGTTTGGCGGATTATAGCAAATTAAGCTTTTGGTTCCTTGTATATCATGGACTTCCGCAAAGCAACGCCTGCTTCTATAAAGTAAGGTATACCTAATAGTTGCTTAAAACGCATATATAACTCCGAAGAGTTAGAGGTGCGTGTTAGATTATCCGGATACTGTTCCACAATATTCTATCAGCGATAAAATAATCTCAGCAATAATAATTAAATAAATAAAATGGGCAATTAATTTATTATCTTTGCAACAGAGGCCAAAGTTAACATTGTATTGCAAGCTGGCAACATTTTATCAAGCATTGGCGGATGTCAGAGCATATCTTGCACGTGTTTTTAATATTGATTCCCAATAGGAATGATCACGGATGAATCATTGTTATTTGTTACCATTAGAACTAGGTCCTGTCCTCACATTATCGTTTGCTTGCCTGAAATCCGGGTAAGATTAAGTATGGGATAAATATAGGTTGCTTGGAAGAGATCACTATAGTGATAAGGTCGCCCTTTGTTTTTAAGTCTATCCTGTATTTTATTCTTTGTCAGTTAGTATTAATAAATATATAGTTTAAATAAATAAGATATAGGTAGGTACGTACTATATACTTAGATCGTTCCAGGCTCTCATCAGTGGAATTTTCTTTCCGAACAGGTGGTAGAGTTTTGACATTATATCATAAGTGACACATGCTATCCTGGATACATTTTTCTCTTCAGTTTTTTGTCTGGTGGGTGGCTTCGGCTGTGGCTAGTTACCACCCTACCGGCAATGCCGTGCCGCCAAGCGATTTTGCGTTCCGGTACGATGCCCGTAGAAACCACTACCATACCCCTTCCATCTCAGACTGCATCACCACTTACTACCAGCTGAAATTGCAGAGTAGGGCTAACTTGCATCTAAATAAAAAAACCTACCTTTTAGTACGCGACAGGTCGAGATGGCAAAGGGGAATTGCAGACTAGGGCTAACTTGCATCTAAATAAAAAACCTACCTTTTAGTACACGACAGGTCGAGATGGCAAAGGGGGTATGAGGCGGGGGGATGCGGGCATGTTATCCACGCTATCTCGCCTCAGGTTAGCGTGGGTGTGCCTACTCCGATTGCCATCTCGACCTGTCGCGATCTAAATGTATCTGTTCTTCTTCCGTTAACACCGGACTACTGCCAAGGGTCACTGGTAGAGATCTCTTAAATCTAGAGATAAGTCCTTCACTCTCCATTTTCTTCTTTTTACTACTTGAAAGTTATTCGGATCATCATCATCATGATCATTTCATCGCCGGACAACTACTGAGCACAGGCCTCCTCTCAGAATGAGAAGAGTTTTGGCCAAAGTCCGCCACGCTGGCCAAGTGCGGGTTGGCATACTTCACACACCTTTGAGAACCTTATGGAGAACTCTAAAGCATGCAAGTTTCTTCACGATGTTTTCCTTCACCGTTAAAGCAACTAATATTTAATTGCTTAAAACGCATATTACTTAATTCCGAAAACTTACAGGTAGGTACTTAGACTTACTTAGGTTTTGTTTATTTTTTTTAATTTTTGGTACGAAATACGAGTAAATAAAAAGTAGGTATATCGGGTAAAGGTATAATTAAAAGTCACATTATTTAATTATGTCTTTAATTTATTCAGTTACATTACAATAATAATTATATCACAGTTAAATAGGTAAGTATATCACAAATTATTACGTTAGGAAAATATCACATTTCGATTACAACTCATCTAAGTAGGTAGGTATATAAGTCTCTTTTACAAGAAATAATTATTTCTTGTAAATACTAGAGTAATAATATTAATATTATTATTTTAGTATTTCACAAAGAATACATAAAATTATGTATTTATATAACATACTTATTACAAAGAAAAACAAATTTTCAAATGACTGCCCTGAAGAATTGGATCTTCAGACATAATATTAATGCAGCCGACATTTTTATCTGGAGAGGCTTCGGCCGTGGCTAGTTACCACCCCACCGGCAAAGTCGTGCTGCCAAGCGATTTAGCGTTCCGGTACAATGCCGTGTAGAAAACAAAGGGGTGTGAGTTTAACAGGGCTTTCTCCGTCACTTACTCCATACAATCGTAGTCCCGATTTCATTTGAATATTAAGTCCATGAAATTGTGCAGACATATTCTAGAAACTAATATCTGTGCCTGTGGTGTTTTAGATTTTTCTAAAAATATGTAGTTTTAAAATTACAGGGGCTCAAAGATTTGTATGTGAATTTTTTAAACCGCGTAACTTTGAAACCGAATATTTTAACGGAAATCTGGAAAACCACAGGCATAGATATTAGTTCCCGGAACGTTTCTACAAAATTCCATTGAGTTGGTTGGAAGTTGGAAGTTGGTTGGGTGAGAGTCCATGATTGGTAAGTATTCCAATGAGAGACGAAGTACGTTTGTATGGAGCGAGTGACGGAGAGCCCTCTTTTAATAAAAATGCCAAACCCCTTCCAGGTTAGCCCGCTTTTATCTTAGACTACATCCCTTACCACCAGATGAGATTGCAGGCAAGGGCTAACTTGTATCTGAATAAATTAAATTACAGAAGTAGTTGATAATATAAGCACCTTGTACCTACTGAGCTATATATCGGTTACTCTGGTTCTGCTACGGATGTCATTTCAGATTTGATTACTTAGCGGATACTTAGCTATATGTACATACCTATTTGTTTTAACAAGTGTAAATTAAAAATTTATAACACCCCCGACGATCCAAAGTATTTGAGTTTTACAAAACATCATTTTCAAATAAATAATTATGTATTTAGGCAACGTCCATCTTGACAGCTTGACATTTGTCAATTGACACTTGAATATTATGAACCTAAGGGTTATCTAACCTTCTTTTCTACAAGAAAACTAGAAAATAGCTGATAACTTTTAAACGGCTGAACCAATTTTTTTGGATTATAGCTAAGAACACTCTCGATCAAGACACCTTTCAAACAAAAAAAAGTAAATTAAAATCGGTTCATTCGTTTAGGCGCTACGATGCCACAGACAGACACACAGATACACAAGTACACAGATACACAGATACACAGATACACAGACACACAGATACACAGATACACACGTCAAACTTATAACACCCCTTTTTTTGGGTCGGGGGTTAAAAATAAGCTCTTTCGTCACAGACCTTTGTCATATTATCACACAATACTTATTACTATCTTGAAGACGTTTTTAGGGATCCGTACCCGAAGGGTGCCAACGGGACCCATTACAAAGCCTCCGCTGTTCGTCCGTCCGTCCGTCTGTCACGTGAACCGTAATAGGTAGAGTTGAAATTCTCACAGAATGTGTATTTCTGTTGCCGCTAGAGCTACAAATAATAACATTTTCAAAATAGCCGCCTTAAAAATTAAAACAATTATTTCTTGTACGGAACCGTTCGTATGCGAGTCCAACTCGCACTTGGCCGATTTTTTATGCTCGTGTTGTGAGAATATTTATGCTGATAAATTGTTTTAGAAGTGTCGTCTTAAACATGGAGACCAGAGATCAACGACTTATTTACGTTAAGTATAGATTTTTTTTTACTTCGTAGATCCCTGAGAGTTTAGGCCACAAAAATGAAGACGTAGGTAGGTATGAGTTACAGGATTTTTGAAAGTTCCACAACCGCCCCCGCATCAGTTTCTGAAAACCTCGAACAAAACCGGACCGGGTCAGCTTGTTTTTAACCCCCGACCCAAAAAGAAAGGTGTTATAAGTTTGACGTGTGTATCTGTCTGTGGCATCGTAGCTCCTAAACTAATGAACAGATTTTAATTTCAGCAGTTCAGCCGTTTGTATCAGCTCTTTTCTAGTATTCTTAAAGAGGTTTTTGTGTCGGGGTTTTTTTAAATTTTGAGTTATTTCCTTTGAGGTACGGAAGTCTAAGAAGTAGCTGATTGTAACACGAGGACAAAACCGAATGTAACAACTAGTCAATCACAAAGATCATTTACCCAGCCTATCACTAAACTTTGAACTCGCGTTATTGGCTCCTTGTTTACAGAGCTCGATAATGGCAGTGACTACTTACTGATTATTATATTATTATTATTAATAGCTATATTAATATAATAATTTGTTATAGCTCTTGTTAATTATTGCGATTTGTTTGCGAGCGTGGTCGCTAATTGAGTTTAATAGAAAACTCTTGTTGAATAAAATGATTTTAAATATTGCAGGCATTACTTTGCGGAAGTCCATGATATACAAGGAACCAAAAGCTGTAGGCAACTTTTTATCCCGGAAAATTAAACACTTCCCACGGGATCTTTAAAAACCTAAATCCACGCGGACGAAGTCGCGGGCATCCTCTAGTATCAAATACTTACCAAATACTATTAATACCATAATACATTAATGTTTACTTCTCTTATAGTAAATACAAAAAAGGAGATACCTTCACGGAGAAACGAGTAAGCGACGCGACTTAACTGACGCTTTAGACCTTCTCGAATTAGGTTTTCACTTGTATCATTGTCAGTTCGCTGTAACAAGGTCGTATGGGCTTCATAAATGGTGCACCTCTTATGCATTTCAGGGAGAACATACTTGTTAACCTTTAGTTAGTACAGAAAAACTAGATTAATCTAAAGTTACGGATAAGCGTTACTTTATGTCCGGGTATAGGTCACGCAGTGCTATCACTAAGTACCTACCCATATTATAAATGCGAAAGTGTCTTTGTTTGTTGGTTTGTCCTCCAATCACGTGGCAACGGAGCAATGGGCCCACAATCGAGAGGATCTGGCTACTTTTTATCCTGGAACATCAAACAGTTGCCGCACGGAATTTAAAAACCTAAATCCACGCAAACGAAGTTGTGGGCATTTGCTACGTAAAAGTATAATAATGTGTTAGAATAAAAATTATTTCTAACTAGCTTATTATGCCCGCGACTTCATCCGCATAGACTACACAAATTTCAAACCCCTATTTTACCCCCTAAGGCAAGCTAAGGGGTTGAATTTTCAAAAATCCTTTCTACGTTATAATAGTTTTCTGAATGCCGCCGATCCGTCCAGTAGTTTGCGCTGTGGGTTGATAGAACAGTCAGACAATCTCTTAGTAGGTATACTAAATATAAATAAGTCAAAGTCAAAGTCAAAATTGTTTATTCAAAGTAGGTACAATTGTACTCCTTTTGATGGTTGAAATTGTTAAAGTACAATATAGTGGTGATAAATAACTATCAATATTATGTACCTGGTTCAAACTAATTTATAATACGTGGTTGTATTGTACCTATATTGTTACAATATGTAATATATTATGGGAAGACACTGCCTCCTGAGGCAGGGCCTCACACTAATGCTTGTAAACACTATGTTTTGTTAAGTTAGTAAAGATTTATTAATATAATCAGTGACTTAGTCAGCTTTTCCTTTTATATATGATATAATAAGCTAATTAGTAGATACTAATTACTTATTATTATAATTACTGTATCATGCACGCGAGAAGTGATATAACAACAAAGAATGACATAGAAATATGAGTGTGTTTAGTATTTAGCAATGAAAAATCTGATGATAGCGATGATAGCTTAGTGGTTAAGTCGTGGGCCTTCTAGCCCGGGGTCTGGGGTTTCCGGACACGTACCTCAAACTTTTCGGAATAACGTGCGTTATAAATAAATAAATAAATTATTTATATTAATTATTTAGTTCAACAAAATATAACATAATAAAAAATAATAATACAATTGACGTTGCACTACAACTACCTAAATACAAAATATAGGCCAGTCATTAAAGCCAAAACCCGAAAGTAATTATTAGTAACTTGATAAAATTTTAGGGGGTTTTTAAAGAAGGTAAAATAACTTACCGTGTGATTTTGCAGCGTTGTGGGGTGTGGGTTGAAAAGGGGTGAAAAGGGTTTTTTGTTAATAACATTGCCAAAAAAAATTAGTAACACGCTGCAAATTTATAATAAGGTTGTTCTTACCGTTTTGTAACGTTTCTTGCAGCGTTTTGCAACATACGCCTATATATTACGCCTATAAACTATATAACACAAAGGGAAACCTGCATGCCTGAGAGCTCTCCATAAAAAGTGTGTGACTATGGCCAAACCCTTCTCATTCTGAGAGGAGACTCGTGTTCAGTGACACTGATTCATCAACAGATGACTGACTGACTCATCTATCAAATTTATCTAAAATAAATAAATAAATAGGTATAAAATATCTTTATTTTCAGACAGTTTTAACAATATAGTTCGCTTGTGGTCTCCACACTAGGTAACCTGTATTGTGGGGACCGTGTAAGACTTCCCAGAAGATTTCACTGAGGACTAGGAGAGTTCTTTTTGCGTACATAATATTTTATACCTTATATGTTACTAGCTGATACCCGCGACTTCGTTCGCGTGGATGTAGGTTTTTTAAAATTCCCGTGGGAACTCTTTGATTTTCCGGGATAAAAAGTAGCCTATGTGCTAATCCAGGGTATAATCTATCTCCATTCTAAATTTCAGCCCAATCCGTCCAGTAGTTTTTGCGTGAAGGAGTAACAAACATACACACACACACACACACACACACACATACAAACTTTCTCCTTTATAATATTAGTGTGATTTTAGATACGAAATTACAAATAAGGATCAGGCTGACATTTGGCATGCAGATACCTAGTTATTATATCGTAGACATCTGCTAAGAAAGGATTTTTGAAATTTCAACCCCTAATTAAATAAATTATTGATAACTCCCCAAGTTATCAATAAATCAATAAGGAAATTGCAGTGAATTTTGTACGATTAAATAAATAAATCAATTCGAAAGGACTCGCTCCAGGGGGTAGGGTTATCACCACAGCCTACATTACAAATCATTAAGTATAAATACCTAACTACTTGTATAGTAGTAGGTAGGTACTTGGCAGCGATATAAATGTTCCACTAGATACGGCGCTACTCGGTGTCCGCACTCCTGTCAATCGTAATCTGCTTTAGAAGCAGTCCATTTCTACGAACATAGACAAGTAATAACAGAATACACCTACGGACTAAAACTACCTACACCTACTTAAATAATATGATAAGGTGAATTTTATAGAGAGAGAGAGAGAGCCAGCGCATGCCAGACCTTCGTTATTTTATACATGCTAAAAGTTTTTTTTTGCCTATTGTTCCCAACATAAAGAACAACAAAGTTTAAAAGTTTAAGGGTGTTTGGCAGGGGGATGCCACGTCACTAAGACCTAAGGTCCCCGGTGGAGGGTTGGGTCGCGGTTGTTTGCTTCGGCGTTCCCGTGACCCAGTCGCCAGGCGACGCACAGTAGCGCCGCTGGGGTTTAGTGGGTATTCCGGTCGCCTCTCAGCCGGCGAGTCCCACATACCCTCCCTCAGCTGGCTGGCTGCCTCACGGCTGGCTGGCTAGCTTCCGGGGGGGATGCGTAAATGCATTCCCCAGCGTCAACAAAAAAAAAAAAGACCTAAGGTCTATTAATTATTATGCAAACTATGTACCCTGCCCATTGCCATTTCAACTTTGCAACCCACTGAGCTGTCAGTAATTACTTACTCTGGTTTCCCACGGATTCCATTTCTGATTTAATCACGTCGGGCGCAACTTCAGTGGAGTATTTAGTGGAACATTTATATCGTTGGTACTAGGTAGTAACAATATGAAGAGTACAAAGGACCTCACATTGCACTGGAGAGGTCGGTGATAATGAGGGTCATTATGTGCTTAATTAATAAATTGATAACAAAGGAGAGGGTGTGTTTACAAGAAATTTCTATAGTTACTTATTTCCTTTGAATACAAATAAATTACTTTGAAAACTAAATCCCATAGTAAAAAGACTTGTCTATACACATAAAAATACTTCATTTTTAAGGAACTCGGCTCACGTTTTGTCCTTTTAAAATCATTTAGATAGTTCCTACTTAGCATCGCCTCGTCCTTCCAAAATTATCCGGTCGTAAATTGTTTTATTTCCGGCCTGGGCAGTAATGTACTTCATTATAATCAACTCGTTGCCGGCTCACTACTGAGCACAGGTCTCCTCTCAAAATAAGAAGAGTTCGGCCATAGTTCACCACGCTGCCCAAGTGCGTATTGACAGACTTCAAACACCTTTGAAATCATTATGGAGAACTCTCCGTCATATTTCCTCACGATGTTTTCCTTTACCGATAGAGAAAGAAAAAAAGAAAGAAAACTTTTTTATTTGATCACAATCACACTAATATTATAAAGGAGAAAGTTTGTATGTGTGTGTGTGTATGTGTGTGTGTGTGTGTGTGTGTGTGTGTGTGTGTGTGTGTGTGTGTGTGTGTGTGTGTGTGTGTGTGTGTATGTTTGTTACTCCTTCACGCAAAAACTACTGGACGGATTGGGCTGAAATTTAGAATGGAGATAGATTATACCCTGGATTAGCACATAGGCTACTTTTTATCCCGGAAAATCAAAGAGTTCCCACGGGAATTTAAAAAAACCTACATACACGCGAACGAAGTCGCGGGTATAAGCTAGTGAGTCATAAAACTAATAACATTAATCTATCATTATAAGTACCTAACGTTATATTAAAGACCATGTGTGACCAAACGTAGGTCTCCCACTCAGCATGCTGCAGCAAGCTGCAGCGCTGGTTTTCAGTGGGAGCCTTGAATAGTTAAAGCAAGTGATATTAATTTGCTCAAAACGAATATAACTCCGAAAAGTCAGAGGTGCATGCCCGGAATCGAAGCCCCGACCTCTTGAGTAGAAAGCGGATGTCTTACCACTAGGCTACCACGACTTAATTTAATGTACTTACTATACTGCACTATTACAACATAGTCCTCCTAAAGACGGACTTTCAAGATTTCTCCCTGACCGAAGAAGAAGGGTTAGCAGGAACTTTATGAAAATCCATACACCTAGCGCCATCTATTTTTGTAGTGTAAAATTCACGCAAAGCTTTCAATAGATGGCAGAAGCTGTTATAATCTTTCTCTATATTGTGTCTTATAAATTACAGGACCTATCTAACATGGAAGCGGGCTTGCTTGGAAGGGGTACATACCCCTTGATCGGTTTCTACACGTACCGGAACGCTAAATCGCTTGACGGCACGGCTTTGCCGATAGGCTGGTAACTAGCCCGGCCGAAGCCTCCCACCAGACCAGACCAGACCAGAGACAATTTAGAAAATATCAATTCCCGAATTGCCCATGCCGGCAATCGAACCCGGGACCTCCCACTTATAAGACCACAGCACTCACCACTGCGCCAAAGACACTCAACGGTTGAGGGGCGGACTGAATTCCGAAAGGTCAGCGGTTCAAACCCCACCCGTTTTTGGGCCTGAAGGCTCGTACCCACTCCTGGCACAAGCTTTACGCTTAATTGGAGGGGAAAGGGGCTTATTAGTCATGATAAATAAATTCTTCTAAATAAATTATCTTTATGTATTAAATAAAACAATGATAAGCATGGCTTATATTCTTTAAAAAAAAAGAGGTCGTCAAATGCTAGATCGTTGTTGACGCCCTATACTTACTATTATACTATTTATCTTGTTTGTCGTTCTGTACAAGTCCTCAGTCACTGGAAGACATGGTAGAGCTTGTTTCTTCAATTCCCTGAAATTGATAAAACAATATTAAGAATATTTTTTTTTTACAGTAGGAATCCATACTTATGTTATATTCATACTAATAATGAGAAAGTTTGTCTGTCTTTCTGTCCGCTAGATATTCATAGCCCATCTGCTTAATCGATTTAAGAAGGTTTTAAATTAAAACTACCTAACTATTTGATAAGTAAGAATATAGACGAAAAATACAGCTTGAATGTTTTTTTTTTTAATTCATTATAGGCAAGCGCTTTACCACTATCACACCTGATGGAAAGTGATGATGTGGCCTAAGATGGGACGCGTTTACCTAGAAGATATACCCAGAAGATTTCTTGTATTTTATATGTATTTCAACTGTATCAATATTATCTTTATGTAGCCAATAAATAAATTGCCGCAAAATAAATCAAAGGAAAATAGAGTCAACAAAACATTCAATTACTTTCAATTTATTTTCGCAACCCTCAGAACAAACGCTGGGAAAACTGTTTCTCAGATCAACGTGAATAAATAGGCCAAGTGCGAGTCGGACTCGTACACGAAGGGCTCCGTACCATCACAAATGAATTAATATGACTTCTTTTTAAATTTTCATGGCGGCCGTTTTGAAATAATAGAATTATTTGTTGCCTATCACAAAAATTAATAGAAATCTCAAAAATAGGCAATAGAAAGACGCATTCTTTGAAAATTTTAACTCTATTATTACGGTTCACGAGATACAGTCGGCTAATATACAGACGGACAGACGGACGGACAACGGAGGCTTAGTAATAGAGCCCCGTTGGCACATTTCGGGAACCCTGAAAAGTAGCGTCAACAAAATCTCTTCAATTAGGTACTCACTACGTATTTAACCGACTTCCAAAAAAGGAGGAGGTTCTCAATTCGTCGGAATCTTTTTTTTTATTTGCATGTTTGAAATGTTTGTACCTAATTGAAGTTATTTTGTTGACTGTACCTTTTTAATTTATTTTGTTTGACTATTTCAATCTATGGTATACCTATTAGTTTGTAGGCCTGGGGGGAAATGAGATCAAATATTTGTTATGTCAACTCTCTACCACAAACTACTTTTGGACCTCCCTAAATTTCTGGAATATCTGCCGCTTTACCCCATATTAAGATTCCATAATAAAACAGCTAATCGCTAAAATTAGAGCCTCGATAGCTCAACGGTTGAGGAGCGGTCTGAATTCCGAAAGGTTCAAACCCCGCCCGTTGCACTATTGTCGTACCCACTCCTGGCAGAAGCTTTACGCTTAATTGGAGGGAAAGGGGAGTATTAATCATGATTAGCATGGCTAATATTCTTTTTCAAAAAAAAAAAATTAAAGGTCAAAGTACAGTACAGTCAACACAGACATTATAAAGCGTTCGACGTTCCCCCTTTTCTCTCCGGAAAATTTACTGCCCCCAAAATCCGGAACATATTCTTCGGGGAGGATCTTTAAAGTTACCAATTTACGATTTTGCCGGTCGCATTTATCGTGTGGCGCTCCAGTGTTTTTTGGTTTCCGTTGAAAATTAGTTTTGCTGTCTTGCAGTACGTAATGTCTTGCAGTAATGTCTTGCATATTTAATTGGCTAAAACGCACATAGGTCGGAAAATGTAGAGGTGCGTACCGCGTACCCAGGCCAGGATAGAAATTCGAGGTCACTAGGTTCTATTATTATTATTATTTTAGCCTACCTCTAAATTTTTTTTTTGTTTATTTACTTATTATTATAATTTTTAATATATTTTTTCCTTTCTTTTTTGTCTATTTATATTTTTTCTCAATATTAAGTATATGCAGGTAAATATATTTTTTTTTTCTTTCAAATTAGTAAGTATAAATATAAGTGTTTTTTTTCTTCAGAGGTCATCCCAAATACGGGTAAAGGCCTCCCCTAATGAGGCCTTTGCCTCACTAGGTTCTAGGAACCCTAAAAAGTAGGTAAATTAGTCAATTTTTTAATGTATTCGGGCCATAAAAAACTTATGCTAACCGAGCAAAGTCCTTAGCTTCGAAACAATAAATAAAGTTCCTAAAATCCATCCGCAAAATCTGTTTAGTCCGTCGCAGAATAGCCAGTCGTTATGTGTCTACATTAATGTTCGCTGGTACATCCGCAATAATACACTCAGTAGTTTTGCCATCGTATTCAGGCGGATTTAACTTTAAAATTTTATTGTCTGCGAAAGGCATAATATTGATATAGTAGCAAACGCCTGGGGTTCCTCTCTTTGTTTCCTATCTCGAGGGAATTTCGAAAAATCGGCCTTAAACCTTATCTATACTAATATTATAAAGAGGAAACCTTTGTATTTTTGTATGTTTGTATTGAATAGGCTCATAAACTACTGGACCGATTGCAAAATTTCTTTTACCATTACTTAGAGGGATTCTTCCGAATCCGTATAGGCTATATTTTATCCCGGAAAATAGAAAAAATAAATGTCCACCCATGCGAAGCCGGGGCGGGTCGCTAGTCTATGATACAAACAAGGAATAAGGCCGGATTTCTCTACAAAACCAGTGAGGTCTCTTTGATTTTCCGGGTTAAAAGTTGCGTCAAGTCCCGGGACGCAAGATACCACATATAAATCGGTTAAACGGATGGGTCTCCCGTGAGAACTTTTTGATGTTCCAGGATAAAAAGTAGCCTATATCCGTCCCTGGGATGTAAGCTAACTCTTTACCTTTCATCAAAATCAGTTAAATGGATGCTCGTTTAATCACACTTCACACTATCACACTAATAATATTATAAAGCCGAAAGTTTGTATGTGTGTGTGTGTATGTTTGTTATTCCTTCACGCAAAAACTACCAAACGGATTTGACTGAAATTTGGAATGGAGATAGATAATATCCTGGATTAGCACATAGGCTACTTTTTATCCCGGAAAATCAAAGAGTTTCAACGGGATTTCGAACAACCTAAATCCACGCGGGCGAAGCCGCGGGCATCGGCTAGTATTATAATAATAGTATGAACAACTTGCTGACGTCCGCGACTTCTTCCGTATGGATCTAGGTTTTTCAAAATCCCGCAAAAACTCTTGATTTTTCGGAATAAAAAGTAGTTTATGTATCCATCTTCATTTCGAATTTGAGCCAAATCCGTTCCGTAGTTTGTGCGTAAAAGAGTAACAGACATACATACACACAAACTTTCGTCTTTATAATACTAGTGTGATACTAATGTGAATTTCATGGGGTTTTCCCCACTCGGGATAAAAACCTGCATGTTTATCACACTTGCTCATGGACTATGACATTTTTTCGCCATTAATCCTCTCAAGTGATATAAGCCAAGATGTAAACCTCTTGGAAAATTTGAAATCTCGCAAAATATTCCGTATGCCAGAGTGCAGCAAGTTTATTTATTGTTCCTAGGCTGAGTAATGTGACAAAATGGCGGGTAATGACTGGGAGTTAGCAAACTTGTGAAATTATCACTGCTCCCTCCATACTAATATTGCGAGTATAAGTGCGAAAGTGCATCTGTTTAACCGATTTTGATGAAATGTATAGAGATAGTTCGCATCCCGGGAAAGCACATATACTCTTTTTTATTCCGCAAAGATAAAAGAGTTCCTAAGAGATTTTATACCTAAATCCACGCGGACATCATCTAGTCTTAGGCAGAGTAAAATTACAAAATGGCGAGTAATGACTGGGTGTTATCTATGTGAAACTATAACTATCCCTTCATATTAGTATTATAAGTGTGTTTCTCTGCCTGTCTGTCTTCATTTTCACGGCCCATCTGTACCTATAACCGGCTTTGACGAAATTTGGTACAGATATTTATCCCGGGAAAAAACATAGACTACTTTTTATCCCGTAAAAGAAAAGAGTTCCTACAAGATTTTTTAAATCTAAATCCACATGGATTAAGGCGTGGGCATCATTTAGTATATACCTATTAGCTAGAAAACCTTGAAGCTAGCATGTATATACTAGCAAGAAAATCTTGAGGTTTGTTTGAAATACTTGGAGTTTTCTAAATGAACAGAATTCACCGAAGTCCTTGAAGACTTTCCATTTATTTTTCAGATCAATTTGACTGCAGTCATAACTCTGGCTCGTGTCATACACCGCAGTAGAACGCAGTAACATTATGATGATTTGATAAAAACTTGTTTTATTTTCAACCCACTTCCGGCTTCCTATATCCATACCAATATTATAAATGCGAAAGTGTATCTGTCTGTCTGCCTGCTACCTTTTCACGGCCCAACAGTTTAACCGATTCTGACAGGTACAGGGTTAGCTTATATCCCGGGGACGGACATAGGCTACATTTATCCCGGAAAATCAAAGAGTTCCCACGGGGTTCCCAAAAACCCATCCGTTTAGCCGATTTGTATGTTTGGTACCGAGGTAGCTTACGTCCCTGTAATTCGAATATGTGTAGGCCACGCGGAAAAAGTCGCGGGCATGAGCTATGCAGACTACTGAATGATTGGTAGGTATGCCACAATGTTGCACTTTGCCTCACCTTGGCATATGCAAGCGTAGCATAACAATATGAGCGTTCAGCGCACCCCATAAAAATAAAGTTTGATTTTGATATAAAGATTCATACAAATCGTTGAACGCATGCAACTTTGAAACTACACATTTTTACAGTAACCTGGCAAACAGATATTTAAACGTTTAAAATATCGTGAGTGATTTTTGTTATAAGTATAGGTTGATACGGCTATACTCATGTATTTAGTCGGTGTAAACCCGACTAGTTTCGACCATTTTCGTATAAAATGTAGCCTATGTCATCCAGACTATACAGATATAGAATAGTTAGACCTCATTCACCAAAACCGGCTCAGTAGTTTAGGCACTACGGTGGAACACAAATGAATACAAATCTACATACATACTGCACAAATCATAACCTTCCTTTTGGCTTTGCCATAGTTCGGTAAAAATATTGTGGATACCAGTGGCTTGCACAGAATTCAAAGCCAGGGTATGCATAATTACACATGAACTTATTTTCTAGTAGACCACAATGAAAAATTTGCATTGATTTATTACAACTAGGGTAAGCAGTGCTGTTATGCCTATACGAGCTGCACGCCCCTGGTGGATACGCATATCGCTGCCTTAAGAAGAAGGAAGCTATAGAAACTTAAGATTTCTAGAAAAAACTGTAGCCGCTCGGACCGGGCCGGCGGTTGGCAGCCGGCCAGCGCGTTGCATCACCAACTTAAATTACTGTTTAACTGCACACACACGCACACACAGAATGATCATCGTTCAAGCCAACTACAGCTCGTCCCCACTAGGGTTGACGCCTGGTTAACGTTAACGTGTAAGTAGGTAGCGTTGACAAGTCGTAATTCAAACAAGATAAAGTTGAAAACTAAAACCCGACTGCGATCGTCTTAGTGAACGCTGAAATATTACAGTAAAATTGTATTTCTGTCGCTTGGTATATTTTAACGTTGTTGTACATTTACGGGCTCAGAATTTTTTCCTTTTTCATTTGACATACCACTCGATGCAATAGCAAAAAAAATTTTTGGAGACATCCACTGTTTTTTCTGTACATCCGTTAGGAAAAATTTTTTCGTATAATATATAACCTATGTCTTTACAACGAGTCAATTGACATCTCATTCATCAAAATCGGCCCACTAGTTTACGCACTACGGTGGAACATACATAATCTGGATACATACATACATAGACAGCTAAAATCATAACCATTCCTTTTGGATTTGCCGCAGTCGGGTAAAAAAAGTTAACAAGTACCTAATTTAACCTAAAAGTTTTCAAAAAAACCCCAACTGCGGTTTACAATGCATCTTTTTCAGCCCACACGTTAAAGCGCATAAAGTCCGTCATTTTGTTTTGAAACATACTCTATATAAATTTTGTATATTTTCGTACTCGCCTTTTAAATCCCTTTATTTTGATATACCGCTTGAGGATTTCTAAAAATTTTTTTTTCAACCTATAACATTAAAGCGCATAAAATATGCTATTTTAATATTTTTTTTGAATTTTATGTGTGTATCTGGGTATCCAGTAACACCCGCGGCATCAATACTGATTTAAAGACGCATCATTTATCAAAATCTTTTTTGTAATAGTGGCAATAGTAATACACATTCCTATTACGGTTCAAGAGATACAGCCCGCTGACAGACGAACGGACGGACAGCGGAGGCTTAGTAATAGGGTTCCGTTGGCACTCTTTTGATACAAAACCCTTAAAAAAGTCAAAATGAAGTACATTTTAAGTTGAGAATTATTCATAAAGAAAATTTTATGATTAATTTTAAATCAAAAAAAGTCACCCCTTTACTTTGGAGACAGTTTACATCAAATAAACCCATATAAAGGTTAGGTTTTTTTTTATTATTACTAAAGTGATACATCCACAAAAGTTTTGAGAAATACTTAGATGCCATTAGCGGCATTTTTAAATTTTTTTTTAGTCTTGAACTTCTGTTACTACTGCGCTCGAACAGTAATTTTGAGCTTTCGATAGAATTTTCCCGATCATCACCCCAATTATCGAAATCTTGATCTAAATCGGTAGTAACTGACCGAAAGGAGGTCCTAATTTGGCTATTTACTTTCTCCCTGTGTCCCAAAGAGCAAGTTAAACCGTCTCTGACAATAACGAATAATCGTTCGAGACTATCCCAAACATGATCTAACTTGTGGGGTTCCGCACTCAAAGAATGTCTCCGCCTTCCGTCCATTCGTCTGTCTGTCAACGCGATGTATCTCATGAACCTTAATAGGTAGAGAGTTAAAATTTTTACAGGGTGTGTATTTCTAATGTCACTATGATAAAAAAAAATTGATGCCGAATTTAAAATGGCTGCCATGCAAATTAAAAAATTAAAAACTACATAGATACTATCTTACACATCTTCGTGTTTGAGTCTAACTTGCACTTGACTGGATTTTTTGTGTACTTTCATCAGATTGATCTACTTACGTGTAAATTGGATTGAATCTGCCAATGTATTCTTATACTGTTATTCTTCGTACAGTATTTTTTATTTTTCGTTAGTCTAACTGCATTCAAAGCAAGGTTACCTAGTTTTGAAAACAAATGTATATGAAAAATGTTTTAAAACTAACGTTTTAAACATGTTTTGTATTTAAAAAACTGTTTTAATCATGTAATCTGGCTATCCTTAAAACAAGACAAATAGGCACAGTATAGGCAAACGCGTCATACGTGATTAATTCCCATCCACAACCATAGAAAACTAATGTATCTACCTACTATGAGCTTTTTTTCTGAAGTTTTACAATTTTGCAAAATAAAACAACAGTGACAACCCTACTCGTTGCCCATTTTTGGTTAGTTCCGAAGTTTTGCGATTTAATGTTTTTTCTAAAATAATAATATAGTTGGCATGGACAGTGGGTTTTATGGGCGTTTTTTGTTTCCCATATAATGGGTTTATGTTGCAATTCTAGGCAGTAGGGGGGAAGCGGGGGGTGATAATAAAACGTTTATGTGCAGTCTTTTTTCAGAGATTTTTCCTTATCAATGAAATAATCTATACTAAAAGAATTATATTAGGTCCATTTAGCAGTTTTGTATTAATTTTCATGACATGAATTGAAAATCGTACGCAAGTAGATATTTTTATGAACGGATTCTTTCATGAAACAATAATTGTTATCATATCAACTTATTTAATTTAAATCACAGATTTAAATATATAAAATGACTCAATGACTGACTGACATCTGATCTATTAACGCACAGCTCAGACCACTGAATGGATCGAGCTGATGCAGATAGCTACTAATATGACGTAGATATCCACTAAGAAAGGATTTTTGAAAATTCAACCCCTGAAGGGGCTAAAATAGGGGTTTGAAATTTGTCTAGTCACGCGGATGAAGTAGCGGGCATAAGCTAGTCTTTTTAACCCTCGACCCAAAAAGAGGGGTGTTATAAGTTTGACGTGTGTATCTGTGTGTCTGTGTATCTGTGTATTATGTGTGTATCTGTGTATTTGTGTATCTGTCTATGGCATCATAGCTCCTAAGCGAATGAACCGATTTTAATTTAGTTTTTTTTGTTTGAAAGGTGGCTTGATCAAGAGAGTTTTAAGCTATAATCGAAGAAAATCGGTTCAGCCGTTGGAATGCTCTTTTCTAGTTTTCTTATAGAGGTTTATATGTCGGGTTTTTAAATTTTGAGTTATTATAAAATTCATTTTAAATGGACAAAATTGATGTGATACAAGCATAACAAACGCGGACATATTGGTACCAAAGTGTCAAAATTTTAAAATTTAGTATTTTCCAAACTTACAGAGTTTTCTCGGCCCAGCCCGTGCCTTAGAGATGAGTGGTTTTCAGTGATTATTTGCTACCAAAAACATGAACAATTATTAGGTTCAAAATAAGATTTATAACTTACATTTTTTAACTATCCAAGTCCTCTTCCAAACTGTAACTTTTCCAAAGTCCCTGAAAAAGTGAATTTCAAAAATTACTTTTTTCTCTACCTCTGCCACGTCATTAGTCATTACTGAGGGTTATGACTTCTTTCAGTCATCAAATAATGGTACAGGGTTTTGAAGATAGTAATGCGATGGGATCTCAGATCTTTTCGCGTTCGATTCAATATGTTGTATCACTGCTTATACTGATACTGATAATTCTAAGGTATTTACACTAGTAGTAATATAAATTATACTGAAAATTTCAGCTTTCTAGCGTCATCCAGACCGAAGTTATAACGAGTCGAAAATACGGCGAAACACTTCGAGAAAAAGGTACGTAGCGCCCCGGCCGCCGTTTGGCTCGTCTTGGCGGGGGCACTGCCGTGCCCCCTGATGCGAAAGTGTGTTTGTCTATCTGTCTGTTATCTTCTCATTGCTCAACCGTTGAACCGATTCCGAAAAAAAAACAAAAAGCACGGGCATAGAGTTTCAATTAATAAAAAAGAGATACTTACACAATTTCAACATCCAAGGCAGCAGTAAAAACTTTCTATCTGAAAAAATCTTACAAGAAATTGTAAAGGTAAAAAATTAAAAAATTAAAGTTACACCTATTGTATTAAAAATAGTAAAGAGTGATGAGCCATTTCGTAAATGAGAATTAATCTAAGAAAAAAATGTATCGATATAAAAAAATATACAGTTTTCAATCGCATTAAAATATTGCATTTTTGTTTCTTAATAAAGTTGCCTTCAAACTACGGAAATATATACGGTAATATAAATATTACATCTAAGTGTGAACAGTGACATTTAAAAGTAGGGTGAGCGATATTTATTTATATATTATATTATATTCCGTAGTCTGACTCAGTTGGAAAAGGACAGAAGATTTAATTTTAAATTAAGTTAGACAAAAATGGGAATAAAGCGATACCCAATAAATTATCAGCCAATAATTTAAAGGGCATCAAAAGTGGAAATTAACTTCGCAACGCAATAGAATAGAATAGATTTTTATTCAAATAAACTTTTGCAAGTGCTTTTGAATCGTCAAATAATTTACCACTGGTTCGGAATGCGTTTCCTACCGAGAAGAACCATATCATTCACGTGTAAACGAACTAATCTCTAGGTGAATGGTATTAGAATAAAGTCGCTTCCCGCCCTCTGTCCCTTTATAAGTTTATACACTGGGATATTTTAAACTACGCAACGGATTTTAATGCGGATTCATCAGTAGATAGAGTGATCCAAGAGAAAGGTTACATATATGTAGTATAATATTGTTTTATGTTAATTTGTTGAAATGAAAAATGTAATGCATGTAATGCGGAGGGAAGAGAGTCATATAACTAGAAGAATGTTAAATATGCATGTGGATGGACCAAAGAAAAGGTGGATGGATTGCGTGAAAGAGGATGCGTATAAAAGGGGTAGATGGTACGTTGATGGATGACAGAAGAGAGTGGAAGAGGAAGACATGTTGTGCCGACCCCACGTAGCGTGGGATAAGGACTAGAAGAAGAAGAGTTAATTTGTTGAAATGTGACGATAACTGTTCAAGATGTCAAAAATTAATCTATTACTGGTTCGAAATGCCTGTGCTATTGTGAAGAATCACAAAGAAACTCTTTTCAAAGATTCAATTTATAATATAATATAATGCCATGCATTTGGTGGAGAAAGCTGCGAGTTAAATGCACTTGTGAAATAAAATTCAGCTAAAATAAAATTAAATATTCTGTCATTTTCTTACTCAGTTTTAAATGAATTAAATGTAATGTTAAATTCTCTTTTCCGATTCGCTACAGCACTAAGTTCTGCCTCACGACGTCACGACTCACGACACCTGTCTCGTGAGATCACGAGACAGGTGTCGTGAGGTGTTGTGCCGTCGTGACGTCGTGAATTAGCCGTCGTGATCTCACGAGGCAGGTGTCGCGTATGTGTGTCAGGTACTACTGTGTGCTATCGCAATGATTTCCTTGATGTTCTGCCGGGCGGCATTCGGGCCACAGGTCAGCCGCTCGCGCCAGGATCTGCCTCACGACGTCACGAGGCGGCGCTGTCTCGTGACGTCACGAGGCAGGTGGCGTATGTGTGTCGGGTACCTCTGTGTGCTATCGCAATGATTTCCCTCATGCTCTGTTCTGTGTCCGGGCGGCGCTCGGGCCTCGGGTCGGCCGCTCGCGCCAGGATCTGCCTCACGACGTCACGAGGCGGCGCCCCGAGCGGCGTCGGCCGCGATGTGAGCCCCAGCTGCAAACGACATATACCAAGTTAGATTGCACGACATATCCATGTAGCGGCGCGGGGCGTGAGAGACATGTCACATACACGGCAACAGAGCACGCACCTTGGCGAGTATCTGTGTCTTGATGTGCTCGAGTCGGGCGGGTTCGGGCGCGTGCTGCGGCGAGGCGCGCGGCGAGGCGCGGGGCGAGGCGCGGGGCGAGGCGGCGGCGGCGCGCGGCCGGCTCGGCGCGAGCGCGAGCGCCGCACACAGCAGGAGGCAGGCGCGCATGGGCGCCTAGCCGAGGGCGCTCAGCCTGCGCCATCGGCACCTCGCCCGAGTGACATATCCACGCCTGCAACAAACACCACAGCTGAATAGAGCGCAGCTCACCAACAAAGTGTCATCGCTCCAGTGGCCGCGCTTGCACTCATACACAAGTGTATGTTTCTTATTTAGAAACTAGCTGATGCCCGCAGCTTCGCCCGCGTGGATTGGTTAGATCCCCTGCAGCATCAGGATTGAGGAGTTGGACTCCAAATTTTTTATGAAACAATGTCGCAAAGTTCCTCTATCGATTAAAAAAGAAATGACGCAAATCGGTTCAGAAATCTCGGAGATTTCGGTGTACATAGGTAGAAAAACACAACTCCCTTTTTGAAAGTCGGTTAAAAAAGTAGCCTATGTTACTTCCTGGTCAATTCTCTACTTGTCTGTGAAAATCCCGTCAAAATCGGTTCAGCCGTTCCCAAGATTAGCCTTTTCAAACAGACAGACAGACAGACAGACAATAATTTTAAAAACGTGTGATTCAGTTATAGTATCGTTCAAATAACCATATGACCTTAATATGCGGTAGTTATTTCGAAATTACAGACAGACACTCCAATTTTATTTATTAGTATAGAAGTATAGATAGTAGATTGTTCAACATGGGGGTAATGTTATGTCTTACGTCACGGGCGCCGGGATAAATCCCAAGCCTAACGAGGGATTTTAGAGTAACTCCCGAGGGTATTGCATCTAGAATGAGTATAGATCTGCTTCAAATAGTCAGTGTCAGCGCCGACTTATCACACAAATATTATAAAGGCTAAACTTTGTGTGTATGTTTGTTACTCTTTCACGCAAAAACTATTGGACGGATTTGGTTGAGATTTGGAATGGAGATAGATTATATTATCCTGATTTAATACTTAGGCTAACTTTATCCAGGAAATCAATGAGTTCCCAAAAAATTTTTTAAAAACCCATATCCACGCGAAAGAAGTCACGGTCATCAGCTAGTAACACATTGTGAAGTTTTGGCGATAAAAATTGCAAGAATAAATCTGCAGGCGCACTCTGTAATAGTTATCATAATTTCATTTCTACTAGACTAATTTTAGTATATTTTGTTCCATTGAGGCCCTTGATATGTAAACATTTATTTTTTAACCCCCAACCCAAAAAGAGGGGTGTTACGTGTGTATCTGTGTATCTGTCTGTGGCATCGGAGCTCCTAAACTAATGAACCGATTTTAATTTAGTTTTTTCTGTTTGAAAGGTGGCTTGATCGAGAGTGTTGTTAGAAGGTTGTTAGCTATAATCCAAGAAAATCGGTTCAGCCGTTTGAAAGTTATCAGCTCTTTTCTAGTTACTGGTCAGGGTCGTTATAAATTTTTAATTTACACTTGTTATTATTGAAATTGTTACAGTAACACTCATAGTTAGACTTATCTAATAACAAAATGATGCCCAAGTGAAATGGTGCCAAGAATACTGGCTGCATATCTGCGCTGGTCAGTCAGGCCGATCCCTTGATTAATCATGTTTTCCGTCTCCTAGCCCAATTTTCCAATTTCATTCTTTGACATAAAATAATGAAATAAACAATTTTTATAATGGAATTTTTAGTGCGTCGTAATAGATTTCTCTGTATCTAAGTAAATAAGTTGTAAAACTACAATGTATGCACTCTACTAAATAATGGTAGAAACACATTCGCACCATACAAACGACGTAATGACGTGTCTTCGTTTTTAACCCCCGACCCAAAAAGAGGGGTGTTATAAGTTTGACGTGTGTATCTGTGGCATCGTAGCTCCTAAACGAATGAACCGATTTTAATTTAGTTATTTTTGTTTGAAAGGTGGCTTGATCGCGAGTGGTCATAGCTATAATCGAAGAAAATCGGTTCAGCCGTTTGAAAGTTATCAGCTTTTTTCTAGTTTTCTTGTAGAGGTTTTTGTGTCAGGGGTTTTTTAAATTTTGAGTTATACAAACTGAAACTGAAGATATATGCTCGAACAAGGAGGCCCAACCGGCCTCCTTGTAATCCTTCTACGGAAAAGCAAAAAGAAAGGGCTATCTATGACTTTAGCAGTCTATGTATGTACGTTTGGATTTATGTTTGTTCTACTACACTACAGCGCTTAAACTACTGAGCTTGTCTATCTGTCTGTCCGTCTGTCAAGAAAACCTATAGGGTACTTCCCGTTGACCTAGAATCATAAAATTTGGCAGGTAGGTAGCTTTTATAGCACAAGTAAAGTAAAAAAATCGAAAACTGAATTTGTGGTTACATCACAACAAAAAATTTAAATGTGTTCATGAACAAAAAATCAGTATTTTCAATTTTCAAAGTCAGAACTATACAAAGCAGGGTATCATATGAAAGGGCTTTACCTGTACATTTTTGATTTTTCGTGCAAAATGTCGAAAATAATACCCATTACCCGAGTACGGAACCCTCGTTGCGCGAGTCTGACTCGCACTTGGCCGTTTTTTTAATAAAATAAAAGCCAATTTACTGCAATCGTAAACAAACAACTAGGTCAAGCCATTACGTGGTCTCGTCAAAGTAATTGAAAACTTTACAATTTATTGCCTCCCTCATCTGTTAACTTTTAACGGTTCCTGAAGTCTTGCGAGATTAGTATCTTGCTGGTTTACTGGTTTTGATAGCTTCTGTTGTTTTAACCTAGTTTGAAGGCTCTAATTAACTTATCTTAATTATATAAAAGTTGAAAACTAAAACCCGACTGCGATCGTCTTAATAAATGCTGAAATATTATAGTAAAATTGTTTTTCTGTCGCTTGGTAAAGTTAATAAGCACTAAGTAGGCAAATCAGAGTAACCGACAGCTCAGCAGGTTGCAAAATTCAAAATGTTTTTTTTCAATTAGATTTTTACAAGTACTTTTGAATCGTCAAGAGCATCTAACACTTGTTCGGAATGCCTTTCCTACCGAGAAGAACCAGCAAGAAACTCGGCGGTTGCTCTTTTCAAAGATTTGATTTACAATATTATGCCATGTAAAAAAGTAATTGGAGCCCCGCGTGTTGCTGGAGCAAGCTGCAGGTCAACGCCACGCTCTTTTATCATTTACATAATCTTCGATCTATACATATAATAAGTTGTAGAAAAGTGGTGTCTGTACAATGGAAATATATAAAAAAAAAGTAGCAGGGGTCGTTATTATATCGATGCCGAACCCGAAATTGTAATAAATTTTTTTTTGTCTGTTTGTCTGTGTGTTTGTGCACGCTAATATCAGAAACGGCTTATTCGATTTAGATACGGTTTTCACTAATATATTGTAGTAAGCTTCACGTAACATTTAGTGTTTATTTCATGTCAATCGGTTCATAAATAAAAAAGTTATGTCAATTTAAAGAATCACGGTGAACATTTTTAACGTACAGAGTATATGCTGCCCGAAAAGTCACTATTCCACGCGAACGAAGTCGCGGGCACAGCTAGTGTATATTATGATGTAATTATGAAGGTTAGTTTTTTCTAGGTAACCCCAATAAGGAAAACTCGAGGTCAAAAAGAAAAGGTTCCGTTACTTTTTATAATAAAAACGCCATTCATTATTACAGCGTTTAGGGGTAAAAGTTAACCCCTGTGATTTGACGTGTGGCCCAAGTTAGGAGCGGCAGATCTACTCTCATCAATTATTTACTATGCTTTGATATTTTGAGTATATGTGGTGTGAATAATGAATATTATTATATCTATCCATACTAAAATATTATAAATGCGAAAGTGTATCTGTCTGTCCGTCTGCTAGTTTCCATGGCCCAATAGTTTAACTGATTTTGAAGGGTACAGAGTCAGTTTACATCTTTAGGAAGGACATAGGCTACTTTTATTCGGGAAAATCAAAGAGTTTCCACGGGATTCTTAAAGGCCCATCCGTTTAACCAATTTATATGAAATTTGGTACAGAAGTAGCTTGCATCTTGGAAACTGACATACACAACTTTTTATTTCGGAAAATCAAAGAGTTTCTACGGGTTTTTTAAAAAAACTAAATCCACGCGGATGAAGTCCCGGGCATTATCTAGTGTGATATGATTACGGTTCACCCTTAGATTAAAATCGTACCTTTCACATGACAGTTGACACAAAGAGCAAATATGGCGAATCCTTTCTCAAAATGTATGCATTATTTGTGTATGCAAAATTTATGCACTATAGACACATTGCCTATATGCAGGTGTTTAGATAAATCGCGTTCGCTTGTAACTTGGCTAGCTACAAATCGATGGAGTTTTTATAGCTACGTGAACTTTGGGCATGGTTGGCGGCGCGCTGCGTCCATCATCGCGCCATGGGGGAAGTTCCCACCTGTCTAATGAACACTTGCCATCAGCTGAGTTTATGGCGTTACGTAATTAACTTACTTAACTTGAAATTGTGACAGTCAAGTAGGTAAAACGTCGGCCTCCTGTTCAGCGGGGTTGGGGGTTACCCAGTTTTCGGATTAATGTGCGTGTTAAGTAATAAAACCACTAAACAAACACCTTTTCGTTATAGGTGTTACCGACAGTCCCCTGTGCAGGGCCTGCATGGAGGTCGATGAAACGCCGACGCACGTGCTCCTGGAGTGCACGGTCGTGGCAGAACAAAGAGAACGCCATTTGGGTTTCCCAACCTCACTCCATGAAGTCCTCGGTAACCTGGGCGGTCTACTTGGCTTCTGGAGCGAGCTTGGATGGCTGGAGTGAAGACATCGGCGGGGAGGGGCAACACACGCACAACAGACGGAAACGTTTAAGTGCGGAAACTAGCCCAGAGAGGAGAAGAAGAAGAAGAAGTAATAAAACATCACTTGCTTTAACGGTGAAGGCAAACATCGTGAGGAATGCATGCTTGAGAGTTCTCCATAATATTTTCAAGGGTGTGTGAAGTCTGCCAATTCGCAATTGGCCAGCAGGATTTTTCACAATCTGAGAGGACACCCAAGCTCAGTAGATGGCTTTTGAGATGATAATGATGATGCTAATGAATACTAAGGCAATATTAGTACTTTACTAGATGATACCCGCGACTTCGTCCACGTGGATATAATTTTTTAATCCTGCGAACTCTTTGATTTTCCGGGATAAGAATTAGCATATGTGTTAAGTCAGGGTACAAGATATCTACATTCGAAACAGCCAAATCCGTCCAGTAGTTTCTGCGTGAAAGAGTAACAAACATACACGCAAACACACACACAATAACAAATTTTCGCCTTTATAAAATTAGTGTGATGATCATAACGATGAATTTTAGATTAATACTAGCTGATGCCCACAGCTTCGCCCGCGTGGATTTAGGGTTTTCGATATCCCGTGGGAACTCTTTGATTTTCCGGGATAAAAAGTAGTCTATGTGCTAATCCAAAATATTATCTATTTTCTTTATATTTTAGCCAAATCCGTCTAGTAGTTTTTGCGTGAAGGAGTGACAAACATACACACACATACACACAAACTTTCGCCTTTATAATATTAGTGTGATCCATATTCTAGCAAATAAACACCACTTCTTATTCTTAGTTTTATAAAAATTCGTACGAGTACCATATCTTGATAAATTAATACATTTTCCTATCCAATACATTATTGCGAGTATAGGTGATATATAAAATACCTATCCAGTTTTGGTGAATGAACTCCACCGCCCTATCAATTACGGATATATTTAATCAAACGAAATACAGTTCCCCGGGATATTTTCAGGAAAATCACTGGCATTATACCTATTATTATGACGGACAACTTGACTAATGATTTTCTTAATTATTATTTAATTAAGTATTAGATTAGGTATGCTCGTGACTTCATCCGCGTGGACTATTTATTTATCACAAATTTCAACCCCCTATTATACCCTCTTAGGGGTTGAATTTTCAAAAATCCTTTCTTAGTGGATGTCTAAGTCATAATACCTAGCTATGCTGCATACATAATTTCAGCCCGATCCGCCCAGTACTTTGAGCTTTAAGTTGATAAATCGACCTTTTCCTTTCATATATTTAGACTACCTTATGCCCGCGACTTCGTCCGCGTGACTACACAGATTTCAAACCCCATTGAAATATGTGACTTATAGTCGATACTAGAGCTAGTTTCTTAAACTGGACCCTTTCAAGTAAAGATTTTTATTACGTTGCCGTATTAGTTTACAAATTGCGAAAACCAAATTAAATAAAGATTGACTAATAATATAATTAATAGGACATAATTAGTTAGGAATTTCCATAATTTTTTTTAATTTTTATTTTTTTATTTTTATATACGTGACATTTTATTTATGTATAATTATGTAATCACTATGCAGCGCCCTGACGGGGCTTCATGTTGTAATATTATAATTATTTTTTTCTGTTATGATGTAAAACATGAATGCAAATAAATAAAGAATAAAGAATAAATTTGAATTTCGTGGGCAGGCCCGTCGCATCCACCTTAAAGAGTTTACAGCTTGCATATTAATGACTAGAGGAATCTATACCCATTAAAATCGGTTCAGCGGTTGGGCCGTGAAATCGTAGCAGACAGACAGACATACAAACACACAGACAGACAGACACACACTTTCGCCACAGAATAATATAATTTATAATATTAGTATGGATAGTATGGATGGATGGACTATAATCTCACCTTATGGTTAAATGTTGAAGCAGCCTAAGGTGGAACGCGCTAACCTGGAAAAGATATTAAAGGTATTAGTCGTGATAGCCCAGTGGTTAAGAAGTTTACCTACGATTCGGAAGATCGGGGATTCGATCCCGGGCACGCACTTCTAACTTTTCGAAGTTACGTGCGTTTTAAGCAATAATATCACTTGCTAATGCGCGGAGCTGCAATTGCTTGTATAGTATGGCATATTATTCTAAATTGAACACTTGAAAAGAGCAACCGCCGAGTCTCTTGCTGGCTCTTCTCGGTAGAATGGGCATTCCGAACCAGTGGTAAATTATTTTGACGATTCAAAAGCACTTGTAAAAGTTCACTTGAATAAAAATATATTTTATTCTATTCTAATGGTGAAGGAAAACATCGTGAGGAAGCCTGCATGCCTGAGAGTTCTCCGTAATGTTCTCAAAGGTGTGCGAAGTTCACACTTGGGCCTACATGGTGAACTACGGCCTTCTTATTCTGAGAGGAGACCCGTACTCAGTAGTGAGCTGACGATGGGATCATTATGGTGATGATGATGATTATGTTGTCTGAACTTTTGGCACCCATTAACTAACCGCTAACGATTGTAAAAATGACATAATATTTGTAGGGTTCTGTACTCGAAGAGTGCCAACGGGTCCCTATTACAAAGACTCCACTGTCCGTTCATCAGCGGTCTGTATCTCGTAAACCGTAATAGGTAGACAGTTGAAACATTTACAGTATGTACTTCTATCACACTAATATTATAAAGGCGAAAGTTTGTGTGTATGTGTGTGTGTTTGTTACTCCTTCACGCAAAAACTACTGGACGGATGTGGCTATTTGATATGGAGATAGGTAATATCTTGGATTAGCACATATGCTACTTTTATCCCGGAAAATCCAAGAGTTTCCACGGGATATCGAAAAACCTAAATCCACGCGGATGAAGTCGCGGGTATCAGCTAGTTATCTGTATAACAACAATTACTATGTAACAATAAAAACCAAGACGGTGAATTTCAAAATGGCCGCCATGCAAAAAATTGAAAAAGCACATTTTATGTCTTGTACGATGGTACGGAACCTTCCGTGTGCGCGTCGATTCGCACTTGACCGGTTTTTTCGTTTCATTTTGTTTTGCAAGCGTTCCCCATTGCCCTAGTTCGCAAGAAACTTGCCACTTTGTGAATAATGACCCAACTTGCAACGGTCAAATGTATTGCATTGTAAATTTAAATATATCACGTCCACAACAAGAAATATTCTCGGTGTATTTCTCTTATTTTTTAACAGGGCTCCCTCCGTCACTCGCTTCATACAATCGTAGTTCCAATTTCATTTTAACATTAAGCAACCAAAGTCCATGAAATTTAGCAGATATATTCTAGAAACTAATATCTGTGTCTGTGGTGTTTTAGATTTCTCTAAAAATATGTAGTTTTAAAATTAAAGGGGCTCAAAGATTTGTATGAAAATTTTTAAGACCGCGTAACTTTGAAACCGAATATTTTAACAGAAATCTGGAAAACCATAGCCATAGATAGTTTCTAGAATATGTCTGCAAAATTTCATGGACTTTGGTTGCTTAATGTTACTATGAATGAAATTGGAACTACGATTGTATGAAGCGAGTGATGGAGAGAGCCCTCTTAAGTGTAAATCTGTGGTTGAGAGGTAAAGGACCTGTAGTAGATATAATAGACCTCCATGGCTGGTCTTATTAGTGGGAGGCCCCGGGTTCGATTCCCGGCAGCGGTTTGAAATTTTACAATTTCTCTAGCCTGGTCTGGTGGGAGGCTTCGGCCGTGGCTAGTTACCACCCTACCGGCAAAACCGTGCCGCCAAGCGATTTAGCGTTCCAGTACGATGCCGCGTATAAACCAAAGGGTTTAATAAAAACTGCAATACCTCTTCCAGGTTAGACCGTTTCCATTTTAGACTGCATCATCACTTACCACTAGGTGAGATAGTCAAGGGTTAACTTGTATCTGAATTTTAAAAAAAGTTTGAAGTCTGCCAATCCGCACTTAGCCAGCGTGGTAGACTATAGCCAAACTACCCGTGCTCAGTAGTTAGCCGGCAATGGGTCAATCATGATCCCAGTGATGGCACGTAGAACTCTCAACTCAGACCCTGTCCTGTGGAATCGATGCCTAAAATTTGACCGAGGAGCTCCATTTTAATTACAGATTAAAAGTTTATAACCTAAATTAATTATCATGGCACCAGACATTGTCTTTAGGACCTATAAAATTAGACCTTGTCTGCTTTTGTTCTAGACAGCTTTTGTAGGATCCAACTGTGTAGGCGTGAGCTAAGTCTAAAGGCCAAAGGTTGTCTTTTCCAAAGAGATAAAAGAAAACAGTAGAGCGACTATTCATCATCATCACGATTAACTCACATCTAGTCCAATACTGAGAACGGGCCTCCTCTCAATGTGAGAATAGTTTAGGCCATAGTCTGCTACGCTGGCCCAGTGTGGATTGCCAGACTTTTGTGAACACTATGGAGAACTTTTAGGCATGCAGGTTACCTCACGATTTTTTCCTTCACCGTTAATGCAAGTGATATTTATACGTATAAATTGCTCCGAAAAGTTAACTGTCCAAACCTTTCTGAGCCGGCGATGGGTCGATCATGATGAAGATGATTTAAGTTTTTAGGAAAAAGTGGCCAAATGGCTTCTTCTTTTATGCTTGTGACTTATCGTATTATCTAATCTAATAAAATAAAGTTGATATCTTCACACTTTTTAGATGTTACAGACGCATTAATTCCCTAACTTCCCTAATTGCTAAAAACCCTGAAACATTAAGTTTAAGACCTGGTTCGCTGAGTGGAATATTCAGCGCGCTAATTTAATGTCATTTCTCACAGTAGGTACGTGTTAAACTGAAGTCTTTCAAACTTTTGATGACGACAGAGGACAATACACAAGAATTTGTACTCAGGCTCAAGCTTTCGTGTCTCATGGAAAGCCACCTTAATCTTTCGGATGTTACGCCTACGCTTATCGCTTTATGGGAAAGCCTTTTCGACTCTTGTATAAAGATCAGATGACATAGACGGATGAAAAATGAAAATTAATTTGGTGAAAATTAATTAATGCCTATTTTTGGAAACTTACCCTTTTTACGGTTGAACTGTCTAATAGTAATAATAATTTGGTTAAAATATTATCAC
This sequence comes from Maniola jurtina, assembly GCF_905333055.1. Taxonomy (NCBI): domain Eukaryota; kingdom Metazoa; phylum Arthropoda; class Insecta; order Lepidoptera; family Nymphalidae; genus Maniola; species Maniola jurtina. The sequence continues at coordinate 671,073 of NC_060051.1, read as the reverse complement.
TAATCCATACTAATATTATAAATGCGAGAGTATGTCTATCTGTCTGCTAGATTTCCACGGCCCAACAATTAAACAGTTAGCTTATATCTCGGGAAAGGACATAGGCTACTTTTTATCCCGGAAAATCAAATAGTTCCCATGTTATTTATAAAAACCTAAATCCACGCGGACGAAGCCGCGAACATCGTCTAGTATTATCGTCTAGTATAAATGCGAAAGTATGTCTGTCTATCTGTCTGTTAGATTTTTGCGGTCCATCTATTTACTGATTTTTATGGGTACAAAGTTAGCTTATAATGAAGGGCATAAGCTAAATTTGGTCTGTAATAGGTACCTCATGGTATAAATATTTCACTGTCACAGAATGTCGTGTCTGATAGCCCGGCTGATTCGCCAAACTTATTTAAAAATTCGCCAAACACAAAATATTCGCCGTATCCCGAATAATGTGGCCAGTTGATTTGCCGAGTACTGAACTATTGCATTTTCCCGAACTTGAATTATTTGCCGAATGCCGACAGTGGGTCCGCACCATAACTGTAAGCGGTATTGGTAAATGGTTGAACTTTTACAATTCTCATTTCAGATCCTTTCAGATATTGTAACTTTTGAGTTTGTTTTCGAAAAATACTTGTTGGGTTTGTATTCCAGGTAGCCACGAGTAGCTATGAGTTTTTGACCTCTTGAGCAATGACCTCTAGGTAACTAACTATATACTAAGTAGATCGAGACGTACGAAGTGCATCAGGGCAGTTCCGGCCTAGCATACATTGTGTATATAATATTTACGCGAAACATTTCCCGCTGGTTTTACCCACTCATTATTATGTCTGGTTCCCATGATGATAATCTTACGAAAGAAATGTTCGCTAAGCTCATGGATGTTATGATAAAATACAAGTTTCAAATTTTTATGTACTTTCTTAGATACAGAGGTCTAAAAATTGCATAAAACTATCAAAAACCATCTGATGCAAAGTCGAACCCCCCCGCCGATCTGCCGAATGGGACAACCGACGTTTTATTAACCGTTAGGATCATCATGAGTAGGTACTTAGTTAGGACAAATCCACACTGATATTATTAATGCAATTTAAAAGTGTGTCTGTCTGTCCGTCTGTTTGCTAACTTTTCACAGCCTAATCCCCAGTTTGATCGATTTTGATAAAATTTGGTACAGAGTTAGCTTACATCCCGGGGAAGGACAGGCTACTTTTTACACCGGAAAATCAAAGATTCCCATACGGGATTTTTACAGGCCCATCCTTTTAACAGGGCTCTCTCCGTCGATCTGCCTACTGTCGAGAGCATTCAGAACGAGCTGAAGGACTGCACGTCTGTTGACATAATGACTCGTATCTTTGAGTCTATCTCAACTATTGAAAAAGTTGCAGATAGTTCTCGCAACTTGAGGGGTGCTCATGCACAAAACATTCGTCTGGCTGCTCGCTCTGCGATGGCGGCGGCATCAGAGCTGGCACAAAGAAGCTCCAACTTAGACGTGGAGAAGCTAAGGAAAGAAAATGGGGAGCTCCGCTCAGAACTTGCCAGCCTTAAAGCTGAATTGACAAGTTTGACAGTGGAGGTAAATTGTCTCCGCCAAAGGGGCACGGGGGCAGAAGGATGGGCCCAACAAACTGGGAAATCAAGGAAGGACAAAGATCCACTAGTGCAACGTATTTCTGCTCTAATGGATGAAAAACTGGCAGAGTTTAGAGCAGAAATTATGCCTCAACAAGACGCTAGATCAATTTTGGGACAAAAGCTAGAAAAAACAACGGGGATGGTACAGTCAAAAGGTAAGACAAGCAAGAGATCGAAGAAAAAGCAAAAGGAAGATACTCAAAGACCACAACTGGTTAGCGACACTCGGTCGGAGGCAACTTTGGACGCACCAGGATGTTTGGAGCCAGAGCAACTAGCTACTGCCACTTGGGCTAAAGTTGTGGGGCGAAAAACAAGAACGTCCGCTTCGAAGAAAGACACAGGTGCCACAGCAGGTTCAGCTACTGCTTCAGGGCAGGCGAAGAAGACAGCAAAGACACCTCCTGTCCCTAAAACCGCGGCGGTCACTATCACTCTGACTGAAGGTGCTACAGTCAACTACGCTACTGCTATGGCAACTGCCAAGCAGCGGGTAAGTTTAGCGGAGTGCGGAATATTGCAGGTACGTCAAAAAAAGGCTATTACAGGGGGTCTTGTTCTTGAAATTCCCGGACCCGACAGTGCCAAAAAGGCTGACGCTCTAGCAGAACAACTTAGGACGGCTCTCGCCGACATGGGTGTTAGAATTGCACGGCCAGTCAAAACGGGAGAGATAAGGGTAATGGACCTGGATGAATCCATCGCAAAACAGGACGTTGCAGTGGCTATAGCTGAGGCTGGAGAATGCCCTGAAGAGCAAGTGAAGGTGGGTGAGATTCAGTATAGCGCCTCCAGGTTGGGTACAGTCTGGGTCCGATGCCCACTGACGGTTGTTCGCAAACTTGCTATAGAAAAGCATCTGCGGATAGGATGGGTCAGTGCAAGAGTGCGAGTCTTGGCACCTAGGCAGTTACAATGCTTTCGTTGCCTAGAATTTGGGCATGTCCGGAAGCAATGCTCGAACACCGTGGACAGAAGCCTGTGTTGCTATAGTTGCGGGGAATCGGGACACAAGGCCCGCGAATGTAAATCGAAAGTGCCAAAATGCCCAGTATGTGCGGATCTTGGTCGGCCAGCAGACCATAGATTAGGGGGCGATAAATGTAACCCCCCTAAGAAGGCGAGAACTAAAGGGAGACTCAAAGAACCTTTCGTGTCTCATAGACCAAGTGAAATTGATCAGCTGGCCAATGAGCCAGCAGAGAAGGTTAAAAAAGCGCAAAATACGCGCAGCTAAGGGTCCTTCAGGGCAACTTGAACCACTGCCGGGCTGCACAGGACTTGTTGTTGCAAAGTCTGGCTGAGTGGTCTGTTGCCTTAGCTGTGGTGGCTGAGCCCTACAAAGTCCCCAACCATCCTCGCTGGTTTGGTAGCGTTGGGGACGCCGTCGCGATATACTGGGCGGGAAGGCAAAGCGATCCGCCTTGTTCCATTCTGGAGAGAGGATCAGGTTACGTCGCTGTAGAATGGGGTCCCCTGGCAGTGCTGGGCTGCTACATTTCTCCCAACTCCGGTATTACCGTCTATGAAGCATACCTAGACGAGTTGGCTGCCTGTATCCGCAGATGCTTGCCCCGCCCTTTGATAGTACTGGGTGACTTCAACGCGCACTCAAGGGTCTGGGGGGACAAGCGTGATGATCGAAGGGGTGATATCATCCAAGAGTGGGCGGCGGAACTTGACCTTCGTCTTTTAAATCAGGGCTCGACAAGCACTTGTGTGCGGTGGCAGGGGGAGTCGATCGTGGATCTTACATGGGCGACCCCTCCTGCATCACGTATGGTGTCAGGATGGCGGGTTGCAGAAGAAGTGGTCACACTGTCAGATCACCGACACATAGTTTTTGTAGTCTCAGCGGGAACTTCTGGCATCATCGAGCAACAAAATAGCAGCCAATCGCAACGTTGGGCCCTTAAAAAGCTAGACCGCGATTTATTAGTTGCAGCTGCCTGCGTCGAAGCCTGGCCAGAACGAATTCATGGTGTCTTATCCGATCCGGAAGAGGAGGCGTCCTGGTTTCGGGAAACTATGACACGGATATGCAATACATCGATGCCAAGATGTCGGCAGGCCAAAAATCGGGCGGTTTATTGGTGGTCCGAAGACATTGCACAACTGCGCAGAACATGTCTAAGGTCCAGACGCCAATATACTAGGGCCAGAAGAAGACGGAGATCTACAGCTGAAGCAATCGCAACTGCCTACTCCACTTACCGGGAAGCTACAAAACTGCTCCAGATCGCAATTGCAAACGCTAAAGCGCGGAGCTGGAGAGAGCTGCTCGAAGGGCTGGATAGGGACCCATGGGGACGCCCATACAAAATGGTACTGGGCAAACTCAGACCATGGGTCCCTCCACTGACCGAAACTCTTGAGCCAAATTTGGTAGAGCGAATAGTCGATGTTCTTTTTCCTAGATCCCAAAACAGCCCCTCCACCATCGCGGCACCGCAAGAAGCCTGGTCAGATGAACTAGATGTCTCGGAAGAGGAACTAAAGCGAGCGGTTAGGCGTCTCGCAACTTGTAATACCGCACCAGGGCCAGATGGCATACCAGGCCGCGCCTGGGTGTTAGCTCTGGAGGTTTTAGAATACAGGTTGAGACACCTATTCAACAGTTGTCTTCAATCAGGCATATTCCCATCCGGGTGGAAGGAAGCGCGGCTAGTTCTCCTTAAAAAGGAAGGTAGACCCATGGAGTCCCCATCAGCTTACCGACCCATATGTCTCTTGGACGAAGCAGGTAAGCTGTTCGAGCGGATTATAGCTGCCCGTCTCAGCGATCATCTATCACATGTGGGCCCCGACTTGTCCGAAAGTCAGTTTGGTTTCCGGCAGGGCCGATCAACAGTCGATGCGATCCTTTGCGTACGCGCCTCTTCGGAACGGGCCCTTAGCAGGGGTGGGGTGGCATTAGCGGTGAGCTTAGATATTGTCAATGCCTTCAACTCACTTCCTTGGGCTACTATAAGGAATGCGCTAACTCACCATAACATTCCCGTATACCTGCGCAACATAGTTGGGGCGTACCTAAGCGACAGATCAATCACTTACACAGGGCGGAATGGTTGCATGCACAGGAGAGAAGTAAACTGTGGTGTTCCACAGGGTTCCGTATTAGGACCACTTCTGTGGAACCTGGCCTACGACGCAGTTCTTCGTGTCACTGTCCCCTCTGGTATCACCCTAGTCTGCTACGCCGATGACACTATGGTGTTAGCTGAAGGCAACACATTCGAGGAGACATCAAGGCTCGCAGAGGTAGGCGTGGCCTGCGTAGTGGCCAAAATCCACGAGCTTGGACTAAAGATAGCGCCTCATAAAACAGAGGCACTATGGTTCCATGGGCTTCCTAGGCGACTGGAACCACCCAGCTCATCGATTCGAGTGGGTGACGTAGATGTCCAGGTAGGGCAATACCTCAAATATCTGGGTCTTACCTTGGACGGCCGATGGGGATTTGAGGAACATTTCGAGCGCTTAGTCTCCAAAATTCAGAAAGTAGCTGGAGCAATGCATGGTCTGCTGCCTAATCTCGGGGGACCACAAGAAGGAGTTCGCCGACTTTACGCTGAGGTCGTCCGATCGATAGCTCTCTATGGGGCGCCGGTATGGTCGCATAGGCTTTCTGGTGTAAAGCGTCTCAGAGCGAAACTTAATAGCGTACAGCGAAAGATGGCTATAAGGGTTGCGCGTGGATACCGCACCATATCCTTTGAGGCGGCTACTCTACTGGCTCGCTTTCCACCTCTGGATATACTGGCGGACATGGATGCGAGGGTGTACACCCAGACCCGCGCAGTCTTACAGAGGACTGCAGACGGGCCGGACACTGGTACCCTGCGACGGCAAGCGCACCGACAAGCCTTAGTAAATTGGCGTATACGCTTGGAAGAGGATAGGAACGCACGTCAACGCGTTGTCGGGGCTATTTTACCAAACTTCGAAGCCTGGCTGGGGAGAAAACATGGCAGCTTAACATTCAGACTGACACAGGTACTTACCGGACATGGTTGTTTCGGCGAGTACCTGTGTCGGATCGGTCGCGAGGAGACACCGCGGTGTCATCACTGTGGGGAGGTCCGGGACTCCGCACAGCACACGCTCGAAGAGTGCTCTGCCTGGGAACCTGAGCGGCGCATCCTGGTCAGCTACGTTGGGAGAGACCTGTCACCACCTGCTGTCATAGCGGCAATGCTGGAGGACAGTGAAGCATGGAGGGCAGTGGTCTCCTTCTGTGAAGTAGTAATGTGTAAGAAGGAGGCCGCAGAGCGGGACCGCGAGCGAGCCGATCCTTCTCGGAGGCGGAGACATCAGGGCGGCGCTGATCAACGCCCTGATCGTCCCATTCAGTAGTCCCAGGCGCTGGGACCGGGCCGCTAGTGGCTGGAGCGGAGCTCTGGCTGGCGACCCTGGAAGGACGACCGCTTGCTGTGGCGCAAGCTGTCGTGGCTACATGCAAAGTGCACGAGGCCAGGGGAGTGCATCTTTCAGGATGAGCCCACTGGGCGTCGCGCAGGGGAGGCACCGGCGCACGTTCGTAAGAGTTCCCGGAGCCTCTTAATATGCGCTGAGGATGGCCATCGAGGGGGTTTTAGTGGGTACAAATCCCACATAACCCGATCTCTCCTCAAAGAGGTCGGGTATCTTGTGAAGATTTCCCCCCCGTCAACAAAAAAAAAAAAAAAAAAAAAAAAGGGCTCTCTCCGTCACTTACTCCGTACAATCGAGTTCCCATTTCATTTGAATACTAAGCAACCAAAGTCCATGAAATTTTGCAGACATATTTTAGAAACTAATATCTGTGCCTGGTGTTTTAGATTTTTTTTTAATATGTAGTTTTAAAATGACAAGGGCTCAAAGATTTGCATGTGAATTTTTAAGGCTGACTAACTTTGAAACCGAATATTTTAACAGAAATCTGAATCTGATACAAATGAAATTGGAACTACGTTTGTATGGAGCGAGTGACGGAGAGACCCCTCTTAACGGATTTATATGAGCTACAGAGGTAGCTTGCATCCCTGAAACTGACATAGACAACCTTTTCATCAAGTTCTTAAGGGATTTTTGAAAAACCTAATCTCATCTATTTATACATATTATATTATATGTCGCTTGAAGGCCGTCGATAGATAACTAGTAAATACCAATAAAACATGTTCGAAGTTCGCAGGGGCGGAAAACTTTGCAATTTTCTCGTAATTTTCCCGTAATACGATACACAGTCTGTGCCGCCATTAAAAATGAAAGTTACCAGACGGTGTTTATCTTTCCTTTACTATAAGTTTTGTATGATTTAGCAAAGCTTTTTCTTGTGTTTGATAGGCCAAGGTAATCTAGAATTGAATAGAAGTTATCTGTGTTTACTTACGACGGACTTTATAGTTAACTACTACAGTATCACACTATCACATTTCACACTAATATAGAGCCTCAATAGCTCAACCGGTAAAGGAGTGGACTGAAAACCTAAAGGTCGACGGTTCAAACCCCGCCCGTTGCACTATTGTCGTACCTACTCCTAGCACAAGCCTGACGCTTAGTTGGAGAGGAAAAGGGAATATTAGTCATTTAACATGGCTAATATTCTTTATATTATAAAGGGGAAAGTTTGAGTGTATGTATGTGTGTGTATGTTTGTTACTGAGATGGCCTTGCCATCCGTCATACGGTTTTATGACTGTCGGAAATTTGAAGCCTTGCTCTTAAAAACAAAAATCTCGCACGAAAAGAAATAAATTAGTTAAGATTCTGAGTAATTGTAGGAAAGGAAGTATAAAAAACAAAAGGGCAAAATAAATTGCTCTAAAGCTAAATTGCGTTAGGGTCGGTCATAAATTAGATAAAAGTCGTAAATTTTAACTTAGAAATCTCTACAAGTGTACAAAATTGTAATCACGTGTTATGCGAGTGGTCTAGGCAAGGCAAGAGCGTGAGAAAGCAAAAGGTACGGCCCATTAAGGGATGTTCGAAATACATTTTATTTTCAGCCAATTAGCCATCAGCCAGGGTAATTCTGTGCGCAAGAGTGAACCAATCAGAAACCGAAATTTCGCTGGTTTTTTTTTCATTTCAGATCATGGGCGTGAACAAAAGATATCCGTGTGGACGTTTTAAGTCTACACTGGGGGACCGAGAGGGACATTCGATTGAGGTCTGGCTCAACGTGCAGTAGAGCCTAACAGTGAATATTAATTAAGTGTAGAAATATATTGCAATTGTATAGTTAATAATAGAAAAATTATAAATAGAATAAAATAGTGTGTATCCGGGCCAGCAGAAGCTGATATATGGTGATGTACTAATTTACATTTAATTTTAAACTAGATTATTTGAAAATCAGTTCCAAAAATCTTGAGTAAAGAATTATTTTACAAACTAAATTAGAGATGATATTATTATTTGGATATTAGGAGGTGTTACAATATTGTGTATAACTATTAGATTTGCATCCAAAATTATAGAAATGGGACATTTCTCTTTGTGGAACTAGGATTCAAATATATCTAGAATAAATAATGAATATATTATAATTTACGCATAATGTGTGTCCTTAAAATTTACTTTATTATAGAAGTAAGAATTATAGATAATATCTCTATTGATTATGTGGGCATGTGTGTATTTTAGATAAAATGGTGTACATAATATTATATAAAGCCGAAAGGGTTTTTTTGTTTGAATATTTGCTTTTCCCTTTCAATAATTAGTATGGCTTAGGAAGCAAATGTTCGGCCGGGAATTAATTAATGTAATAAAGTTACTTAATTCCCAGTCTAAATAATAAATTCAGTTTCTCTTCTTTTTTTCTAAATACTCAACTGTATGAGTAAATAAACAATTATTTACCAGAAATAAATGCACTTGGGTATAACTATCATCTTTTATTTGCTATATTTAGATACATTTTCCTAGACATTTAATAATGGAGATTCAATTTGTTTGGAGGCTAGACTATCGTATTGTAATATTAACAAAGCCAAAGATACGAAGAAACCATGTATCGAACTAACTTGAGCTCCAATATTAAGATTTTCTCATATGACCTATTTACCAATCACAATTCCTATTATTAAGTAAAAATTAGGTTAGGTTTTTTTTTCAGCAGTGCACCTATTTATAATACTAGCTCTTATTCAGCATTAAATAGGGAATAAAATTGAATTAGCAGTCTAATGCAGTCTGATGGAATGACACTTGTCGTTACAATTATAGATTTGGTAGAAAAATTACTCAATAGCTAAAATAAGGTGGTGTGCTATAAACTACTAGCTACCGCGGTATAAACATCGTCTTCATCAACATGAACAGCTTTCACCGGCTCACTACTGAGCGCGGACTTCATAGAGAACTCTCGATCAAGTTTACCTTCATCATATGGTATTTTATACCATTATGTGAAATTCTCACGATGGTTTTTCCTTATACTTTTATTATCACAAAACGATTAGTACTAATATACCAAGAATGCTCTCCACTACTAAAGATAATAGGGTTGGCTGGGTTCGAATCCCAGGCTAAAGACACCTTAAAGGGACCTTGTCGAGGATACTTTCGAGTAACAGCTAAATTTCATCTACCTACTAAAATACCCTGAACGAGACAATGGAGTACACGCTGCCTCCGGAGGACAGATGGCGAGGCAGGTAGGTACCTTTTTTTTTATGGTGTACCGATCTTCCCCAAACAGCATTTTAGGTAACATTATCTGTTAAAACCGACGCCAGCTGAATTTGTGAATCACCGAGTTTTTGAATAGATAAAAATACTAGTTTTGCTGTACTTTGTAATTCCTTTGCTTGATATTATATGGTACATGGTTGATTGGTGACGTACCAGCAGCGAGATTCCGGCACAAAGCAAACACGTCATGTCTTTATACAGCTGGACTCTCCGAACTAATAAATTGGCCAATTTATTGACAATCAATCAAACAAATATATAAATATACAAAAATACCATGGTTTTGGGGCGAGCCCAGAGCTCATTGAAAAGAACCTAGGTTTCCGTACCTAGGCAAATTGAAAACGCTTCGCAGCGAAATAGGAGAGTCCAAGTGCTGTGCCCCGATAACAATGCTAAAAGACTGAGATTTCAGTGTAGGGCTCCCCCCGTGCTTGAGGAATGCCGGTTGGTCTCAAACCGATGGCCTAAATAAGGCAAATACACGTATCAACTGATTTTCCACACTAACAGGACGTTCTAAATTAGCAAATCTCTCCACTCATTATATCTATTTTGAGGAGTTGAAATTTTACATTAATTTTTTATAATTCAATCCGTGTAAACCTGTTAGCTGGTCGAGAAGTCTACGTGTTCACCCAACGTACTGTACCAATTAATTACTTGTAAATAACTCATGACTTTAAATACCTAGGTGTTTCTATAATTCAGCTGAGTTTATTTCTTATTTATCTCTTCATAATGCCTAATCTTAACCACTAGTATAGACGATCACACCGTACCATCACAGAAATATGATGCCGAGTGACCAGGGATCTATGTACGTATTCGAAATAACGATATGACTAGATTTACATTAACATAAAAATAACACAACGTAGAAATTGTGATTGGGTATTTGAGAGAGAAAAATTTATAAACTTACATTACTATTTATAAATTATAAGTTTTAAGGACACACTGCATGTTGTTTTATATTTATATGTTGTACATTTACATTTATTTATGTATAGGGGGAGCAGGAGAGCAGAAATAAGCTGTATGTCTTATAAATGTAAAATTTACAGGTTTTCAGAAGATACTACAGAGATCGAGCTATTATTCCTTGCTTATTTCTCAGACTTAATTTTTTTCAAACTCTGAGAATACATATAATCGAAGCAGACCCAAACATGTGATTGCAATTAGTATCAGTAATATATTAGTATTAAAAATACGGCTTCGCGACTTATGAAAGTTATTCAAATAAAATTTAAGTTGGCACTTGGGTAGGTAAAAGAAATAGGGTCAAATTGAAAAAAAAAGATGTCTTCAGGTAGGAAGGGACGTAGAACAAAGCAAGTAGGTGCGGGGCAAAGCGATGTTAGTACCGTAGAATCGAGCGAACAAACAACGACCTTAGGGAATGCTACATTAGAGTTGATTTTGAAAAAAATCACCGAGTTCGAAGCAAAATTACATCAGTTAAATTCAAATACCGGTTCAAATGAAATCGCGAGCGTCTCTTCACACGAGTCGAACGGGATTAATGAAAATGAAAAATCTGATAGGCAGGGGTCGAATCTTGAAACCGCGAGCACAAGTACATTATCTGAGACCCGGAATTTATATGTTGTACAGCCGTCAGTAACTAAACCAAATTTCGACGGAAAACCATTCACTAACCCCATCGTTTTTCTTAAACGATTAAAGAAATATATAAGAGCGGTAAATGGATTAGATCGCGAAATAGATATAGCGTTAGGTTGCATCTCGGGGCATGCTCGGAAGGTTATGGACTTGTATTCGAAGGGCTGGACTACGTTCGCTGACTTCGAGATTGATTTTAGACGAAATTATTGGACCGAACAAATTCAGGAATCTATAAGATATAAATTGATTAATGCGGTATATTCAAGCGATTCGGGAATGTCGATGTCCGAACATTTTGCTGAGCAAGCAGAATCAATGCAGTCATTAACTATTGCGTTTAGTGAGAGAGATTTGGTCAATTCTATTATGCGACATTATGCTATAGATATACAGCGATTATGGTTTACTAGAACAGAGGAAGTTAACATCATGAACGGAGCGAAATTTCTTCGAAACATAGAGCAAAATATTGTTGAAAAACCTAGGCAATTTACGAGAGGTAGCGTTAGTAATAATTACAGAGGTAGACGATACAATGAGTCATCATCGAGACGACCTATTGTAGCAACAATGTCAACAAGAAGTTGGAGAGCTAGGGGAAATTCGACGAGGGGACGCGGCTATCGTGGTCGATTAGGTTCTAGGGTTAACTTTAACAGGCCTACGGTATCCGAATCTAAACAAATTAGGCCGACTATCACGTTCGTGAAAGAGGGCGAGAATCTTACTGTGTCTAAGAATGTGGGGGAGGGTTCATCAAAAAAACTAGAATGCCCAACACAAACGAGGTCAAGTCAGTTAGTCTTGTGTGGCACGGGCGTTAGAAAGACCTCAGATCACGAAAAGACAGGTGTAGTCTATAGGATCTTAATTAATAGTGGATGGAAGCCAGGACAGAGTTTGGGGACCGGAGATAAGGGACTTAAGCGGTTATTAAGAGGCGGCGTTGATTATAACGAGTATAGTAGTCAATTTGAAATTAGGAGTATAGGAATCTTATTGGAAAACCAGTTTGAAAATGTAACAGAGTGTAATGAGTTAGGCGTGACTTGTGAAACTTGTATGAGGAGAGGTTTGAATGTGTACACAATGTATCATGAATTAGATGAACAAACCGATGTAAGTGTTGATTATTCTTTACCTAGGTTACCTGAAGTATGTGTTAGACTGTATGGAAGAAGTATGAGTGCACTCATAGATACGGGAAGTCAGATTAGTGGAATAACTAGGGAATTGTACGACTCTATTCTAAGAGAACATGGGACATTGCCAGAGATCGCTATTCCAGCAATTCAAATACAAGGCGCGTTTGGATCGCGAAGTGAAAGCACAAATCGGTTAGTGCTAATAGAGTTTCAGTTAGGTAGTACTTTAGTTGAAGCACCTGTACTAGTTATGCGACGTCTTCCTAGGTCATTGATACTAGGATACGATTGGTTAGAGCGGGTAAAAGGAATAGTGAACTGTAATGGTGAACACACTTTGACTATTGAACATATGGGCGTTAGGTCTTGTGTTAGGCTGAATTCGGACTGCAAAATCGAAAGGTTAGGGGGAGAGACGAACGCAGCCACGATCAATTTAATATTAAATCAAAACTCTAGGCCAGTGGAACAAAGTGTATTAGACATGAATTTAGATAATGAGAAATTTAAGGGATTAAAATTAGATGACGCGAACTTAAGTAATGAACAAAAGGAATTATTACTACCTGTGTTAAACAAACACTGTAAGGTATTTACGGAAGGTTTAGGTTTGACAAACAAGTACGAACACGTAATTGAGCTATTAGACGAAACACCTTTTGTAAAACACAGTTATCCGGTACCTTTGGCGTATAGGGAACAGGTAAAGACCGAATTAGAAGAGTTAGAAAAACTAGGCGTGATCAGACAGGAAGCGACTCCTTACTGTAGTCCTCTCACTTTCACTAAGAAGCGAGATGGATCAATAAGACTCTTATTGGACGCACGAGAGTTGAATAAGAAAATGGTAGGTGACGCAGGCGCGCCTCCCCTCACATCTGAGATTTTACAATCCTTTCATGGTGTAAATTATATCAGTTTAATTGATTTGAATAATGCCTATTTTCAAATACCTTTGCATAAAGATTCTAGGAAGTATACTGGGTTCTCGTTCATGGGGAAGACGTATACTTATAATGTTCTACCTCAAGGTTTAAAGACTTCTGTAGCAGGGTTCTCGAGAGCAATGGATTATATCCTAGTAGGAGTACGAGAGTTTTGCGTAAACTATTTAGACGACATAGTCATATTCACTACGGGGGACATGAAGTTACACTTAGAACATTTAGATCGAGTGTTAGATAAATTAGAAACCGCAGGTTTAACTGGAAGGTTAGAGAAGTGTCGGTTCTTATGTGTAGAGGTAAAGTTGTTAGGACACATAGTAAATACTAACGGGGTACGTATGGATCCTGAACGAGTTAAAGCCATATTAGACTTCCCTATACCTCGGACTATAAAACAATTACGAGGATTTCTGGGATTAATAAATTATTTCAGAAGATTTATTTCAAAATATAGCGAAGAGGTTAAACCACTGTGTGACCTATTAAAACAAAATACGAAATGGTCATGGACAGAGGAAATTAACGATTGTTTTGAAAGGGTCAAGAAATTGTTTATAGACACGATACTTCTTGTACACCCAGATCCTAAGGGAACTTATTATTTACAAACCGATAGCAGTAATTTGGGGGTTTCGGGTTATGTCTATCAATTGAATGAAGCAGGTGAAGAACAAATATTAGGGTTCTGTAGTAAAGCATTGACAGAGACAGAACGCAAATGGACAGTTACTGAACAAGAACTATGGGCCATCATTTTCAGTTTGTCAAAGTTTGAAACATATTTGAGAGGAGCGAATTTAGTCATTAGGACTGATCATAAGAGTCTGATTTTCTTGCAGACGTGCAAACTATTGAGCGCTAGGATGATACGTTGGGTACATTATATAGGGCGATTTAATTACACAGTCGAACATGTGAAAGGTAAACTAAACATTGTAGCAGACGTATTGTCTCGACACTTAAAGGGGACCACTGATGTATTAACTAACAAGGCCACGGGGCCTGAAATGAATCTATTTAAAACATCATTAGGACGATTAGTGCGGGAGCGATGGAGAGAGATAGGTAGTTATCAAAGTCGCGACAAGACTGTTAGTGAGATAATTAGACGCGTGCAAACAGCAGACACTTCTGAATCAAAGTACTACGTGCTTAAAGAAGGGATTCTTTATAGAAGAGACATAAAAGGGGATATCTTAAGGTTATATGTTCCCGAGAACATACTAAGGGATTTGATAGTTAGCATACATGAAGAAGTAGGTCATTTCGGGCGATACAAGGTTTATGCTCTGATGAAACGTCAATATTATTTCCCAAATATGTCTCGTATAATAGGTCGTGTTGTAAGAGCTTGCGAGGCATGTCAAAAGTCAAAGCATGCTTTGGAAACGCACACGGGGCCGATAAAAACTGTAATAGCGAAGGAAATAGGGGAGAGAGTTTTTTGCGATATTTTTGGACCTTTACCGGCAGGACGATTTGGTTTTAAATACATATTCGTAATGCAAGATGCTTATAGTAAGTTAATCAGACTATACCCACTACGCCAGGCTAGTGGGAAGGCTACTTTAACTTGTGTAAAAAAGTTTCATAAGCAGGTCACAATTAAGACATTATGTTCAGACAGAGGCGCGAACTTTACTTCAAAAGTTTTCGAGTTAGGTATTCGCCAACTAGGTATCGAATTAACGCACACATCTGTTAGAAATCCGCGGCCAAATTCGACAGAGAGGGTTAATAAAGAGTTAGGTAGATTATTCAGGACGTATTGCGACAAATCGCATCGTTCATGGGTAGATATATTATCGGATATAGAAGATTGTTATAATCAGGTAATACATACTACAACGGGATATTCGCCAAACGAGATTATATATGGAAAACGTACTCTGCTATCGACTGATTTCAACACTGACTCATCGGTGAGGACAGACTTACAGGGTGAACCGTTAGAACAGATTCGACAGCAGGCACGACAAAACATAGATAAGGCGGCCGAAAGTAGGCAATTACATTATAACAAAAATCATAAGTTAATACAATTCGAAATCGGAGATTTAGTGAAACTTAAGACTTTTACAAAGTCAGATGCTGATAAAAAGTTGACAAAAAAATTCATGCGCTTATATGAAGGACCGTACATAATAGGGGCAGTTCCATATAATAATGTATATACATTAATAGACGTTCATACTAGTAAAGTTAAGGGTAACTACAATGCCATTCATTTGTTTAGGTACTATGTAGATAACTAGAAAGATAGGTAAAACCAGAGTACTGGAAGGAACAGAAAACAGGTAGTTTGGGGTACACTAAACAAAGTGAACAGGTAGTTTGGGGTACGCTAAACAAAGAGATACCTGAGTTAAGTAGTTATGGTCATGCCCGAGGGTATAATAGATAGGCGTGGGAGGTTTAAGACTAGCGCTCGAATACAGATAAGAAAAAAAAAAAATAGATTTTGAAACGACTAGTACAGCTGCAATGAAAATAGGGGATTACTGCGTGTATTAAAAATCTATTTTGGGGGAGCGTGAGATGGCCTTGCCATCCGTCATACGGTTTTATGACTGTCGGAAATTTGAAGCCTTGCTCTTAAAAACAAAAATCTCGCACGAAAAGAAATAAATTAGTTAAGATTCTGAGTAATTGTAGGAAAGGAAGTATAAAAAACAAAAGGGCAAAATAAATTGCTCTAAAGCTAAATTGCGTTAGGGTCGGTCATAAATTAGATAAAAGTCGTAAATTTTAACTTAGAAATCTCTACAAGTGTACAAAATTGTAATCACGTGTTATGCGAGTGGTCTAGGCAAGGCAAGAGCGTGAGAAAGCAAAAGGTACGGCCCATTAAGGGATGTTCGAAATACATTTTATTTTCAGCCAATTAGCCATCAGCCAGGGTAATTCTGTGCGCAAGAGTGAACCAATCAGAAACCGAAATTTCGCTGGTTTTTTTTTCATTTCAGATCATGGGCGTGAACAAAAGATATCCGTGTGGACGTTTTAAGTCTACACTGGGGGACCGAGAGGGACATTCGATTGAGGTCTGGCTCAACGTGCAGTAGAGCCTAACAGTGAATATTAATTAAGTGTAGAAATATATTGCAATTGTATAGTTAATAATAGAAAAATTATAAATAGAATAAAATAGTGTGTATCCGGGCCAGCAGAAGCTGATATATGGTGATGTACTAATTTACATTTAATTTTAAACTAGATTATTTGAAAATCAGTTCCAAAAATCTTGAGTAAAGAATTATTTTACAAACTAAATTAGAGATGATATTATTATTTGGATATTAGGAGGTGTTACAATATTGTGTATAACTATTAGATTTGCATCCAAAATTATAGAAATGGGACATTTCTCTTTGTGGAACTAGGATTCAAATATATCTAGAATAAATAATGAATATATTATAATTTACGCATAATGTGTGTCCTTAAAATTTACTTTATTATAGAAGTAAGAATTATAGATAATATCTCTATTGATTATGTGGGCATGTGTGTATTTTAGATAAAATGGTGTACATAATATTATATAAAGCCGAAAGGGTTTTTTTGTTTGAATATTTGCTTTTCCCTTTCAATAATTAGTATGGCTTAGGAAGCAAATGTTCGGCCGGGAATTAATTAATGTAATAAAGTTACTTAATTCCCAGTCTAAATAATAAATTCAGTTTCTCTTCTTTTTTTCTAAATACTCAACTGTATGAGTAAATAAACAATTATTTACCAGAAATAAATGCACTTGGGTATAACTATCATCTTTTATTTGCTATATTTAGATACATTTTCCTAGACATTTAATAATGGAGATTCAATTTGTTTGGAGGCTAGACTATCGTATTGTAATATTAACAAAGCCAAAGATACGAAGAAACCATGTATCGAACTAACTTGAGCTCCAATATTAAGATTTTCTCATATGACCTATTTACCAATCACAATTCCTATTATTAAGTAAAAATTAGGTTAGGTTTTTTTTTCAGCAGTGCACCTATTTATAATACTAGCTCTTATTCAGCATTAAATAGGGAATAAAATTGAATTAGCAGTCTAATGCAGTCTGATGGAATGACACTTGTCGTTACAATTATAGATTTGGTAGAAAAATTACTCAATAGCTAAAATAAGGTGGTGTGCTATAAACTACTAGCTACCGCGGTATAAACATCGTCTTCATCAACATGAACAGCTTTCACCGGCTCACTACTGAGCGCGGACTTCATAGAGAACTCTCGATCAAGTTTACCTTCATCATATGGTATTTTATACCATTATGTGAAATTCTCACGATGGTTTTTCCTTATACTTTTATTATCACAAAACGATTAGTACTAATATACCAAGAATGCTCTCCACTACTAAAGATAATAGGGTTGGCTGGGTTCGAATCCCAGGCTAAAGACACCTTAAAGGGACCTTGTCGAGGATACTTTCGAGTAACAGCTAAATTTCATCTACCTACTAAAATACCCTGAACGAGACAATGGAGTACACGCTGCCTCCGGAGGACAGATGGCGAGGCAGGTAGGTACCTTTTTTTTTATGGTGTACCGATCTTCCCCAAACAGCATTTTAGGTAACATTATCTGTTAAAACCGACGCCAGCTGAATTTGTGAATCACCGAGTTTTTGAATAGATAAAAATACTAGTTTTGCTGTACTTTGTAATTCCTTTGCTTGATATTATATGGTACATGGTTGATTGGTGACGTACCAGCAGCGAGATTCCGGCACAAAGCAAACACGTCATGTCTTTATACAGCTGGACTCTCCGAACTAATAAATTGGCCAATTTATTGACAATCAATCAAACAAATATATAAATATACAAAAATACCATGGTTTTGGGGCGAGCCCAGAGCTCATTGAAAAGAACCTAGGTTTCCGTACCTAGGCAAATTGAAAACGCTTCGCAGCGAAATAGGAGAGTCCAAGTGCTGTGCCCCGATAACAATGCTAAAAGACTGAGATTTCAGTGTAGGGCTCCCCCCGTGCTTGAGGAATGCCGGTTGGTCTCAAACCGATGGCCTAAATAAGGCAAATACACGTATCAACTGATTTTCCACACTAACAGGACGTTCTAAATTAGCAAATCTCTCCACTCATTATATCTATTTTGAGGAGTTGAAATTTTACATTAATTTTTTATAATTCAATCCGTGTAAACCTGTTAGCTGGTCGAGAAGTCTACGTGTTCACCCAACGTACTGTACCAATTAATTACTTGTAAATAACTCATGACTTTAAATACCTAGGTGTTTCTATAATTCAGCTGAGTTTATTTCTTATTTATCTCTTCATAATGCCTAATCTTAACCACTAGTATAGACGATCACACCGTACCATCACATTACTCCTTCACGCAAAAACTACTGAACGGTTTGGGCTGGGAATGGAGATAGATTATTAGAAGGCGCTATGCTTGGGGTTTCTCTACGTGATTAAATCAGAAATGAGGAGATCCGTAGAAGAACCAGAGCAATGGGTTGCGAAGCTGAAGTGGCAATGGACGCCCAGGGCATAGTTCGACGAACCCATGGACGCCTAGATAAGTACTTACTGGAATCGCACCGAAACACAAAGAACTTTAAAACTGATTTAAAATTTTAAAGAAATTAAAATATTGAAAAAAATTCTTTGGAACCTATTTTATTTTCCGGGACCAAAAGTACCTTTAGCAAAAATGTCATTTCCCGGGATGGAAACTATCTTTTACCCATCAAAAGTTAAATGGACCGTGAGAGACTATTAGAAAGACGGACAGATACACTTTCAAATTATTAATATTTGTATGGATTAGAAACATACGGAAATACAGAATATTTTTAATAGTTCCACAGATTCGATTAGGACTTTCATATACGCTTTACAGTCTGAAATTTAAACACAGGCAATAAACGTTTAAGAAGTAGGAACGGCTTAACTCATTCGCTTGTCTAGACTCTAGACCGCCTGAATGGCCTCTAATAAATTATTTCCAAACGGGATGGGGGGTTTAAATAACGAAATTTCTTCTTCAGTTTAAATAACTTTAAAATTTGATAAGGGCTCGCACACACTGCTGAAAGACATGCAACGATAACATCCATACATATATTATTGTGCGATAATCTGTCTGTCTTACCTTTTCACGGCCTTAGATGTTTAGTATAGAGAAAGCTTTCATATCGGAGACGAACATACATAGGCTATTTATATCCCGGAAAATTAAAGAGTTGCCACGGGATTTTCATTATGAAAAATTAAAAAAATCCTGCGGAATTGATATGACGGATTTTTAAGAACATCAAATCACGCGGACGAAGTCGTGGTTATCAACTAGTGAACATTTTTTACTTATTAACTTAGCTTAGTTTAAATTATTATATATAGGTATGTATGTTAGGTATTATTTAATTCAAACTTGCGTTACTGTTAACCTGAGTTATTTGAAATAAACTATTTTTTTAATTTAGATAAATTGATCACTGCCATGGCTACGGGTTTAGTTACTAGGGGAAGAGTTTTAAACTAGTCAAAAAAAGTTCAGCACAATGTTATTTATTATTATCAACGCACCAAACTCACTTTTACCCGACCCGAAAAGAGGGGTGTTATAATTAAGTTTGACGTGTGTATCTGTGTATCTGTCTGAGGCATCGTAGCTCCTAAACTAATGAACCGATTTTAATTTAGTTTTTTTTGTTTGAAAGGTGGCTTGATCGAGAGTGTTCTTAGCTATAATCCAAGAAAATCGGTTCAGCCGTTTAAAAATTATCAGCTTTTTTCCAGTTACTACTGTAACCTTCAAAATTTTTAATTTATTTACACTTGTTTATTAAAACTTTTTTTCTATAAATCCTGTCATTTTTAACCCCCGACCCAAAAAGAGGGGTGTCATAAGTTTGACGTGTGTATCTGTGTGTCTGTGTATCTGTGTATCTGTGTATCTGTCTGTGGCATCGTAGCGCCTAAACGAATGAACCGATTTTAATTTACTTTTTTTTGTTTGAAAGGTGGCTTGATCGAGAGTGTTCTTAGCTATAATCCAAAAAAATTGTTTCAGCCGTTTAAGAGTTATCAGCTCTTTTCTAGTTTTCTTGTAGAAAAGAAGGTTAGATAACCGTTAGGTTCATAATATTATGTCAATTGACAAATGTCAAGCTGTCAAGATAGACGTTGCCTAAGTACATAATTATTTATTTGAAAATGATGTTTTGGAAAACTCAGATACTTTAGATCGTAGGCGCGGAATAGTCCAAGAAAATCGGTTCAGCCGTTTGAAAGTTATCAGGTCTTTTCGGTCTTTTCTAGTTACTGTAACCTTCACTTGTCGGGGGTGTTATAAATTTTTAATTTACACTTGTATACATAACGATCAAAAGATCGTAAACGCGTGGCCACATTGTTCCAGTAAAAAACGTGACTGTTGAAAGTCATTGGTTTTTCTATCTTGTATTCAATTTTCTAAATATAAAGCCTGGATCGATTTGGTTGTCTATTCACAACGAGGCTGTCTAACAAGCATGCGCTTTCTATTTAAATGTTTAATTGGAGAAATTGATTTTTGAACTTTACAGTTATTCCCCTTTGATTAAAATCAAATGTATAGTTTTGCTAGGGGTGAGTGAATTGGCCTGGCTCTATTAAAATATTATATAATTTTATGATCCTATATCAAAAAAATCAGTTCAAATCAAAATATTCTTCATTCAATCAATCTTTTCCAATTGAATCGTCAAATGCATCTCTACCACTGGTTCGGAATGCCTTTCCTACCGAGAAAAACTAGCAAGAAACTCAGCGGTTGCTCTTTTCAAAGATTTGATACACAATATTATGCCATGTATAAAAGTAGTTGAAGTCCCGAAGTATAATCTTTCTTTTTGAGGTACGAAACCCTAAACAGACGCACGTGGGTATGTTTATGTAAATTAAAAAGGTAGATTGCGAGGGAAAATTTACTTTGTTTACAAAGTCCCTTACACGCGTCGAAACTACTTATCTATACTAATAAATAAAATTGGAGTGTCTGTCTGTAATTTCGAAATAACTACCTCATATTAAGCTCAAATGGTTATTTGAACGATACCAACACTGAATCACACGTTTTTAAAATTTTTGTCTGTCTGTCTGTCTGTCTGTCTGTCTGTCTGTCTGTCTGTCTGTTTGAAAAGGCTAATCTTCGGAACGGCTGGACCGATTTTGACGGGGTTTTCACAGACAAGTAGAGGATTGATCAGGGAGTAAAATAGGCTACTTTTTAACCGACTTTCAAAAAGGGAGTTGTGTTTTTCTTCCTATGTACACCGAAATCTCCGAGATTTCTGAACCGATTTGCGTAATTTTTTTTTAAATCGATAGAGGAACTTTGTGACAACTTTCCCACGGGATTTCAGACCCTAAATCCACGCGGGCGAAGCTGCGGGCATCAGCTAGTATTATAATAAATAATGCGCGCCAATCGTAAACAGATGCAATACGTCATCAGGGCCTTGAACTCTTGAGGGAAAACTATTTCTCCCTATTTCTATTTTTTTTACAAGTCCTTTTTTAAGGGTTCCATACCTCAAAAGGAAAAAAGGAACCCTTATATTATTTGTTCTATCTGTCTGTCTGTCTGTCCGTCCGTCCGTCGTGTCTGTCAAGAAACCCATAATAGGGTACTTCCCGTTGACCTAGAATCATGAAATAATATGATGAATAAAGTAATATCGTGCAAAATGTTGGAAAAAATACCCGAGTACGGAACTCTCAGTGCGCGAGTCTGACTCGCACTGTTCCGGTTTTTTTTTTTAAATTCAGATGCAAGTCAGCCCTTGACTGCAGTCTCACCTGATGGTAAGTGATGATGCAGTCTAAGATGGAAGTGGGCTCACCTGGAAGGGGTGTGGCAATTTTCTACACGGAATACTACCGGAACGTTAAAAAAAGTGTACCCATGAACAAATAAAACCTAAATCGCATGTAGATGGCGCTGTCCATAATTAACTAGCATAATAGTAAAAAAATGTTATAGTTAATATCAGTAATATCTTGTACGATTGTACGGAACTCGGAACCTTTCATGTGTAAGTCCGACTCGCACTTGACTGTTTTTTTTACTCGTGAATTCGTCTGCGTTTGCACTCATACTCAACACTAGCCGAAGCCCGCGACTTCGCCCGCGTGGATTTAGGTTTTTCGAAATCCCGTGGGAACTTTTTGATTTTCCAGGATAAAAAGTAGCCTATGTGCTAATCCAGGATATTATCTATCTCCATTCCAAATTTCAGCTCAATCCGTCTAGTAGTTTTTGCGTGAAGGAGTAACAAACATACACACAAACTTTCGCCTTTATAATATTAGTGTGATTTATAATCATGATTATCGTCATCTCAATCCACTGTCGTGTCGGCCCACTACTGAGAACGGGTCTTTTCTTAAAATGAGAAGGGTTTGGGACTTGGGACAATATAATGATGCCCGCGATTTCGTTTGAGTGAAGTTAGGTTTTTAAAATATATTCCGTGGAAACTTTGATTTTCAGAGATAAAAAGGACCTACATTTAAATCTTCTTGGGGATGCAAGCTATCTCTGATGATTGCGACGTCTTCGGTGTGGATTTGGCTTTAAAAATTCCATACGAACTATTTGATTTTCCGGGACAAAAGTAGCCTATGTCCTATCCCAGAAAGTTACCTATATAAATTGTAGGAAGGCCGTGAAACGCCAGACAGGTAAATAGACAGACAGACACACTTTCGCATTTATAATATGGATTAGGTAGTATGGATGTGGTATGGATATGGAATAGAAGATAATTTTGAATTTGAGTTTAGGATTCTAAACTCAGCTAAAGTCATTTCGATATTAAAAAAAAAAAATCAAAACATTTTTATTCAGTTAGACTTTTACAAGTACTTTTGAATCGTCAAGAGCATCTACCACTGGTGCGGAATGCCTTTTCTACCGTGAAGAACCAGCAAGAAACTCGGCGGTTGCTCTTTTCAAAGATTTGATACACAATATTATGCCATGTATAATTAAAGTCCCGCGCATTGCTGGAGCGAGCTGCAGGTCAAATCCACGCTCTTTAAAGCCGGATGCCACTACAAGTCCTCTAACCAAGATGATCCACTAATACATCACACATCCGCGTAACCCAAACACTGTCCCCCCACCACACCCACCTCCCCCCTCCCCCCAGACCGGGCGGCGCCTGCCAAGGCTGTCTAGCAGCTGAGGTTAAGGACTGGACGCGTTTTATCTCCGGCTAAGGGCTCGTGTAAGTGATATTATCTCCTAAACTTACTACTTAGTAGTATGTTAAAATGTACTATTATGCGTACAATCTGGGAAAGTATTTGCCATATTTCATCGTATCCTACCAATAACGACACTGTTACAAAAGGCCTACTTTTCAGGTGGAGCTACGGCAAAGCCAAAAGGAAGGTATGTTTGTATCCAGATTGTGTGTTCCACCGTAGCCCCTAAACTACTGGACCGATTTTGATGAATGAGGTGTCAATTAATTTGTTGTAAAGGTCTGGGTGACCTGCCAAATTGCCAAATTTCATTATTCTGGTTCAACGGAAAATTCCCTATAGGTTTCTTGACAGACAGACAGACAACGAAGTGATCCAATAAAGGTTCCTTTTTTCCTTTTGAGGTAAGGAACCCTAAAAAGGTTTTATAGAAGAATAAGTAAGTAGCTACTAGTAATTGTCTCAGAAGACTCGTTAAGACAAAATCTAGGGCTAAACTTTCAGTCTATTTTCTTTGAGTGCTAAAGTTTGGATACTTTGTCTCATACCTACATTTAGTATAATATATTTTACCTGTAGTATTTATTACCACATATCATCTCTTATCATCTTTTATCATCCACTAGCGACCCGCCCCGGCTTCGCACGGGTGGACATTTATTTTTTCTATTTTCCGGGATAAAATATAGCCTATACGGATTCGGAAGAATCCCTCTAAGTAATGGTAAAAGAAATTTTGAAATCGGTCCAGTAGTTTTTGAGCCTATTCAATACAAACATACAAAAATACAAAGGTTTCCTCTTTAAAATATTAGTATAGACTAGCGTATGCCCTTGACTTTGTCTGTGTTGGCAACACTTTAAAACCCCTATTTTACCCTCTTAGGGGTTGAATTTTCAAAAATACTTTCTTAGCGGAAGTCTACGTCATACCTAGTAAGTAGCTTTCGCATGCAAATTCTAGTCCGATCCGTTAGGTAGGTACAGTGGACCCCCGGTAATCCGACAAACGTTTTGCAGGGCAGTGTCGGACTATCGAATTTGTCGGATTATAGAGTACTGCGTAAGAACCCCTATAGTCCGGCGTTTTTTACAAAAGAGTACCTTGTAATCCGACAAATTGAAGATCCAACGATATTAAGATTCTATGTTATTCATACCTACTCTGAAGTACAAATAATAAGTAGGTACTTCATTATGTATGTCAAAAGTAAATCACATCACATCACACTAATACTATAAAGGGGAAAGTTTGTGTGTATGTGTATAATACGTATGTGTGTGTATGTTGGTTACTCTTTCATGCAAAAAACTACTAAACGAATTGGGCTGAAATTAAGATTGGAGATGGATTAGCACATAGGCTACTTTTTATCCCGGAAAATTAAAGTGTTCTCACGGGATTTTTAAAAAGCTTACATTCACGCGAACGAAGTCGCGGGCATCAGCTAGTTCAATAATAAAATAGACTTGTCGGATTACAGGGGGTGCCGGATTAGACAGGGGCCGGATTACCGGGGGTCCACTGTATTTTGATTTTTACCCGACTGCGGCAAAGCCAAAAGAGAGTAAATTGTCTGAGTAAAATACTTTGAAAAAGTACTACATAATATATAAACAATGACAACACAAAAAATCCAAAAGAAAATTACTCATTCTATTTTCTCCAAATTGGCAAGGATTTTAAGAGTTACACAAATATGTCTATCTGTTACGTACGGTTTTTTCATACAAACGAATTGCTTACTTGACTGTCTTTATATCACAAAGAGTTCTTTTGATAAGTAAACGTTTTCGACGCACAGAATAATTTTTAAAGGAGCTTGTTTCGTCGAACAATATGGCTGACCCATATTAAAGACAGGGGCGGCGAAATGTTGGCTCGTGAATAATAAAAATGCTTTAAGTTACTTTTATGATAGCGAAATGATTAGTAGGTTTATATTTTTATCAAGATTAGAATAATTATAGGATAAAATACAAAATAAGTATGAACTTTTTAAAATCAAGTAAATTACAAAGGAGATCATTATTTTTGGGCCTTTTCTGAAAGTGCCGGCCAACGAAAAAAAATGGTACGGATCGTTAGAACTAGCCATTTGGAGTAATAGTTAATATGGCAGAAAAGTTGTAGGATTGCTCTGAACCAAGTTATACAAGGTCGAAGATTCGACATTTTCATACATTTTATTGATTTCTAAAAGTGCTGGGAAACATAAAATAATGTTAGATATTGCTAGAACTAATGATTTGAAGCAATTGTCATTATGACCCGAAGGCTGTGGGACCATTATATGTCGTGTTATACAAGTTATACAAAAAATTAATATACTTTGTATAATTGATTGTAACCGATTTTATGATTTTGTTACTGTTCTGATTGTTTTATACGAATTTGAATACACGCACAATTATTTTGACTCCCACGAAGTTCTGGATCAGCTGCAATGTAGACAAAATTCGTTTATACATACCTGGATTGTATGCGGCCTTGTAATTAGGTGATCTCATCCAGCCATCTCCCAAACTTCTGCCACTGGGAATTGTGATATCTCCGGCGAGCTTTGTGATGAATGCACCATTTGGTTATAAGTACTGCTCACCATACTACGGGCTTGCTTCAGTCGATAGCTGCCCAAAGCAACCTGCGTCGATTCTTCTGTGAATCTAGGAAAGTCATTGAACGGAGGATGTTGGCTTCCATAGCCTGGAAATGAGCTCTTCTTCTATTATAATTATTGTGTGTGATAACAAGTTCTGCTAAACTGTTTTGCGCATTGACCAGTTCATGGATTTTGTCAAGGAAATCACGTCTGTAGTACACGTTATTGTCTATCAGAACATGATAGCTGTTTAGCGATGTTACCGCGATCCTGAAATAATCGATCACGTTACTTAATGCCCGGTCACTCTGATCAATCCTGAGCAAACGAAAATCTCTTTTGAAGCAATTGTTCATCACTTCCACCATCCAGCGGAAAATGGTAACAAGCTTAGATTTATTGGTTTGGTCAGTAATTAGCTGGGTTTCATTTAAATGTTTTGTTTCGAACATTTGTGTCACATAACCGCATGCCTCAAAAAAGAAAGGCTATCTATAAAGGGCATGTACAGACAGATACAGGCATGTACATATATCTTCAGAAAAGCACTAATAACTTTTTTCAGTGAAAATCATACCCTAACCACAAGTTCCGAAACCACTAAAAGCCTTTATATTTGTTGCGATGGAACAATAATCTACACGCTGCAGCAACTTACAATGCGTAGATTTTAAATGATATAGAAGATTTTTACTGGATTTTTATCTTAGTCCATGGTTTTAGAGATACCATAAACAATCTTGAGGTAATCTTTCTTTCTTGAGGTGTGCGGTTATGTGGCACAAATGCCAGTAACAAAACATCAGTAAAAACCCAGCTAACTACTGACGAAGCCAATAAATCTAGACTTTTTACCATTTGCTGCTGGATAATGTAAATGATTAACGACCGCTTTGGAAGAGATTTTTGTTTACTCAGGGTTATTCAGGATTTGTAACCGGACATTAAGTAACATGATCGATTATTTTAGGATTTTGTCAGCATTGCTAAACGGCTATCATGTTCTGATAGACAACAACGTGCATGCACGTGATTTTCTTGACGTAATCCATGAACGGCCAGTGAGCAAAACAGTTCAGCAGAACTTGTTATCACAAACAATATGTAATTATAATAGAAGGAGAGCTCATTTCCAGGCTATGGAAGTCAACATCCTCCGTTCAATGACTTTCCTAGATTCACAGAAGAATCGACGTAGGTTGCTTTGGGCAGCTATCGACTGAAGCAAGCCCGTAGTTACTATGGTGAACATTACTTATAACCAAATGGTGCATTCATCACAGAGCTCGCCGGAGATATCCCAGTGGCAGAAGTTTGGGAGATGGCTGGATGAGATCACCTAGTATTACAAGACCGCATACAATCCAGGTATGTATAAACGAATTTTGTCTACATTGCAGCTGATCCAGCACTTCGTGGGAGTCAAAATAATTGTGCGTGTATTCAAATTCGTATAAAACAATCAGAACAGTAACAAAATCATAAAATCGGTTACAATTAATTATACAAAGTATATTAATTTTTTGTATAACTTGTATAACACGACATATAATGGTCCCACAGCTTTCGGGTCATAATGACAATTGCTTCAAATCATTAGTTCTAGCAATATCTAACATTATTTTATGTTTCCCAGCACTTTTAGAAATCAATAAAATGTATGAAAATGACGAATCTTCGACCTTGTATAACTTGGTTCAGAGCAATCCTACAACTTTTCTGCCATATTAACTATTACTCCAAATGGCTAGTTCTAACGATCCGTACCATTTTTTTTCGTTGGCCGGCACTTTCAGAAAAGGCCCAAAAATGTATGGAGCTAGAATGATCTCCTTTCTTTTACACAGTTAAATAAAATCACTGGTCTGAAAGTCCTTGCTGAGACAAACAAGTAAAAACAAGAAAAAAGTAATGATTAACTTACGAAATAAATGAATCTAATTACTGAAGTGAGCGGATACTTCCTTGGAATTTATTAAGATGGCAGAATTGTAGATATTAAAAATATATATATATTGAAATGTATAACTACCTGTATAATACTGCTGATTCTTACTGAGGCAAGTAGTATATGTTTCAATGGTTTAAGTAAAGTAAATAGGTTTTAAAAATTAATATTTAAACCGAAGGTTCGCCGCCCCTGGAGTGGGGCATATTGGCTGGATTTAGGCATTTTTGTAGCTCTGCGGCTAGACCGAGACTGTTGGCCCAGTTTATGTACTGTCTGATGTACGTAATGAATCACTTAATGTACTATTCGCTTGATCACACTGCCAGCGGTCTGGAGTTCTGAGTTCTGAGGTCAGAGTTCAATATCATGTACATAACTGATCTGATGTTGAACTCATGATGAACTGTGACGACTGACTTTTAATATCTCTACTGTTTATCTCTCTCTCTCTCTCTCTCTCTCTCTGACTCTACGAGTATATCAAGTTATACTGTTAAAAACACTGAGCTAAGCAACTTGAAACCTTGCAAGTAGGTTTTTAATCGTGTCTGTTCCCTTTGATCTAGAATCATGAAATTTAGCAGGTAGGTAGGTCTTATAGCACAAGTAAAGCAAAAAATCCGAAAACCGTGAATTTGTGGTTACATCCCAAGAAATATAGTAAAATGTGTTAATAAACAAATAATTAGTATTTTCAACTTTAAAAGTAAGATAAAAGTAAACTATACCAAGTGGGGTATTATTGAATTGATATATTGGGGTGAAAAGGGTTTACCTATACATTCTAAAACTGATTTCTATTGATTTTATGCATAATAGTTTTTGATTTATCGTGCCAAATATCGGAGAAAATACCCGAAATGTACGGAAACCTCAGTGCGCGAGTCTGACTCGCACTTGGCCGGTTTTTCTTCATTCGAACTTATAATTTAAAAAAAAATGTTTGATTAGATGATGCCCACGACTTCGTCTTTGATTTTTCTCGGTCATACTCTTCGGTTTCTCGGAATAAAATCGAGTGAGTATCACTCTTAGGGATAAAATTTTCAAAAGAAAAATAAAACCGACTTCAAAAACGACAAACACTAAAAAGTAAAAAATAACTTTTGTTTAGCTACACGTGTAATGCACCTAGGTATGAAGTCGAGCGAGCATATTAAAACAAAATTAGAAATCCAAGAGTGAAGCTCGCCCGATTTCATACCTAGGTGCATTACACGTGTAGCTAAACAAAAGTTATTTTTTACTTTTTAGTGTTTGTCGTTTTTGAAGTCGGTTTTATTTTTCTTTTGAAAATTTTTTATTTCACAATTTTTAGTGGCCCTACTGTACTATAATATGCTGTGCCCAGTTAAAACCCTACTGTTTACTAAGCTATTACACTGATCGCGAGCAATTTGCTCCTATCCATTGAGGAGTTCTGTTCTCCATCTCCGAAGATATTCATCAGATCTTCACCAAATTTATATGGGACCACCTGCACAGTATACCCTTTCAAACAAAAAAAAAATTTTCCAAATCGGTCCAGGGGTCTTTGAGTAATCGGGGAACATACATAAAAAAAAAAAAAAAGATCCCGACGAATTGAGAACCTCCTCCTTTTTTGGAAGTCGGTTAAAAATGTGGAACGAGGAAAGACCCATGTCCAGCATTGGGCACATACAGGCTGATGGAATGGAATAGAAAAATTACCAAAAAGAAGATTTAACTGAAAAAATCGACAAAAAACCGGAACTGGTCATACAGTTTTGCGAATAAAAGCGAAACTAAACCAGAAAATCACGAAAAATAAGCATTAAACTGCGAAACAAAAACCTCTAACTCGCGGGACTGGTATCGATAAATAATAAACACGCCCCGAACAATAACTTCGGTTTCATCCGTAAACCCCGTAACTAAATTTACGGGCGCGACCGTATTTACGATTGCCGTTTTACGATATTTTTATTTATCTGTACCCGTAACTACGAACGTAATGATGAGGGTTCGAGAGAGAATCATTGCTGAAATATTGCTAATATCTCAGATTAGGTAACATAATAATCTATAATCTATATCAATATCTAAATTATATAAAAGAAAAAGCTCACTGACTTTTTTAGGTTCCGTACCTCAAAAGGAAAAACGGATTCTTCGGGATACGGTATCAAACTTTTTATTGATTTTACTCCTAATTTCATCAAATCGGAACCGATTTTCACAAACCTTTTTTTCTTCACAAAGGTTTTACTGTCAGGTTAGCACCATGTAAGTTTGGTGAAGATGTGATGAACGGTTTTTGAATTAGAGGATGGAACTCCTCAACGGGTGACAGCAAATCGATCGCGATCAGTATAATAGCTTAGTAAAAAGTAGACTCTTAACCGTAATATCATACTAATACTATAAATTCAAAAGTGTGTTTGTTTGTTTGTCCTTCCTTCACGCCCCAACCAACAACCAACCGACAACCAATCGACTTGATTTTTTTACATAGAGATAGTTGAAAGGACGGAGAGTAACATAGGCTACTTTTTATCCCGAAAAATCAGAGTTCCCACGGGATTTTTAAATCCATCCTAAATCCACGCGGATGAAGTCGCAGGCATCAGTATCAAATAATGCAGTGACCCTCCTACGTTTATATGAAGAAAGCAACGAACTGCGTCCTTTTAAGTAATAATTTCCTTAAATAACTATGTCACAGGGTAAATCAGAGCTCAAAAACAATGAATGTTACACAGAGTCATATCTCTAAGTGCTTGTTGAGAGGATGCCCCAAAAACCTGCATTGTATCCGTCACGCCTCATTATCCCGTCCGTTGCGTCATTGTGTACGTTGGCACGTGCTCGAGGGTGCTCTGCTGTTAGGGCCAGCGCATACCGACGGAGTGACTGCCAAAGCCGTGGTTTGACTCGGGCAACGCACCTTTAACTTTTCGGAATTAGCTGGCTCTCTGTCTCTCTATGGTTGTAGTTAGGGCAAAGGTTTTGGACAAAATTATGATGCATCTCATATTATGACAAAAAATCTACTATCATACACGTGTTAGGTTATTTATAAAAATTATTTGGATTGTCAGAAATAATATAAAATTATTTAATATACTAATATTTTAGTCGAGAGGTCTAGTGTTCGATCTCGACCACGCACCTTAACTTATCGGAGTTATGTGCGTTAAAAAAAAAATAGCAAGCAAACGAGCAGGCGGGTCACCTGGTGTTAAGTGATTATCGCCGCCCATAAAAATTTGCAGCAGATAATCACTCACTTTAACGGTAAAGAAAAACTTTAATACTAACTTAACGCAAAATCATAATAAAGTTATCTCTTCTTCACAATAATCAAATTCACTGTTCTGACCTACATTTCTGTTTGTTTGTATAAATACGATAAAATTTCGAATACACAAATGAAATGCAAATTGTTGTTTTAATAAACTTTTAAATTATTACTTCCAGGGAATTCTTTATGCAATAAATTGAGCTGGGTTTCATACTGATCCATACAAGTACACGTATTATGATGCAAAAATATCTTCAGGGCTCCGTTCCCGAAGAATGCCAATGGGACCATATTACTAAGCCTCCACTGTCCGTTAGTCCGTCCGTCTGTCAGCGGGCTGTATCTCATGAACCTATGAGAACTTACAATGCCTGATTGCAAAGGTCTTTGCAATTAGGCATTGCAAGGTCTACATCTCCTGAGGATGCTCCGGTGTCGAAGCGAAATGTACGTCGACTGGTTGTATGCTTTAGGGGATTATAGCAAATTAAGCTTTTGGTTCCTTGTTTGTCAAAGATGTCCACTGAATAACTTTGATTTGGATCAGAGATCGGATTAGTACGGAAGCAATATCCAAATTAGGTCCGAGTTTTTTATATCCATACTGGAGGATCCGCGTGGATTTACGTTTTTTAAGATCCCGTTGGAACTGTATGATTTTCCGGGATAAAAATTTGCCTATGTCAATCACAGGGGCAAGCTACCTCGGTACCTTTCATAAAAATCGGTTAAGCGGATGGGTCTTTAGGAATCCCGTGGGAACTCTTTGATTTTTCGGGATAAAAATTAGCCTGTGTCCGTCCCCGGGATAAGCAACCCTGTACCAAATTTCGTCAGAATCGGTTAAACTGTTGGGCCGTGAAATGGTAGCAGACAGACAGACAGACACACTTTCGCATTTAGAATATTAGTATGGATTTTCATGGATTCGGATCGTTCCTAGTTCGTACCCGCTCTGATGCCCGTTTCTATTGAACACTTATCTACAAGTTCAAATTCCTTAGGGTCACGTTACACTGAAACCTTATGCGAACCTATTATGGCTCAGACCCCCAATCAATCTAGTTCACTCATGCATTAGAGGAAAAGCCGATCGGCTTAGTCTATCATATGGCGCTACATGCAAAACTGTTTTGATGGCTTTTAAGTTGTAAAACTATAGATGCCTCACTTCCTATACGGGTTCTCCAATCAATAGGATAGGTATAAGTTACGTCAAAATGGTTTCTGTGGGGAATCGTACTGGGTACTGGCATATGCGTAACGTCTTATTTCATGTACCTAATCTATAGTTAAACTTCTATTTATAAAATTAAAGTATTTTTAGTCTTCTATCATTGAGGAGTTTTGGACGAGAATGGACATAGATATGTTAGTGTTATCGCATAGGCTTCCTAGAGAACATATGGAACAAAACCAGCGGTTCAAGGAAACTAGAGAGGTTTAATGTTGTATAGAAATAGGTGATACTTTGTGGAAGTCCATGATATATTTTCTGAGGATGCTCCGGTGTCGGAGCGAAACGTGTGTCGAGTGGTTTTGGGATTTGTGTGGTGGTGGTGCGTATTGCTGGATTTTCCTGCATGTTTAGCAGTGGGAGGGCGGGCAGTGCATATCGCATGCACCATACAGATCCTTGTAGAGAGGGTTACCATAGGGGGTCACAGTTACCCCACATAACGGCGAGGCTGCAATAAAAAATGCGTACAATAATAAATCAAGCGCCACTCTGCGCGCTATATTATGCCAAATCGGTCAGCGCGCTTAAAGTTTTTGGTAAAAATAAACGAACCAGCCCCATGGTATATACATCTGAGTCCTTGCCAAGGGGGGTGCTGGGGGTACTACAAGTACTACCATTGAATGTACGCACACAGGCGCGCCGCTCGCAGGGTTGACACTCGCGTTGCAGTTTTTATAAAGAAAGTTTAACTTATGAATGAAAGTTACAAGAATAAAATAGAAAGAAAAGCGGAAAAATAAAAACGTTTATTTCTTAAATTGTACTACACATTATCCATACTTAATATTATAAATGCGAAAGTGTGTCTGTCTGTCTGTTAGCTTTTCACGGCCCAACAGTTTAACCGATTTCGGGCAATCCCGGGGATGGGCATAGGCAACTTTTTATCCGGGAAAAGCAACGAGTTCCGAAGAGATTTTTAAAAAACCTAAATCCACGCGGACGAAGTCGCGGGAATCATCTAGTATCTCTTAACTAAGAGTTGGTTATCACGGCGCTTATTCCACTTGAGCATTAAAGCCAACATGCCTCAAGCAGACGAAGCGTCGGCATAAACTGTATCATGACGTATGGCACAACCCGAAAAAACCGGCCAAGTGCGAGTCAGACTCGCGCACTGAGGGTTCCGTACTCGGCCATTTTTTCCAACATTTTGCACGATAACTCAGAAACTATTATGCATAAAAATAAATAAAAATCTGTTTTAGAATGTACAGGTAAAGTTCTTTCATATGATACCCCACTTGGTATAGTTATCTTACTTTGAAAATTAAAACACATTTTAATTTTTTTTAATGATGTAACGCCACAAATTCGCAGTTTTCGGATTTATTCCTGTACTTGTGCTATAAGACCCTACCTACCTGCCAAATTTCATGATACTAGGTCAACAGGAAGTACCCTATAGGTTTCTTGACAGACACGACGGACAGACAGACAGACAGACAGACAGATAGACAGACAACAAAGTGATCCTATAAGGTTTCCGTTTTTCCTTTTGAGGTACGGAACCCTAAAAAGGTTCCTGCTCAGCATCATGCCGTACGCCTTATAGGTTTGTAACTAATCCATATTAAGTAATATTATTATTGCGAAAATATGTCTGTATGTTTGTCTGTTACATTTTCACAGCTGGTCCGCTTTACCGGTTGTGACGAGAAATAGCTTGCTTGCATTTCAGTGACAGATGTAGGTTAAGTACTTTTATCACGGAACATCAAAGTTTCCTCGGGGTGTAAATGCGAGTGTGTTTGTTTGTCATTCCTTAACGCCCTAACTGAGCAATCGCCTTGATTTTTAGCATAGAGATAGTTGAAAGGACGGAGAGTAACATAGGCTCCTTTTTATCCTGGAAAATCATAGTGTTTCCACGGGATTTTTAATAACCTAAATGGACTAAGACCTGGACAGTGTTGCGAGCCTTTACCTATATACTCGTACATGCCAAAAATCACGTCGATCGGTTGCTCCGTTGCAGTTGCGGCATGATTAAATAACAAACCAACAAACAAACACATTTTCCGATTTCTAATGACTTCTTTAAGGCTAATACTAATGGTAGTGAACACAACACAGTTCCTAAATGGGCTAAATCACACTTCACACTATCACACTAATCACACTTATTATATTAAAGACGAAAGTTTGTGTGTATGTGTATATGTTTGTTACTGTTTCACGCAAAACTATCAGACGGATTTGGCTGAAAAGAACGGAGATAGATTATCATGGATTATCACATTGCATCGGCTACTTTCGGCCTTTTAGCTCACATACAATATTGGTCTTAATATTTTCTAGTTTTAAGTTTAGTTGATAATTTGTATGCATTATGTTTTTATTTATATATTTTTTTTTTGTGATTTTGTTGAGCTGAATAAACTTTTAATTATTTATTTATTTATTTACTTTTTATTCTGGAAAAGTAAATAATTCCTATACGGAATTTAAAAAAAAATCTATATCCACGCGAACGAAGTCGCGGGCATCAGTTAAATAATATCTGAATTTTTTAACAACATATTCTAACAATGTAATGTAATGCCATGTAATGTAATATACAATGTTAATTTAACTGGTAACAATCTCTTATAACTGTCCAAAGGGACTTGGAGCTCATACAAATGCAATTTGGATAATCACCAAATGTCATAACAGTCTTACAAGGCTATAATGTAATTGTAAAATGCATAAAAAGTGTCATTTTTTACACAGCTTATTTTCTTTTGGAAGTTTTCTAGTTTTTTCTTGTAGAGTATAGACAAGAACTATCTTTTTGTTACGTAAGTAGTTCTATATAAAATACTGTTTCTCGGGGTTGTTACATATATGAAAAAAAAAAACAGTCAGGTGTGAATCGAACTCGCGCACGAAGGGTTCCGTACCATTGTACAAGACTATGCAATTTTAATTTTTTTTTAAATTTACATGGCAGCCATTTTGAAAATTTAATTAGTTGTCATAGCGGCAGTAGAAATACACACTCAGTGAAAGTTTTAACTCTCTGCCTATTACGGTTCATGAGATACATTTCACTGACAGACAGACCGACGACGGACGGACAACGAAGGCTGAGTAATGGGGTTCCTTTTTTTTAATCAGATAGAAGCTATCCCTTGACTGCAATCTCACCTGGTGGTAAGTGATGATGC
Source organism: Maniola jurtina (assembly GCF_905333055.1). Classification (NCBI taxonomy): domain Eukaryota; kingdom Metazoa; phylum Arthropoda; class Insecta; order Lepidoptera; family Nymphalidae; genus Maniola; species Maniola jurtina. Next base: position 635,566 of record NC_060051.1, on the reverse strand, counting down.
AGTCTAAGATGGAAGCGGACTAATCTGGAAGAGGTATGGTAATTTTTATTAAACCCTTTGGTTTCTACACAGCATCATACCGGAACGCTAAATCGCTAGGCGACACGGATTTGTCGGTAGGGTGGTAACTAGACACGGCCGAAGCCTCCCACCAGACCAGACCAGTGATTTTAAAATTATAAAATTCCAAACCCTGCTGGGAACTGAACCCGGGACCTTCCACTAATAAGACCACAGGGCTTCTGGTACGAATGCCTAAAAATTAGTTGATATGGTGCAGTGGCGGGCGCTATGGTCTTTATAAAGGGAAGGTCCTAAGTTCGAATCCCAGTACGGGGAATCAGTGAATTTATAATTTCTAAATTGTCTCTGGTTTAGTTTACTTCGAGGCTACGGCCGTTTCTAGTTACCACTCTACCGGTAAGGCCGTGGCACCAAGCGATATACCGTTCCGGTATGATACCGGCCGTATAGAAATCGATAAGGGCTATCAATGGGCTTAGTAAAAATAATGCTGCACCCAAAAATATATTTAACACTAGCTGATACCCAAGTAAAAAATTTCATAGATATAACTTGAAAAATAACGGACGTTCATACAAACTTTTATCAGCTTTTTATATTATGGATAAAATTTCTAAAATCCTGAATTTCATGTTTCATACCCCAGTGGTTTAGCCTGTGTGTTGATAGACTATTCAGTCAGGACTAAGAACAAGCCTTTTATTATGTTTTATTACACATATCGTTCAGATATACATAGAAAAGGTTTTCACAAGGTCAGATTTTTGGCTCCAAAAGGTTTCAAAATGCAATCACGGTATGGCATTTTTCGATTTTTGTTAAATTAACATCCATCCCAAGATTCCATTTAACTTCTTTATCGCCACTAAGCCATTTTGGCATCAGATTTTAGATACTGCAACCATAAATAACCGGCGTAAGTACAGTTCATTTGGAATGGAACGTAACGGTATAAAAATGCAAATTGTCTTACTATATCAAAGCCTGCACTAACGTGTCATGTTTATTCTTAAAGTTTATGTCAAAATGGGAGCGTAATTACTGTTAAAATTTTAGTGCATCTCTGGAAATACTATACCTACCTATTCTAGCTTTCGGAAATAGGTAAAGGTTTTCACAAAAAGTGATCCTACAAGGGTTCCATTTTTTCTTTTGAAGTACGGAACCCTAACAGTAAAATACGAGTAAGAATTCCACACGAAAGGTACAGTCAGCAACAAAGCTAAGACTGTGCTATCTTCTATAGATGAGTTGAGTAATTTGGGCGTGGATTTGAGGTTGCAATGGGTTCCATCGCATATTGGACTGTCAGGTAATGAGGAGGCTGACTCTTTGGCAAAATGTGGATGTAAAGAAGGTAGATTAATTAAAGTTGAGGGCGACTATTCTGAATCATTACCAAAATATAGAAAATTATGTTACAGAGATTGGAAAGAATACTTCGACAAAATGTCATTAGAAAAAGGAATATGGTATCGAACGTTGCAGAGTGAGCCTCCTCATATACCTTGGAGCAGCTGTACACGAATGAAAAGGAAATATGTAGTGTTGGCCCACAGGCTTAGATCAGGGCACATTCCAGGCAACAAATTCGGATTTCTTATGGGAAAAACATCTTCTCCAAATTGTGACTCCTGTGGAGTCATAGATGATGTATATCATTGGTTGGTGGAATGTGTCCGATTCCAATCAGGAAGAGACCGTCTGGTTGAATTATTAAACTTGAAGAGATTGCAAGTTGGTGTCTTTATAGCTTATTAGCTAATCCAAATTCTGACGGAGCTTGCAATCTCTTTAGATGGTTTATGATAGGATAGGTTTGTAGGATAAGATGGAATTGTATATATAGATAGAATTGTAGGATAAGATAGGGTACAATTAGGCTGACATGCATAAATGTAAAAGCCTATAAATAAAGGATTAAAAAAAAAAAAAAAAAAACTTAGCTTTGTTGTTGACTGTACACATTACCATCGTACAAGATTTAGCAATATAATTAACACTTCATCAGGTGTGATTGTGATCAAGCGCTTGCTTTATAGTGAATAAACAAAAAAAAGACGGACAGATGGACCAACGGACGAACAAACGGACGAACAGACAGACGGACAGACGGATGGACAGATGGAATCTCAGTAATAGCAGTAAAAAGGATAGAAAGGGTTTATGCATCCATAATATTAGATAGGAAAGTTTCTATTTGTTATTTACTGAGCTAATCTTAATATTTGGCACACAGATAGCTTGCATACTACAGAGAGAAAGTCACATGTAAAACCTAGTTTAGAATAACTTTAACCAACTTTTACACATATTAATAACTAGCTGATACCTGCGACTTCGTCGGCGTGGATTCAGGTTTTTAAGAATCCTGATATTCACTATCACTTCATATTATACATGCAAAAATGTGTTTTGTTTGTTGGTTTGTGCTTAAGCTAGTCACACTGCACTGAGCAGAGCAATGGATTAAAGACATGGAGAGTGGCATAGGCTACTTTTTATCCCGGAAAATAGATGAGTTCCCACGGGATTTTTCAAAAACCTAAATCCACGCGGACGAAGTCGCTGGTATTTTTATTTCATAATTCAGTCACCGTAAGCCTCTCGTGTCATTTCTTGAAATTGAAAAACCTGGAGTTTTTATAATATGTAATATAATATTTATGTACGGTGAATGAAATGTAAAATAACTTTTAAATTTCTTCTATCATCCATCCACACTAATCCATATTCCATAGATCCATTCAAGTGATCCATAGAAGTGTGTCTGTCTGTCTGCTAGTTTTTCACGGCCCAAAAGTTTAAGCGTTTTTGATGTTTACCCCAGGGTCAGCTTACGTCCCGGGGAAGGACAAAAGCTACTTTATAACCCGAAAAACCAAATAGATCCCACGGGATTCTCAAAAACCCTAAATCCATGCGAACGAAGTCGCGTTTGTTGTTAATTTTGTCGGAAGTGCCAACCCTATTCAATGCAATAGTGCAGTATCATTGTGAATTTAATGGCCTCCAGCGACCGGCCACGTCCACGCTACAGTCATACTTTACCATTGTAGCGACTAGACGGCTAAACCTTAACTATTTTACTACTTGCCATATTGTCGAAGTAAGTTATGGTCAAAAATGTTAGCTAATGGCTTTAGTTGTACGGTTTTTAGGGTTCCACTAGCTAGCTAGCTAGCTAGATGCCCGTGACTTCGTTCGCGTGGATGTAGGTTTTTTTAAAATCCCGTGGGAACTCTTTGATTTTCCGGAATAAAAAGTAGCCTATGTGCTAATCCAGGGTATAATCTATCTCCATTCTAAATTTCAGCCCAATCCATCCGGTAGTTTTTGCGTGAAGGAGTAACAATCATACACACACACACACACACACACACACACACACATACAAACTTTCTCCTTTATATATTAGTGTGATACCTCAATGGAAAAACGGAACCCTTATGGGATCACATTGTTGTCTGTCCGTCTGTCGTGTCTGTCAAGAAAACCTATAGGGTACTTCCCGTTGACCTAAAATCATGTTTTTGGCAGATACGTAGGCCTTATAGCACAAATGAAGGAAAAAATCCGAAAACCGTCAATTTATAGTTACATCACAAAAACAAATTAAAATGTGTTCATTAACAAATAATTGGTGTTTTCAATTTTCAAAGTAAGATAACTTTACCAAGTGGGGTATCTTATGAAAGGGCTTTTACCTGTACATTCAAAAACAGATTTAGGTACTTTTATTTTTATGCATAATAGTTTTTGATTTATCGTGCAAAACTATCCGAGCACGGAACCCTCGGTGCGCGAGTCTGACTTGCACTTGGCCGGTTTTTTTATGTTACAACTATCGATTTTCTGTAGGATTCTTCTCTAAATCCATCTTTATCTCCGATAAAGATCCGTAGCCTACGTTCTTCCCCGGGATGTAAGCGAACTTTCTACCAAACATCAAAATCGGTTAAACTGTTGGGCCTATCAGACAGACAGACAGACACACTTTCGCATTTATAATAATATTATAGTAAGAATGGAATGGGTATGTAACATACCTACTTAATATCTACTTTTTTACATATTGTACCTACCTAATATATCGTTGATATGAACGTAAGTAGGTACCTAATCGTTCAGTAAAATCTAGTAGTTTGTGGTCTCATAAATTAGATTTAAACCCATTTTAATTGCTACTTACATAAGTTATTGCATCTGGTCAAAATATTATTGTTTGTTACAATGCTCTACTTTCTAGTAGAGCATATTTTTGAACTCATTTCAAATCAAATTGTGCAGATTATACTAGGAAAACTATATTTATTTATTCATTTACGTGTTAATTTGCTTAAGTGCATTCCACTGCCTATTAAAAAAAAAATACAAGTGTAAATTAAAAATTTATAACACCCCCGACAAGTGAAGGTTACAGTAACTAGAAAAAATCTGATAACTTTCAAACGGCTGAACCGATTTTCTTGGATTATAGCTAAGCTAAGCTAACACTCTCGATCAAACCTCCTTTCAAACAAAAAAAACTAAATTAAAATCGGTTCATTAGTTTAGGAGCTACGATGCCACAGACAGATACACAGATACACAAATCCGTCAAATAATAAAAAATACCGTCAAACTTAAAACGCCCCTTTTTTTGGATCGGGGGTTAAAAATAAACGCAATAGTACTCTACTCTAGATAATACAATTGGCAGTTGACACTAAAAGTCGCTCAGCGCGCTATGGAGCGAGCTATGTTGGGTATCACTCTCGGGGATAAAATCCGGAACGAGGAAATTCGCAGAAGAACAAAAGCGACCGATATAGCAAAGGATTAGCAAACTGAAGTGGCAATGGGCAGATCATGTCTGTCGCAGAACTGACGACCGATAAGGCAGACGCGTTCTAGAGTGGAGATCGCGTACCGGTATAAGCGCATTGTGGGACGACCTCCAGCCCGCTGGACCGTTTACCTAAAGAAGGTGGCGGGGAGCGGGTGGATGAGGAAGGCGGAGGACCGTCTTTGGTGGCACGCTCTTGGAAAGGCCTATGTCCAGCTGTGGACGCATACAGGCTGATGGAATGGAAATGGAAATAATACAATTAAACGATCGCGAAAACGTGACCAATATGAAACGGTTGAATGCAGACGGAGTCGCGGTTGATAACTAGTGCAGTCGTAACTAGTCAAACCTAGTTTAAAACAAGCCATAAACTACACATCGGTATTGCATCTAAGGCAATAAAACTGTTTTTCTGTAAACAATTCGTGTACGTTTAGTACACAGAATTCAAAATTGTTATAGAAGTGATAAATCCAAACCAATAGGCAATATAGCCGCCAAATCCAACTCAGCTGGGCAGCGTTCGGAAGGTTCGAGATGTCAGTTATGACGGCGTCTCTGGCGCAGTGGTAAGCGCTGTGGTCTTATTAATTATTTATGGTGTGGTCTGGGAGGCTTCGGCCGTGGCTAGTTACCATCCTACTGGCAAAGCCGTGCTGCCAAGCGATTAAGCGTTCCGGTAAGATGCCATGAAGAAACCAAAGGAGTATGAGTTTAATGAAAACTGCCATAGTTTTTCCAGGTTAGCCTGCTTCCATCTTACACTGCATTATCACTTACCACCAGGTGAAATTGCAGTCAAGGGCTAACTTGTATCTGAATTGCGTGTAGCCAGTGATGACATTTTATGGATCCGAACCATGGTCGGTAACTATGGGCCTCATAAGAAAGCTCAGAGTTACTCTGGGAGCGATAGAGATAACTATGCTTGGAACTTCAAGCATAGCTCTACGTAGGTTACTCTACGTGATCAAATCAGAAATGAGAAGATCCGTAGAAGAATGGCCTAAACCCTTCTCATTCCGAGAGGAGACCTGTGCTCAGTAGTAGACCAGCGGCGGTTTGATCATTGTGAAAATCTCTTTATAATTAATAGGTAATATTGGTATTTTCAACTGTATTCTTTGGAAACCTTTGAACATTCCGGCAATGTAAGTGTAAGAATAAAGTTAGTGATTCTCTAAAATTAGTTTAATGTGTAAAAAAATAGTTTTTAGATTTAACATTACTATGGAGCTGGCATAAAGGTTATTTATAAAATCCCCTCAAAACGTCAGATAGTAAAAATCAGCGACATGCTCTCCCAGTATTAAAGACAGCACATGTTATTTCTATTAAGTTGTTTAGAATTCTGTGTAGTATTACGTACAGAAGATTGCTTTTTGTTAAGTCTGTCGTAAAATGCGTATTTTGCTGTATCGGGTTCGAAGTGACGAAAAAACACAATGTCAAAGAGGTGACCCGGCGGTCAAAGATGCTGCTTAGCCTGGCTGGGTTTGCTGGATCTTAGGATCAGTAATCAGATCACTGGCGATATACATATATTTTTTTACCGACTTCAAAAACGGAGGAGGTTCTCAATTCGACTTTTATTTTTATTGATTTGCATGTTTATTACGCGTTACTCAGCCAAATATGAACCGACTAGAGAATGCAAGCGACTTCATCCGCGTGGATTTAGGTTTCTAAAGATCCCGTGTGGGAACTGTTTGATTTTCCGGGATAAAAAGTTGCCTATGCCAATTACAGGGACGCAAGCTACCTCGGTACCTTTCATACAAATCGGTTAAGCGGATGGGTTTTTGGGAATCCCGTGGGAACTCTTCGATTTTCCGGGATAAAAAGTTGCCTATGCCAATTACAGGGACGCAAGCTACCTCGGTACCTTTCATACAAATCGGTTAAGCGGATGGGTTTTTAGGAATCCCGTGGGAACTCTTCGATTTTCCGGGATAAAAAGTAGCCTATGTTCGTCCCTGGGATATAAGCTAACTCTGTACTAAATTTCGTCAGAATCGGTTAAACTGTTGGCTGTGAAAAGGTAGCAGACAGACATACAGACAGACATACTTGAAGTATGACCTACAAAACAAAAAAGAAAAATCAAAATCGGTTCATATTTCGGAGTAATCGCGTAACAAACATACAAAAAAAAAACAAAGTCGAATAAAGAACCTCCTTTTTTTTTGAAGTCTGTTAAAAATCATATTACCGTAGTTGGGTAAAAGGATGGGGATTGAACGACTAGACGTGTATTTCATATAAAACATTTTACTGGTTCGTAATATTTTTTTATTGACAAGATCTCACGTACAGATATTATGATATGGCATGATGACAAATGGTAATAGTAAAAGAAATAATTTTACGTAGATTCCCTAAAGCCTTGAGTGTTCTGAACAAATAGAAATCGTGATTAAGTTTTTTGGTTGAAGTGAAGTGAAGGTTACAGTAACTAGAAAAGAGCTGATAACTTTCAAACGGCTGAACCGATTTTCTCGGATTATAGCTAAGAACACTCTCGATCAAGCCACCTTTCAAACAAAAATACTAAATTAAAATCGGTTCATTAGTTTAAGAGCTACGATGCCACAGACAGATACACAGATACATACGTCAAACTTATGACACCCCTCTTTTTGGGTCGGGGGTTAGAAACAGAAAAGATATTAAGAATTTTGTTCTTTTATCGCTTTGAAGAGTGAATTAAGTAAGATAACCTGTACTTTACCTTGTGACCTCATTCCCAACCTCATCTGTATGGAATCTTTAACGAGTGGCTGTCATAAGCTATGTTTCCGTTTCCTTTGGCTTTAACGAAGTTTATTTTTAACCGACTTCAAAAAGGAGGCGGCTCCCAATTCGTCGGAATCTTTTTTTTAAGGTATGTTCCCCGATTACTCGAAGACGCCTGGACCAATTTGGAATTTTTTTTTAGTTTGAAAAGGTATACTTTCCAGGTGGTCCCATATAAATATGTATAAAGTCGAGCACATAATAAAAAAAACTAGAAATCTTAGTGTGAAGCTCAAACAAAAATAATTATTTTCTACTTTTTAGTCTCTTTTCTTTTATTCAGAAAGTAATAATACAGATTTTCACAAATGTTAAAAATACTTAAATATAAAAATTACAAACTTTTTAGTGTTTGTGGTTATTGAAGTAGGTTATCGACTCAACGCGCGGATGTTAGTTACATCCATAAAACTGAGGGTCTCAAAAATTTTTTTTTACTATTGAATCGAGTGGGATATCAAATGAAAGAGGTTGTTCCTTCCTATTTTGGGGACAACACGCAGAGAAACTTCCAGCTTTTATAAAATAACGAGGGTCTGGCTCGCACTGGCTCTTAGCACATTACATTTACTGCAGTACTCAGTTGGCATAAACCGTCGGTTTTGGCAAATCTGTTAACAGGGCTCTGTCCGTCACTCGTTTCATACAATCGTAGTTCCAATTCCATTTGAATATTAAGCAACCAAAGTCCATGAAATTTTGCAGACATATTCTAGAAACTAATATCTGCGTCTGTGGTGTTTTAGATTTTTCTAAAAATATGTAGTTTTAAAATTACAGGGACTCAAAGATTTGTATGAAAATTTTAAGACCGCGTAACTTTGAAACCGAATATTTTAACAGAAATCTGGAAAACCACAGACATAGATATTAGTTTCTAGAATATGTCTGCAAAATTTCATGGACTTTGGTTGCTTAATATTCAAATGAAATTGGAACTACGATTGTATGAAACGAGTGACGGAGAGAGCCCTCTTAATAATGGCGGCTAAACCATACGTGTGTGATGCGCATCAATGCTCTGAAGTTCGCGTCAATTGTACGTGTTGGCAAGCGCACCAACCGCCCACGAGACCTTGGCCTGGACTACATGAGATAAGGCTTTTGAGCCAGGTTTTTCAACGCACAGCTCAAACTGATTGGGCTGAAATTTGGCATGCAGATAATTATTATGACGTAGAGTCATCCGCTAAGAAAGGATTTTTTGAAAATTCATAGGGGTTAGGACGAAGTCACGAGCAATAGCTAGTGTAGCAATAAAACTAGTTTGGATACATAATACATACACTTTGTCTAAACTATTAAATCCATATGAATATTATAAATGCGAAAGTTTGTCTGTCGGTCTGCTAGCTTTTCACATCCCAACAGTTTAACTGATTTTGATGAAAGGTACAAAGTTAGCTTATATCCCGGCTAAGGACATTTTTATTCCGGAAAATCAAAGAGTTCCTACGAGATTTAAAAAAAAACCTGAATCCACGCGGCTGAAGTGCCTAATTTTGTCCAAAACTTTTGTCATACCTACAACCATAGAGAGAGATAAAGAGTCTCCCTGTGTTGGGGACAATACGCAGAGAAACTTTTACCTTTTATAAATTAACGAAGGTCTGGCGCGCGCTGGCTCTTAGTCCACCATAGAAGTGCATCATTTATTTTATTTGTTTATTTATTTTTATTTTATTTTGGAGACACGCAGTACTAAAGTAAGATAACAGGTAACACATAAAACACACAAACCACAACTTTCTCCAAAGAAACGTTCACATCCATTAAACAATTCATATACAAAACCAAATAATCGGGGTATATAAAAATGCGCGTAGGTACAAAATGAAAAGAAAAAAAAAGAGTGAAAGGAAGAAGAAAGGGAGAGAGTGAAAGAGTTCTCGTTTTATATCTAGGTATATCTTTGACCGTATGTCTGACTTCAGTTTTAGATTACTACGCTATGCTGATATGATGATATTAATACCCGATTTTATGATACCGGGGGAGCATTGGGGTGTTCTCCCGTCTGGACTTAGGGTGGAGGCACATCGACTGAGCGTCTAACACTTGACGTCCATTTTAAGGGTTCCGTAGGCGAAGGGTGCCAACAGAATCCTATTGCTAAGCTTCCGCTGTCCGTCCGTCTGTCTGTCAGCGAGCTAGGACTTTATTCTATTCACCATCACTCGGTGCGATCGGTTTGCACTAGGCTTTAGGCTATAGGAATATATCTATGTATAGTGCGAGACAGTTTGAGATGGCAACCAGGGTGGCCCTGCACATCCGCACAGCCCTCGTGCTAAATTCAAATTATTTTTATTCAATTAAACATTTACAAGTGCTTTCGAATCGTCAAAATAATCTACCACTGGAATGCCGTTCCTACCGAGAAGAACCCGCTGAAGGTGGCGTGCGGGTCAAATATAAGTTAGCCGTTGACTGCAATCTCACCTGGTGGTAAGTGATGATGCAGTCTAAGATGGAAGCGGGCTAACCTGGGAGAGGTATGGCAGTTTTCATTAAACTCATACTCCTTTGGTTGATACACGCATCGTACTGGAACGCTGAATCGCTTGGCGGTACGGCTTTGTCGGTAACTAGCCACGGCCGAAGCCGGATTTAGGGGACCTCCCACTAATAAAACCACAGCGCTTACCATTGCGCCAGGAAGGTCGTCAAAATTAGTTGCTATTGTACTGGTTTGTATGAAACTTGAAATAATAAGGCAGTGCCTCTATGCCTCTACCAAGCTCACACTAAAGGTCATAACTTATCAATTTAACCCTATGAATAAATCGCGATACGCGACCCCTATCTTATCTCGGGGGTGAAATAATAGCGTGCATAGTTTACGGAGACGGCTGCGATTACCTTTTGATATACCTACTTTTTAGGGTTCAGTATCCGAATAGTGCTAACGGGTCCCTATTACTACGCCTCCGCTGTCCGTCCGTCTGTCTGTCAGCGGGCTGTATCTCATGAACCGTAATATGTAGAGATCTGAAATTTTAATTCTATGGCCGCTGAGATGAGGTGCCAATGTGGAATCAATATTAAGAGTAGACGGTTCATGCGGCTAATTGGCACTGGCTCCTAAAAATATTACTTTTTGTATACATAATAATATGTTCGGTAATCTAGTGTGATCACCGAACATAATATGTATACAAGAAGTATATTATATTATATACTATCACAGTTTTACGACTAATATTTTCCCTCGTAACTCTATTTGCAGTAATCGACACTTTTGAGTTTTTAACTTTTTTATGCCCCGACCCAAAAAGAGGGGTGTTATAAGTTTGATGTGTGTATCTGTCTGTGGCATCGTAGTTTCTAAACGAATGAACCGATTTTAATTTAGTTTTTTTTTTGTTTGAAAGGTGGCTTGATCGAGAGTGTTCTAAGCTATAATCGAAGAAAATCGGTTCAGCCGTTTGAAAGTTATCAGCTCTTTTTTAGTTTTCTTATAGAGGTTTTTGTGTCGGGGGTTTAAAAAAAAATAATTCAGGAAAATTTTCATTGGAAGTGTGTTTTTGCTAAGGATTTTGGCAGTACTTGCATGAAATTTTTAGCTGTGCTAAGGAAAAGTGCAGTCCGAACCGTTATTTTATAAAGGCGAATATTTGTGTGTATGTGTGTGTGTGTATGTCTGTTGCTCCTTCATGCAAAAACTACGGGATGGATTTGAGTTTTGGATATACCAGCTATGCTCACGTGGGTAGATAATATCCTGGATTAGCACATAGGCTACTTTTTATCCCGGAAAATCAAAGAGTTCTCACGGGATTTCAAAAAACCTAAATCCACGTGGACGAAGTCGCGGACATCAGCTAGTTCAGTAATTAAATTTATTTTTTACTTTTTAGTGTTTATGATTTTTTTTTTTACAATTTTTGTGTTTTATATGTATATTTGGATATCAAACGTAGTGGTGCACTAAAGATAGTTTTTTCCTTCGCCCTTTTCCATGACAACTCGAGGCAACTGTCGTAAAATTGTCGCGCGACAGTTCTGTAACAGTCGTAACTTCCACGCGTTGGTTTAACGACTCAAATGAGACGCAATATTTGCATATTGAACTGTAATAGCATGATTACTCTACGATGACATAATAACGTGATTATAGTATGGTAAAATTTTTATTGCGACTTGCTTTTAAGAGGGCTGTCTCCGTCACTCGCTTCATACAATCGTAGTTCCAATTTCATTTGAATATTAAGCAACCAAATTCCATGAAATTTTGCAGACATATTCTAGGAACTAACATCTATGTCTGTGGTTTTCCAGATTTCTGTTAAAATATTCGGTTTCAAAGTTACGCGGTCTTAAAAATTTACATTCAAATCTTTGAGCCCCTGTAATTTTAAAACTACATGTTTTTAGAAAAATCTAAAACACCACAGACACAGATATTAGTTTCTAGAATATGTCTGCAAAATTTCATGGACTTTGGTTGCTTAATATTCAAATGAAATTGGAACTACGATTGTATGAAACGAGTGACGGAGAGAGCCCTGTTAACGAATTCCCTGGCGGAGTGGTAACCGTTGTGATCTTATTAATTGGAGGTCCGGGTTCGATTCCCAGTAGGAGTTTGGAATTTTATAATTTACAAAAAATATTGTTTATTAGTGTGATATAAATAGTCAAAGATTGCAGTTATTAGTGTTTTTTAAATAGTAACAAATAAATGAGAGTGATATTAACCTATGTTAAGTGAAGTGACAAAAATAAATTAGTGATTATACTGATTTGCTCTTTTTATTTAAACCCCCTGTTTCAAATTTCTAAATCTCTGGTCTGGTATGGTAGTAGGCTTCGGCTGTGGCTAGTTACCACTCTACTGGCAAAGCCGTACCGCCAAGCGTTTAGCGTCCCGGTACAATCCCGTGTAGAAATGCTCTTTCTTTACTCTCTTTAATGCTCATTTTTCATCATGACCGCCAGTAAAGAGAGGACTAGGTAGCTTATTTGTGCTTACCCGGGCTATAAACCTGTGCACGCCACTTGTCATACCCCTCCCAGGTTAGTCCGCTGCCATCTTAGACTGCAGTAACACTTACCACCAGGTGCGATTGCAGTCAAAGCCTGACTTTTATATGAATAAAAAAATTAAAACAAATTGGTTCGCGTAGATATTTTTCTTCGCCCTTTTCCACAGTTCCGCAACAGTTGTAACTTCCACGCGTTGGTTTAACGACTCAAATGACGAGACTCAATATTTTTAACTCCCGACCCAAAAAGAGGGGTGTTATAAGTTTGACGTGTGTATCTGTGTGTCTGTGTGTCTGTGTATCTGTGTATTTGTCTGTGGCATCGTAGCTCTTAAACTAATGAACCGATTTTAATTTAATTTTTTTTGTTTGAAAGGTGGCTTGATCGAGAGTGTTCTTAGCTATAATAGAAGAAAATCGGTTCAGCCGTTTGAAAGTTATCAGCTCTTTTCTAGTTACTGTAACCTTCACTTGTCGGGGTGTTATAAATTTTTAATTTACACTTGTGCATATTGAACTGTAATAGCATGATTACTCCACGAGGACATAACAACGCGATTATAGTACAATGCTTTTTGCCGTGACTTCGTCCGTGTGGATTTAGGTTTTTGCATGAGTGCCCAAATAAAGGAGTATAATGTTTTAAGGTTTGTGTATGTATGTGTGTGAGTTTATTTATTCCATAACTTCTTAATGCCTACACAGTTTTGGATGTATGGGGGTATCCCATGTAATGCTGGGCATAAGTTTAGGAAAAAAATTCAATAAGTACAGCGGTATATAGCGCCATTTTCAAATGTGATTTATTTTCAGTTTTTAGTTCGTTTTTGAGAGCAGTTGTGTTTTAAATTTTTGTATTTAATTTAATTAAGACTTGTTATTAAATACATAATCGCAGTAGTTTTCAACATGAGGTATGTAACTCTAAAACTCAAAAAAGGAACCTTTAAAATAAGATAACTCTAAAACTTACAAAGTTAGGTAAGTACATTATTTTGCATATTTGAATTTCTTTTTTGGTATCTAAAGATATTCCATTTTAAAGGTTATAAAACTGTGTTAGTACTCAGCTTGGCACCTAGGTTTTCATACATATAACCCATACTTGCGAAAGTGTGTCTGTCTGTCTGCAAACTTTTCACGGCCCAACAGTTTAATCGATTTTGAGATACAGAGTTAGCTTACATCCCGGGGAATGACATGGGCTACTTTTGATCCCGGAAAACCAAAGAGTTACACGAGATTCTTATAAGCTCATCCGTTAAATTGATTTATGTGGGTACAGAAGTACCCGGAAACTGATATAGACAACTTTTTACCCCGGAAAATCAAAATTCCCACGGCATTTAAAAAAAACTAAATCCACACGGACGAAGTTGCGGGCATCATCTAGTTTTGCATATTTGCATTTCTCTTTTGGTGTACCAATAAAGATATTTCATTTTATTCATTCAAAGGTTATAAACCTGTGTTAGTACTTACCTTGGCATCTAGGTTTTTATGGTTGAATATGCTTGGTAATTCCCCATTAAAACCCCAAATTCAATTTACCTAAAAGCCCAATTTAGAGCATTGCATCGGGGCTTAGTCACTCGGCATGGAGGCCCCTAAATTATACTTGGTGGCAGAAAATATGCAGAAAAGCTTCGCTAGTGCACGCGTTCTACCCATTTTTGCAATGCGGTGTAATTTATGTTTATGATGGAGGATAAATCTTTACGTTTGGTTAAAGTGGGGCGAGCTATTATATCGCTTGTGTGCTATGCTACGGTTAAATCCGCATTCTTATCAATAAATAAAAAACCGGTCGAGTGCGAGTCAGACTCGCGCACCGAGGGTTTCGTACTCGGGTATTTTTTCCGACATTTTAGCAAGATGAATCAAAAACTATTATGCATAAAAATATATAAAAATCTGTTTTAGAATGTACAGTTAATGTTCATTCATATGATACCCCACTTGGTATAGTTATTTTACTTTGAAAATTGAATAATTATTTGTTCAAGAACACATTTTGTGTGATGTAACCACAAATTAAGAGTTTTCGGATTTTTCCCTTTACTTGTACTATAAGACCTACCTACCTGGCCAATTTTATGATTCTACGTTAACGGGAAGTACTCTATAGGCTTGCTTGACAGACACGACAGATAGACAGACATACAACAAAGTGATCCTATAGGGGTTCCGTTTTTCCTTCTGAGGTACGAAATCCTAAAAGTATCCTTAAGGTGGATGGTTATGCCTATTAAGTTGTACCAATTTGCACCCCAAAACACAAATTTGGAGCACCTATAAAACAAATGTTTCTTTCTTTCCTAAAGCAGCGGAGATAGTCGTAACTTCCGGTTTTCTCCCCAAATTACTGAGCCCATTCCGGAAATACGATGTCATTAAAGGTAATAAGGTAGAGGTGTTAAAAAGGGGTGAAAAGTAGGATTTTTCGCGCTCTTTTATCTTCGATTAGTTTAAGCCCGCGTGAACTATACAAATATCAACCCCATTTTTTAACCCCTTAGGGGTTGAATTTTCGAAAATTCTTTCTTAGCAGATGTCTACGTTATAATAGTTATCTATCTGCATGCCAAATTTCAGCCCAATCCATCTAGTAGTTTGAACTTTGCGTTGATAGTCAGACAGTCACCTTTTGATCACACTATCACACTAATATTATAAAGGCGAAAGTTTTGTGTATGTGTATGTGTATGTGTGTGTGTGTGTATGTTTGTTACTCCTGCACGCAAAAACTACAGGACGGATTTGGCTGGGAATGGAGATAGATAATATCCTGGATTACATATAGGCTAATTTTTATCCCGGAAAATCAAAGAGTTCCCATGGGATTTCGAAAAATCTCAATTGCGAAGTCGCGGGCATAGGCTATAAGTGACTAATAATTTTAATGTTTAAACTATCGTAAGTGGTTTTCATTATAAGTATTGAATTGGCAATGAGCTGAGTCCCTATGAAGAAGGACACAGAATGGGTTTGAAACTAGTAAGGTTTCTCCCTATCTCTCTATAATCGAATTCCTCATTACTGAGGGTCGTGACCCCTTTCCATTAATCCTATAGTGGTAGAAGTTCTCTTGGGATAATAATGCGGTGGGTTCCTAGATCTTTCGGCATACAACTCGACTCTCGAAATTTCGACTCTCGACTTTTCATTAGTAAGGTTTACATGGACTAAATACATATGCATCTATTAAAAGTATGCTCCTGAAAAAAGCACATTATACAATCGAAGATCATGTAAATGACAAATAAGCTTGGATTTGACTCGCTCCGGCAATGCGCGGGGCTGCAATTTGCTTGTATGGCATATTATTGTAAATTGTAAATTGAAAACTTGAAAAGAGCAACCGCCGAGTTTCTTACTGGTTCTTCTCGGTAGGAACGGCATTCCGAACGAGTGATAATAGTCTCCTGCCGTCAGCACTTTATGATAAAAAAGTGCTCTAAAATAGATTATATAGAGATATTCTATTCTATTCTGAGTAATAATTCCTAAAATGATTTCAATGACGAGCCACAAAATTACATAACCCCTCGCCATGTGACACGCACGCCTCCCAAACAAGTCGTGTGGCCGAGTGTCAGTTGCCTACATCCGCCGCCGGGGCGGGCGGCGCGGCGGGCGGGCGGGGCACGCAAATGATAAGGCGGCCGACATCGATCGCGCCGCGCCTCACGCACACACGCGAGCCTCATCTGCTGTGTACTGCCAAATGATCCTCCGGAATATTAAGCCTGGCGCTCCGAATTGACAGTCATCGTTGGACTCATACTAATCTAGCTACTAATCTAGTCTGTGATTTCAGAAAAAACCAACCACCTCAACTACGGACCGTTTTTTTAATAAAAATAACCTGCAAACTAGCATGTGGGCTACCTGATGGTAAGTGATTACCGCCACCCATGAAAATTTGCAGCACCAGAGGAGCGCTCCTTGAATAAACCTATGTTGTAATCTAGTTGGAAGAGAGTTGGTTCCACAGTTTGCATATGCTTGGAAAAAAGGAAGAAAGGCGCAGCGGGCGGTCAAAGGACTACAGGACCTTTGCGAACAAGAATTTATTTATAGTCCAAACACTTGGTTATAAGGATTTTCTAAGTTCCTATAGGAACTATAAAATATATAATATATAAAAAAATTTCACATAGTCCGGATCATAGTCGTTTGGTCGACGTATTTAAAAATGGCCGCAAAATTCCTAGATTTTTTAATAACTATATTTTTTATTTATTTATAGTTGGATTGCACGTTATGATGCAGCCTAAGATGGAGCGCGCTTGACTATAAGATGCCTTTACACTCTTGATTTGAAGGTACATTTACCAGGAAGGTAACACATACCCAGCGCCTCCTCTTTCATGGCATTCAAAATGGACAGTCATCGTTGGACTAATAGACATCTAGTTCTGACGTCTGTGATTTTAGTAAAAATCAACGACCTCAATTCTCCACAGGAATTCTCAGTGAATTTCTAAATAGATACCCGAAATTAGGAACTTGGCGGTGTTTTACGACCATGCTTCGGAGAGTAAGTAAAACCGTAGGTCCTGCACCTGATCTGACTTCGGTCATGTCGGATTTCCGTCCCATCGGGCTATGGGAATGAGGAAGAGTGCATCTCTTGTGATCTATGATATCATACTGAAGTTGGCTAATCTCTATGAAGGTTGGCCGCCGAGGCCGACACTCGGTCTGCATTATGTTACTACCATAGGAACAGTCATTTCGCACGAAACTCATTTTTGGTTACAACTTGATATCCAGCATTATACTAATTTTGACAGCTTCATAGAGCACGATTTTTAAGGATCCGTACTACCAACCCTTATCGGAAAAGAAACCCTTATCGGATCACTTCGTTGTCTGTCTGTCTGTCCAGACCCTTTTTTTCAGGAACGCGTTACCAAGTTGAAATTAATACGAAATACTCAAGTCAATCGCTTAGATCTGTGAAAGAATCAGACTTCTAAGTCAACGCCATCGAAAGATACGGCCGTTTTTGTCATGTATTTACCCTCGCAAGGGAATCAAAACCTGTAGGGTACCTACCTACTTCCTGTTGACCTAAAATCTTAAAAGGCAAAAAGCTGCATATGTCTTAGCAGTCCAAGGGAAAGGTCCAAAAACCATTTTGTAAATAAAATTTAAGCAACCAAATAATTACTCGTATCCTTCCAAGGTACGGAACCCTCGGTGCGCGAGTCTGATACGCACTTGGCCGATTTTTATTTGCAATTAAGCACTTGTAGAGGTTATGCATGATAATGCCCGCGACTTTACCCGCCTGAATTTAGCCTTCCTAAAAGTCCTGTTCTTACAAATTGAATAATTTTGTGTAATATTTGATCATACTAACCTCGCTGAATAAATATAATAATTATTTATTTAAAACCATAAATAAAACTTATTTTGCCTCACACTTATTTCACAGTTCGGATATAATCACATAATATAGTCCATGATCTATTAATTATTCCAAACAAATAAAGGTGTACAGTACAAAGTTTATCAACAAGAACTTTTTAAAATACCTCCCTAAGTATAGAAGAAACCTCATTAATTAATAGGTAAGTAAGCTTCCTCGTAAATCAATATAAAGTTCAACGATAATAAAGGTAGGTCCACAACAGCTGTACAAGGTTCACGTACGCCGGAAGCGCCCGCATGGGGGAGGTTAATTTGCCCCGAGTCACGTGGCAGCAATTATTTACCTTAAGGTAGACCACGTGGTAACCGCCCTTTGATGTAACCTCATAACATCCCCTTTATGATGCATTAGGTGATGCCCGTATTCGCGCGTATTTAGGTTTTAAAAACCAGCCAAGTGCGAATCAGACCCGCGCATGAGGGTTCCGTACTCGGGTATTTTCCCCGACGTTTTGCACGACAAATCAAAAACTTTTACGCATAAAAATAAATAAAAATCTGTTTTAGTATGTGCAGGTAAAGACCTTTCATATGATATTGAAAATACTAATATTATTTGTTCATGAACACATTTTTTTTCGTGATGTAACCACAAATTCAAGGTTTTCGGATTTTTTCCTTTACTTTTGACTTGCGCACCGAGGGTTTCGTACTCGAGTATATAAATAAATCAAAATCTCTAAATACTTGCGTTACTGGCAGTAATCGATGCCGTAGCTTAGTGGAGTGTCGGGCGAACCCAGAAGACGCAGGTTCGATTCGTGCTGGTTTCCCAGTTTTTGATATGTATTTAAAAATTATTTAGAAGTTTCCTTGTACCGTACCTTGTTACTGTACCCTCGTACAAGATCAGAAATAGCACTTTTTCATTCTTTTGGCTGCCATTTTGATAGTTTTTACAATATTTTTCGTTATAGCGACATTGGGATTTTTTCACAGATTCTGTGAAAATTTCAACTCTCTACCTATTATGGTTCATGAGATACAGCCCACTGATATAGACAGATGGACGGACGGAGTGACGAACAGCGGGGTCTTAGTCACTCTTCGGGTACGGAACCCTAAAAATGCCATTATTGAAAAGGTGGGTAGCGTTACTAAAACTAACTTGAATTCCACGTCGGAATTCTCTTCTACATTTTCGCCGCGCAATTATGGTACGGCGCTCTCGCAAAATATCTTTTTTCAATACACATGCAAATTGGATTCGGCGTGAGTTTTTCCGAACGTGGGTTTGCGGAATTACGGCAGATTTGTTCGTAAAAATTACCTTTAACCATTTTCTGATGGAAGATGTAATCGTTATTTTTTGTCCACATGAAATATTTGAAGAATGTTTCAGAATCTATAATTCTTCGGATTCTACAATTCTTCGGAATGTACAATTCCTAGAATTTACAATTCTTCAGAATCTATGAACTAAAAATATGTTTTTTTTTTTCAAGTATTTTTGTCATTCTGCCACTAAAATAGTTAATGAGTGCTAAGCGGTAACTTACGATCTTATTTCAGGTGATCGAAAAGTGTACTAGATCAAATTACGCGAGTTTAGGCTAGTAACAAATATTTATATAACAATGTAGTCATCATAATCACATATGGACGTGGAAGCTAAAAATTCTGGTTGAATTCCAATAGAGTGCTGGAAAATATATGTGTTCACATAGACACACGAAGTAAGAGAAAAGTCTGGACCCAAAGTACTTACATCTATATAATGTATAGTATCTACTGGCGAAGCATTGCAGAGAAGCTAACTAAAATGAAGAAAAGATAGTAAATTTACAGACATTCGGGTTTAATGTTACTTGCGTGCGGCTTTCAGAAAATCAACCCTCACCCCCCAAAAATAGAGACCAAAAACGCATGCACAGCGAAAATAACTGTACGCCATACGCGACTGTAGACTCTATGTGGTTACGTTAAAACCGCAATAGATTTTAAGGTTATTACTCGAATGTAATAACCTTAAATGTCAATGGCATGATTTATAGATATATCTGTCACATACATGATTGGTATCAGTAACTAAGACACACGGAATATATTAAGACATACAAAATTCGTTTGCCAAATCGCATGCAGTCAATAACGACTAGAGATTACAGTAATAGTAACAGTATGGATCCAAAATGGGTTTCAAACAGTTCTAAAGCTACTAAAAGCTGTAAAAAGGTTGTGTACGTTATATAAGTTGGTGAGAATACTAAATAAGTGTGTAAAAATGTAGCATTTGAGCGGCGACACCCAAAAATGTAGGGCACGTGATACTCAGACGTTGCAACATCTCAACTCACATTCAACACAAATCCGGGAACAGTCCTCGAGTTCTTGAATATTAGATGTAGTTTAGCACTTAACAGTCAACAGGACGAACAACTGGGACGTGTTGGGTCTCTACTGGATTTTAATCGCGAATTGTGTGGAGTCATTTGTGTACTATCACGGCATAGCTGCGATCGGCGCGACGGTCTCGGGCAGACTGAGGCGCCGCGACGCCTTTACCCCCCATATCTCCCCCCCTAGCTGCATCCTTCAAACGCTCCCTGATAATCGGGAGAAAATACAACACAGGGTTGCAATTGGGACGCCGCATAGTCTTTTTTGGCCATGATTCAGGCGGTAATTGCGTGAGTCCTCATTGGCCCGTTCCTTGAACCCGAAGATGCAATGTCCTCGGAGTTTAGGCTGTTAACGCAGTAAACGCATAGCTTTAATCCGTAGCCTTTTTTATACATCGATGTGTTTACCGTACATGCGTGACCAGTTCTCTACACGACTAGGAAGAGTACAAACGGGTGTCGGTTTATCAGTCTACTAATAGTCCTCTCCCAGCTTCGCTTTGATGGACTTTATTCCTTAAATAGGTAATAAATAACTATGAATGTGGTACATAAGTATTATTTCAATACATAAAAACCGGCCAAGTGCGAGTCAGACTCGCGCACCGAGCGTTCCGTGCTCGGGTATTATTTCCGATATTTTGCACGATAAATCAAAAACTGTTAAGCTTAAAAATAAATTAAAATCTGTTTGAGAATGTACAAGTAAAGCCCTTTCATTGATACTCCACTTGGTATAGTCATCTTACTTTGAAAATTGAAAATATGTACTAACTTATTTATTCATGAACACACTTTTTTTTGTAATGTAACCACAAATTCACGGTTTTCGGAAGTTTTCCTTTACTTATGCTATAAGACCTACCTACCTGGCTTTCATGATTCTATGTCAACGGGAAGTATCCTATAGGTTTTTTGACAGACACACAGACAGACAGATAGATGGACAGACAACAAAGTGATCCTACAAGGGTTCCGTTTTCCTTTTGATGTACGGTACCCTAAAAAGATGCAGATGCTCTATATTATTCAGTAGAGAAAGACAATAGTATCAGCTCCAATATCTCCTAATATTTAGAGTAAAGTAAAATAAGTAGAGGTGCTTGCTCGGGGTTGAACTTGGTCCGGCCCTTTGGAAAGGAGGTTGACGTTTTAACCACGAGTCTATCAGCGCTTTTCTTTTAGTTTTTTAGGTAAGTAATAAGTTCTTACTCTTCTACTCGGCGTATAATTCCTATAGGTTCTCTATATCCCCCTCACGTTCTAAAGCCTTTTTTATTAAAGAACATTGTATTTTTAAGAAGGAGTCATGGGCATGAATACAAATGCTTCGTTTGGATGTAAATTATGTCGGTTTGTCGACGAGACGTTACCCCATTACGTCAGGCTCGTCGAGTCTGTTCAAGGCCCAGTTGCCTGACAACTGGTTAGTCTCAAACTCAGACCAATACACATTTGAAACCCTTATAGCTTTAGTACCTATTAATTATCACCATTGCCTAGATCTAAAATTACAAATTGAACAGTTGAAAATCAAAAAGTGTACTTTGAATAAATGTTTTTTTTTTTTTTTTTTGAGTTTGACTTTGAAGACTGAAGATAACATAACTTAATATAACAGTAGCTGTAACAACGGCTACGGTTGAGCTTTAACCTAAATATAGAAAAAGAGACCTTTTGACTTACTGACTGACGTATTAACGCCCATCCTTTTGCTTGGAAAGCTGAATTTTCCGAAACCCCATGGGATAAAGAATAAAGAAGATTTGCATTTTTACCGAGCTAAGCTGCGAGTGGTTGCTAGTCTTCAATTAAAGCAAAATGGAATAATTTAGGGTTTGTTGATTTTGGACGGAAATTTTACCTGAGTATAGCCTTAATCGTGCAGGTACTAGCTTGAGCAACTCACTTGCTATTTTTAAACAAGCAAAGTATAATTATTATCAATCGTAGCTGTAACTTAAATGTAACTGTCTGTCTTGCAACTAAACTTAAATCCCAGTTGCTAAGCGGTTAAAGTATAAATAAACAAAGTTAGGTCAGTTCGCATACACCCATGACTTGGTTTTATAATATTCTTCTTTATGTTCGTATTCCTCATTGTTGAGGGTCCTGACCCCTTTCCATTAATTCCATAATGGTAGGAGTTATGTTGGGATAATAATGCGGTTGATTTCCAGATCCTTCCGCATACAACTCGACTAAGAGAACGAGATTCCGACTCTTAGGTTAATTTACAGTTATTATCAAACGTTAGTGATAATTACCGGGACACGGAGGAAACGAAAAGGCCAAATTTGAACCTCAAAAATTGGTCACCCATCCAGTTACGGACTTGGGTCAACGTTGCTTAACAATCGCAATCGATTGATATGCGTTGTCACAACTACGCCACACGCCGTTCTTTAATAATATAGCCGACAAATTAATTATGTATTCTTTCCGCTACTTTCTATTGCTACGCTCTCGTAGCACGTCTACGTTGTAGCCTTTTGCTACAACTGTAAGTTTAGCATAAGATTTTATATCTGTCCAACATTGATAGAATTCGAATTTGAAACACTTCAGCTTTAAAGTAAAATGAACCTTAAAATTTTAGTTTTAAAACTCAATTTCGACGAGACATCTTCAGTCAGCGCTCCGAGCGGAAACTTTGTGAAGTTAAATAATATGCGATACCTACTACTTAATTTTCAATTTTAAATTAAGGAAATTTAGATTAACTTTACACTATCATTACTGTGTTTCAACGCTGGAATTATTGTATATCACCGTTGTCAATGTATAAAATCTCATACTAAATACACTGGTGGCTGGTTCGATACATATTTGCTTATAGAATCAGCCAGGCTGTTCAACATGGAGGTACAAACAATATTCTTTGCATCTGTATTTTATACATTTTAGAGAGTAGAAAATAGCCTCTGAATAGGTTTAGTTAGATTCGCTGTTTACTATCCTCTACGTTCCATTGCTACATGCTCGTAGCACGTCTACGTTGTAGCATTTTGCTACGACTTACTACAAATTGGCTTGATGGCTTGATAAAAAGTTTCTGTACCTACAATTTAAGAAAACAAGTGGTGATAGACTAGTAGTTAAAAAGTCGGCTTCCTATTTAGGGGATCCAGGTTCGATCCTGGGCACGTACCTTCAACTTTTCAGAGTTATGGGTGCCTTAAGCACTTAAATTTGACTTCCTTTAACGGTGAAGGAAAATATTATGAGGAAACCTGCATGTCTGAGAGTTCTCCATAATGTTCTCAAACGATGTGTGAAGTTTGATCGGCACTTGGCTTAGCGAAATGGGCTATGGCCCTTCTCATTCTGAAAGGAGACCCATGCTCCTTAGTGGGCCGCCCATGGGTTGATAATGATGATGATAGTTAACTCAGCTCACTTTATCCATATGCATACTAATAATATAAATGCGAAAGTATGTCTGTCTGTCCGTCTGCTAGCTTTTCTCTGTCCAACAGTTAAACCGATTTTGATGAAATGTGGTACATAGTTAGCTTACATCCCGGGGATGGACATAGGCTACTTTTTATCCCGGAAAATCAAAGTAAATCCACGCGAACAAAATCAGCTAGTATAAAAATAAACTGAGCAATTCATCTAGCTAAAAATAACCGGAAACGCCCAAATAATTGTTCTAGTTATTAATAAAAAAATATTGCAGTACACAAGCAATATCTTCTGCATTTCTGGTACAAATATTTTATCAGATTTCATGTTACATGCATAGATTTAAAAAAAAGATAGATGGAACCTTTATAAAGCCAGAATAATTTTCTACTATGGTAATGAAATCATTGTAGCTATGTTTTTAAATACAAATAAGTCAGTAACTTATTTCTTTAGGCTTTCTTCTTTGAATGGGTATAGAATTTAATGGTACAAATTATTATTTATTAAGTTATCATATTTATGTCAGAGTGGTAGAGTTACTAAAATAAAGACTTGGCTATATCATGTATCGAACTTGCTTTGGTTTTGCTTAGACTTCAATTAAAGTAAAAAAAGACAAATTTATAGAGATATAAATTTATCTTATTTTATCTAAGCAAAGTCAAAATACGTTCAGTAAACAACCATAATATTTGAAAATAACCTTTAGAATAAACGAACTTCAAAATTATAGAGATGTTCAGGGTATTTTTTCGTATCGAACATCTAGCAATGGTTGATTCAGCTTCTACTGATATAATTCATTTTTGTAGTTCTGTTGGCTGTCTATGTTTTTCTTTAGTCTGTGTATTACTTCAAGTGGGTCGAACGCGAAATTGAACTCTATTCCATTGCAATAGAGTTGTAATTATATAGATATGTAGATAATAACTCATTTGAAGGGAGAGTCGTTACATTATAGTATTTCGTGCATCCACTCTGTTGGTGACCCGACACGTACAGTCGTGTAAAAAAGTGTTTCGATTTAAATATTAAACTAAATGAAAACTCTTAGTCCTTATTTCACAAGTTTATCGAAAAAAATTAAAAGCTTCACTTAGATTTCTAGTTTCTTTTATTATGCTCGCCCGACATTATTCATACATACAAACATGTGTAGAAACAAATTTTTTTTTACTTTGTAGTGGTTTTGGAAGTCGGTTTTTAAATTTTTTTTAATGAGAGATTGATCAATCAGATTATTGAGAGGATGACGTGACTCTAACTATAACCTGATTAGTATATCGGACACTTCTCTTCACGCGCCCTAAGAGTTTTGTGGTTGATTGTATTACCAGTTGTAATGGAATCCAAGCAGAGTTCCGGAGAAATGAGGGTGGCTAATATCTCGTTGTACATAACGCCAGTATGTCAGTCTGTGTGCTTGTTCCAATTGTCGTAGTAAAAACTTAGGTCATAATTTAACGGCCTCAAAGCAAAGCGCCGTGGTCTTATTAGTGGGAAGTCCCGGGTTCGAGGGTTTGAAATTTTATCTATACTATCTATACTAATAAATAAAATTGGAGTGTCTGTCTGTAATTTCGAAATAACTACCGCATATTAAGGTTATATGGTTATTTGAACGATACTATAACTGAATCACACGTTTTTAAAATTTTTGTCTGTCTGTCTGTCTGTCTGTTTGAAAAGGCTAATCTTGGGAACGGCTGAACCGATTTTGACGGGATTTTCACAGACAAGTAGAGAATTGACCAGGGTGTAACATAGGCTACTTTTTTAACCGACTTTCAAAAAGGGAGTTGTGTTTTTCTACCTATATACACCGAAATCTCTGAGATTTCTGAACCGATTTGCGTCATTTCTTTTTTAATCGATAGAGGAACTTTGCGACATTGTTTCATAAAAAATTTGGATTCCAACTCCTCAATCCTGATGCTGCAGGGGATCTGACCAATCCACGCGGGCGAAGCTGCGGGCATCAGCTAGTATTATCTAAATTTCTGGTCTGGTTTGGTGGGTGGCTTCGGCCGTGGTTAGTTACCATCCTAGCCTAGCCGTGTTTTAACTCGGGCAACGCATCTTTGACTTTTCATAAAATAAATTGATAAATTTAAACTAAGTAGTATTATTTTTTTACATATTTTTCTAAAAAAAGAGCATGATTCATTTCATTTGGTCATATTTTTTCCTGGCAACAGTAATTTTATTTCTCAGAAGAGTTCTGATAGGTTTCCAATTTTATGCAGACAGATTGCTATCTGACCTTCGAAGAATGAGAAAATGTGAGTCGCACGTGTTCAAAATAGCCTTCTTTTAGTTTCCTTCTAAAAGATAATAATGCATAATATCAAAAATGATGAAAAATTTGCTGGAATTAAGAATTCTTTGATTTTCCGGGATAAAAGTAGCGTTTGTGTTAATCCAGGGTATAATCTATCTCCGCTTCAAATTTCAGCCAAATCCGTTTCGGAGTTTTTGCGTGAAAGAATAACAAACATATACATACAAACATATACGCACACACAAATACAAATTCACACACACACAATTTCCACGGGATTTTGTAAAACCTAATCGAATTCGAATGAAGTCGCAGATATCGTCTAGTAAACTAACTTTTATGTCATTTATAACGTAGACCGCAGTCATAATAAAAAGTTAAAAAAAAAACACCGGCCAAGTGCGAGTCAGACTCGCACACGAATGGTTCTGTACCATCTTAGAAGAAATAACACTTTTTTTATTTCTTGGCGACCATTCTAAAGTTATTAGTATTTGTTGTTATATTCACAGAATGTGTATTTTTATTGCCGCACAAATACCGTGAAATTTTCAACTCTCTACTTATTACTACAGTTTTACGATCTCGGTTCATGAGATACGTCGCGCTGACAGATAGACGAACGGATGGACGGACGGGCGGACAGCGGAGGCTTAGTGATAGGGTTCCGTTGGCATCTTTGAATAAATGAATGATTTATTCAATACAATGTGGGTACAATATGTTGAAATAATGTCTGATGAGCCTTATACATTTTACCACTGTAACTGGTGTTTGAATATTACCTTAATTAAATTAAATAAAAATATAAGTCAAGACTAAAATATTAAGTTAAGAAAGATATAATTAGACTTTACACCTTCGGATACGGACCCCTAAAAATAACCTTTAAAGCAAACCTCGCAATAAATTGCGTAACCCAAGACATCTATAACTCGGTAATACTTTACTGTTCCAGTTAAGTGTGTCATGGCAATAAAGTTGGCGGATTAGAGTTAACTAGCTATGTTTATTGATGTGCAATTTACAAAAAATGCATTTACTTTTTGGATTCGAGTCAAATAACGTTATAAGAAGTATAATAAGAAGAACATAACGACTTTAATGAATAGCGGGGTTCACAGTTCACATCGAGCGAGGCAGCTTTTCTTAGCAACTGGCTAGCCGACATAACCGGCGGTGTTCACACTATACAACATGGGGTTATTCAAGGGGCGGACCAACAAATTCCTGAAAGGCCGGCAAGCATCGGTGGTTCCTCTGGTGCTGCAAATGTTCATGGACGGTGGTGATCATTATGAGGTAACCTACCATTAGGTGGTTTTGCGTTCCGGTACGTGTAGAAACCAAAAGGAGTATAAGTTTGATGAAAAACTGCCAAACCCCTTCCAGATTAACCCGCTTCCATCTTAGACTGCATCATCACTTACCACCAGGTGAGATTGCAGTCAAGGGCTGACTTCTGACTGTATCTGAATAAACAAAATAAAAATTTAGAACCTCGATAGCTCAACGGTTGAGGGGCGGACTGAATTCCGAAAGGTCGGCGGTTCAAACCCCAAGTGTTGCACTATTGTCGTACCCACTCCTGGCACAAGCTTTACGCTTAATTGCAGGGGAAAGGGGAGTACTAGTCATGATAAGCATGGCTAATATTCTTATAAAAAAACAAGATGCAGGACGGGCAAGTAATATAATATATACAGGATGTTTGGTAATTAGTATATAATGACGATACGTACCCATGCTACTTTGATCTGATAAACACAATGCTGAAGTATAATGACGAAATAAATACGTGTCGTCATTATATACTAATTACCAAACACCCTGTACAATAATATGTCTTCCATGACATTAGAATTAATTTTTATTATTAGACATTATATTTCATTTTATATTATATTTCATTCTATTTGATTACTGTAATTGTGTAAATATTGCATGCCGTAAGGCTGGCTGTACTTACTATAAGCTTAGATTAAGACCAATGTGTATAACCCAAATTTGCAATAAATTAATTGATTGATGATTTTCTTGCCAAATCTTCTCAATAGAATCTACTTTCCGAACCAGTGGTAGTCTTGACATAGGTATCATAAGTGGCACAAGCTGTCCTACATGTAATAGACCTTAGTAATAATATACTTAGTGACCGAATAGGAGTGTTATAGCTGTATGCCGAATAGCTTATTATTCGTACGAATAATATAAGCGTGTGATCTCATTTCAATAAAGTTATGGCTCATGCCAACTTAGCGTCAAACCTTTGACCAAGAAATTCTAAATCCCACTTTTTGTTATTCAAAGCAGGGCTGTCAAAACGTCATCTGGGCGCGATTTGACCTTGAATCAGCCAAGAAACCGGGTGAATAATATCTTAGCCTCAAATTAACTGAGATTCGTTCAACTACCCGCGCCGTCGGGTCTCGGAAAACTCTATTCTATAACGTCCTATCTGCAAATTAGTGTTAGGCAAGTTTAGACGTTGTTACTTCGCTTTGAGGTTGGTTTTGCGGCGATGGCGCGGTCGTCTGAGGGGTGTGTGGCGGGCTCGGTCGGAACGTCCTCTAAGAAAATGGAGACAATACGATTATAGTAGGGTAGTATGAGGGAAAATTCTAGATTTGGTTTTTTGGATTAGAAATGTTCAGTTAGCTTATAATTATTCCTAAAAAAATTGCAAAATTTTAGCAATGATTGTATGAAACACTAGCGGCTTTGCACGGATAGCTTAATACAAGTTTCGTCTTATTCTAATCTTTTTTTTTAAATTATAGCATGTCACTCAGGAATAATGTACCTTTCTCCTGGTGAAAGAATTTTAAAAATCGGTTCAGTAGTTCCAGAGATTACTTCCTACAAAAAAACTTACAAACTTTACCTCTTTATAAAATTAGTATAGACTAGCTGATGCCCGCGACTTCGTTCGCGTGCATGTAGGTTTTTTAAAATTCCCGTGGGAACTCTTTGATTTTCCGGGATAAAAAGTAGCCTATGTGCTAATCCAGTGTATAATCTAACAGTAATCTAATCTAATCCAGTGTAACAAACACACACACACACACACACACACACACACACACACACACACTCACACACACACACATCCACACACACACACATACAAACTTTCTCCTTTATAATATTAGTGTGATTAAAAATGCATCATCATCATCCCCCACCCATCGCCGGCTCAATACTAAGCACAGATTTCTTCTCAGAATTTTATACACAAATACTCTGAAACTTTGTACATAACTAGTTTGTGCCCGCGACTTCGTTCGCATACACAATAATACACAAATTTCAAACCCCTATACCCTAAACCCCCTTAGGGGTTGAATTTTCAAAGATTCTTCCTTATCGCAGATCTCTATATGTCATAATAGCTATCTTCATGTCAAGTTTTAGCCCGATCCATCCAGTACTTTGAGCTGTGCCTTGATAGATCAGTTAGTCAGTCAGTCAGCCAGTAACTTTTCCTTTTATATTATACTAGCCGATGCCCGTGACTTCGCCCGCGTGGATTTAGGTTTTTTGAAATCCCGTGGGAACTCTTTGATTTTCCGGGATAAAAAGTAGCCTATGTGCTAATCCAGGATATTATCTATCTCCATTCTAAATTTCAGCCAAATCCGTCCAGTAGTTTTTGCGTGAAGGAGTAACAAACATACACACACACACACACACATACAAACTTTCGCCTTTATAATATTAGTGTGATTTTTAAAAGATCAACATAGAGTAACTAGTTACCAAGTACCGTTTTGATTTTCAGTTTTCAGAGGCCATGATTATTATTTTTAACCGACTTCAAAAAAGGAGGAGGTTCTCAATTCGTCGGAATCTTTTTTTTTTAGTATAAAAAGGTCATCGAAATATTTTGCATATACCAAAAGCCTTCCCGAATATTATAATGTATAATACAATAATTTAGACGATCATCTTATTACTCACTTACTCCTTTGCTTTTTTAATTTTGCATCCCTCTCTGACCAGTCTGCGCCGCTATCGCGAGCTTTTTAGAGTTCTGTAGAGTCTTTTGAAAACGGTTCTTATTATAAAATAAAGTTGTCCATCTGAATAAAAGTAGAAAGTTTTAAAATCCTAATTGCAAAAAAAATACCCAATTTCGTATTATAAAAATAAAGGAAAAATCTTTAATAATACTAATTTGAGTAAAAAAACTTGTCCAACCAATTTATTCACATTGTATAGTTTATTGTACGCATTTAAGTTTTGTGCTCATTGATGTGTTTTAACCGACTTCCAAAAAAGGCGGAAGTTCTCAATTCTTCGGAATCTGTTTTTTTTTTAATGTATGTTCCCCGATTGCTCAAAGACCCCTGGACCGATTTGAATTTTTTTTTTTGCTGTGGAAAAGTTCAGATAGGTATTTGTGTGCAACATTTCAGATTAGTTTTGCACAATATAAAAATATTACGTAATATGTGAAATTTTAAAACTTTAATTTAATGGTGTGTTAAATTGAATTATAATAGAATGACTTCCATAAAAATTACAAATTACACCACAAAATCTTGCAAGTTTCTCGGCCGAACAGTATCTTAAGTCAATAAAGTCATTACAATTTGGTAGAGCTAAAAAGTGTATGTTTTTGGACTTTAAAAAGCAATTTAAAAAGTTTTTGAAAAACCCCGACTGCAGTTTGCATCTTTTTCAGCCTGTACATCAAAGAGCAATTAATCCACCATATTGATTTTTTAGAAATTGTATGCAGTAGGTATGCACCCAGTGACTCTCGCGCCATCAAGATACATCTAATGACATACTATTCATCAAAATCGGTTAAGCCGTTGACTAGATACGACCGGACATACATATATACATATGGTCAAACATCTGAGTTCCCCCTTTTGGGCTTCGCTGCAGACGGGTAAAAAGAAAAGTTTTACTTTAAGTTACATTATACGGAACACTTGAACCACAAGTCGAACTCAAATTTTTTCCCGAACTTTTTTATTTTTCACATTTGCGCTACACTACTGATTGATAGAGGGGCAGGGAAGGGGGGAAGTAGTACAGTGGACTCCGCTAGATGTCGCTAGTGGTTATTTAAAAGAAAAGCCGGACTTAGGGCGCAACACACTTAACTTTTTAGGGCCATTCCACAGTGAGTGGTTAAACGGGAATTTTATAGGTTTGTAAAATGAAATGACCGTTTTAAATGAAATATGTGTGACGTGGGGATAATATATTTTGGGGAGTATAATTAGGGTTTTCGACTTTCCCGGGTTTCTTGGAGACCATTGACCGAAACAATGTACTGCTATAGCTATAGATATAGCCTTGTTATACCTAGATATAGGCTATGGTGATGGCCTAGTGGTTAACACGTCGGCCTTCTTTTAGTTGAGTCGAGGGTTCGATCCCGTTCTTCGATCACCTCTAACTTTGCGGAGTTAGCTTTACCTGTGAAGAAAAACATCGTAAGGAAACCTGCATGCCTGAGAGTTCTTCATATTGTTCTCAAAGGTGTGTGAAGTCTGCCAATCCGCAATCGGTCAGCGTGGTGGACTGTGGGCAAAACCTTTCTCATTCTGAGGAAAGACCTTTCTCATTCTGATGATGATGATGATTGCTTTATTAATTACCTAATAGCCAAGAAGAGTTTTTTTTATTCAGATACAAGTTGTTAGCCTTTGACTGCAACCTCACCTGGTGTTAAATAATGACGCAGTCTAAGATGGAAGCGGACTAACCTGGAAGGGATATGGCATTTTTTTTTATTTAACCCATACCCCTTTGGTTCCTACACGGGATCGTACCGGAACGCTAAATCGCTTGGCGGCACAGCTTTACCGGTAGGATGGTAACTAGCCACGGCCGAAGCCTCCCACCAGACCAGACTAGCGATTTAGAAATTATAAAATTCCAAACCCCTGCCAGGAATCGAACCCGGGACCTCCCACTAATAAGACCACAGCGCTTACCACTTCGCCAGGGAGGCCGTTACTTTTAACTTTTCGGAGTTAACTATAAATGTAAGGTTTAAGCAATTAAATATCACTAATAGCGGTGAAGAATCTCATCATGAGGAAGCCTGCATGCCAAACTTCCTTGTTCTCTTAAAGGTGTGTGAAGTTTGCTAATCCGTACATGACCAGCATGATCAACTATGCCTATTTTCATTCCATGATGGGACTCGTACTCAGTAGTGGACCATTGAATATGCCAACTTTTGAATACTCTTAGGCATGCAGGTTTTGCTCTAGCCATCATTGTGGGCGTCATCTAGTAGTAAAAAGCTCTAGTTTGAGTCGTCACCATATCGTCACTAAGAAAGGCTACACAGCTCTGCCGGTGTGTCTTGTGCCTAAGTGAGGCTAAGCTGACATTAATTGAAAATAATAATGTTGACAGTTTACATTGCTGCTTGCTTCATAGTCTAAGAGGTGAGTGTAATATTATGTGAAGGAGTGCTACTGTACCTACTATACTTTTTGCTTTGTTTTAGAAAATAATAAGTCAAGAATCTTAAAAATTTGAGCCTCAATAGCTCAACCGGTAAAGGAGTGGACTGAAAACCGAAAGGCTGACGGTTCAAACCCCGCCCGTTGCACTATTGTCGTACCTACTCCTAGCACAAGCCTGACGGTTAGTTGGAGAGGAAAGGGGAATATTAGTCATTTAACATGGCTAATATTATTTTAAAAAAAATATCTCTTTCTGGCCTTGCAATAAAATTACGTAATTAAAAAAAAAAACCCCCGAATGCTAATAAATCGTAAATGGTAACTTAAAAGCTAACAAGATAAAGTTGAAAACTAAAACCCGACTGCGATCGTCTTAATAAACGCTGAAATATTATAGTAAAATTTTTTTTCTGTCGCTTGGTATATGTATTTTAATGTTGTAGTAGATTTAGGGTTCCGTACCTTAAAAGTAAAAACGGAACCCTTATAGGATCACTAATCCGTCCTAATGCGACTATAGTGGAATATTATTCCTGAGTGACACAAACTATATTTCGTTTCAATAAAATTAGAGATTTTTACGAAAATTTTAATAAGCTATCCGTGTGAAGCCAGGGCGAGTGACTAGTAGTAGTAGGTAATTATATGTATATATAGGCCTCGTTTGCCCGAATATAATTGAACTATGATTTTGATTAAAGCCGCCTATTGTTACTAAAAAGCAAGCGAAAATTTTATGCCAGGAAATATGTGTGGCGTCTCTTGGAGTATGATGCATCGCCTGTACATGACGCATTAGCGAGTGCCCAGTTAATTAACCCCGATGCTGTCCCGCCATGAAGCATGGCGACATTATTACTACAATAAACTAGTGCTTGTGTACTTTATTATTTTTTGCCCAGTTATTATGACATTTATACGGTCATTCTTTATATATTTTTTTTATTTTTAGAGATGTTAGCCTTATGTTATGTTAAAAGCTTGATAGCTTAGACGTCAGCCTGCAATTCGGGGTGTCCGGGATTCGATTTCGGACACGCACCCCTGCATTTTCGGAGCTATGTGCCTTTTTAGGGTTCCGTAACTCAAAAGGAAAAGAGGAATTTTTATAGGATCACTTTGTTGTGTGTCTGTCTGTCCGTCATGTCTGTCAAGAAAATCTATAGGGTACTTCCCTTTGACCTAGAATCATGACATTTGGCAGGTAGGTAGGTCTTATAGTTGTTGGTTCTTCTCGGTAGGAACGGCATTCCGAACCAGTGGTAGATTATTTTGACGATTCAAAAGCACTTGTAAAAGTTTAATTGAATAAAAATATTTAGATTTTTTTATGAATAGCACAAGTAAATGAAACAATCCAAAAACCGTAAATTGGTGATATCACAAAAATTGTGTTGCGGAAAAAAATATTTTCAATAATCACATTAACTTGCAGTGTTCTAGGTACATAAAAGTGTTAGCATATACGTATACGATGGTACGGGACCCTTAGTGTGAGTCCGACTTTTACTTGACCAGTTTGTTTTTAATATCACTTTGCCACGTTGGACAAGTGTAGATTGGCAGACGTCACACATTTTTAAGAACACTATTGATAATCTCAGGCATATAGGTTACCTCACGATATTTTCCTTCACCATTAAGGCAAGTGATATTTAATTGCTTAATTATAACTCCGAAAAGTTAGAGATTGAACCTCTGATTTCCCGAATAATAAATGGACGTCTTAACCACCAAGCCATCAAGCTTAGTCAGAGTGGTTGGTTACGCACTCATCCGATCTGAGTTCGTGAAAATACGGATAACCCAACTCGGATATTGCTTACGCACTAATCCGATTTCTGATCCAAATTCAAGTTATTCAGTGGACATCTTTGACATATGTGTAAGTCATACGCCCGATTTGAATTCGAGGCACCTCCGAAATATTGTTACATATGATGGACTCGGAATATCCACTTTTTATTACATTAGAGCAACCGCCGAGTTTCTTGCTGGTTTTTCTCGGTAGGAAAGGCATTCGACGATTTAAAAGTAGTTGTAAAAGTGTAATTGAATAAAAAAAATGAATTTTATCAAAAATGTTGGAACTGTAGGGATTGTACATGCGTCCTCCTAGCTAACGTGGCCTTGGAGTGTCTTTATTCTTTTTAACCCCCGACCCAAAAAGAGGGGTGTTATAAGTTTGACGTGTGTATCTGTGTATCTGTGTTTCTGTGTATCTGTGTGTCTGTGTATCTGTGTATTTGTGTATCTGTGTATCTGTCTGTGGCATCGTAGCGCCTAAACGAATGAACCGATTTTAATTTACTTTTTTTTGTTTGAAAGGTGGCTTGATCGAGAGTGTTCTTAGCTATAATCCAAAAAAATTGGTTCAGCCGTTTAAAAATTATCAGCTCTTTTCTAGTTTTCTTGTAGAAAAGAAGGTTAGATAACCGTTAGGTTCATAATATTATATCATTATTATATCAATTAACAAATGTCAAGCTGTCAAGATGGACGTTGCCTAGATACATAATAATTATTTATTTGAAAATGATGTTTTGGAAAACTCAGATACTTTGGATCGTAGGCGCGGAGTCCAAGAAAATCGGTTCAGCCGTTTGAAAGCTTTTTGAAAGTTATCAGCTCTTTTCTAGTTACTGTAATCTTCACTTGTCGGGGGTGTTATAAATTTTTAATTTACACTTGTTAGACCATGTATTAAAAATTTATTCGTTTCTTTCAAGTGTAGGTAAAACACTTTAAAAAAATTATCAAGTACACTATGTATTTAATTATCAAATGCCATGTATTTTACGTAATTGTCCTAACATGCAAACATGCATGCAATGCATAATTGGATGCCACTTTAGCGTAGGTGTGAACAGAAGTTTCAACACGCACACTTTACTTTTAAAATTGCATTTAAATTGGTGTTAATGCGTCATAGTTCGTCTGCAGATCCTAATCTAATTGTTAAAAATTTTCAAAAGAAAAATAAAACCGACTTCAAAAACCACAAACACTAAAAAGTAAAAAATAACTTTTATTTAGCTACACGTGTAATGTACCTAGGTATGAAGTCGAGCGAGCACATTAAAACAAAATTAGAAATCCAAGAGTGAAGCTCGCCCGACTTCATACCTAGGTACATTACACGTGTAGCTAAATAAAAGTTATTTTTTACTTTTTAGTGTTTGTGGTTTTTGAAGTCGGTTTTATTTTTCTTTTGAGAATTTTTTATTTCACAATTTTTAGTGGCCCACTGTACTATAATATGCTATGCCTAGTTAAAACCCTACTGTTTACTAAGCTATTACACTGATCGCGAGCAATTTGCTCCTATCTATTGAGGAGTTCTGTTCTCCATCTCCGAAGATATTCATCAGATCTTCACCAAATTTATATGGGACCAACTGCACAGTATACTCTTTCAAACAAAAAAAAAATTTCCAAATCGGTCCAGGGGTCTTTGAGTAATCGGGGAACATACATAAAAATAAAAAAAAAAAAAAAATAAAAGATTCCGACGAATTGAGAACCTCCTCCTTTTTTGGAAGTCGGTTAAAAATGGAAAAATAACTCTGGCTTAAGGCTACTTTTTACTCGACTGCGGCGAAGCTCAAAAGGAGGGTTATATGTTGTTGTATGTATGGAGTTATGTAAGTACGTCCATTCGTAACTACTTAACGGCACAACTGATTTTGATAAATAATACGTCATTACAGATTCTCTTGATGGCACAAACTGCAAGCATCAAAACCTGAGTATCTACCGTCGACCTATTTCGGAAGGGCTTTAGAGATGAAAATGTATTATAACTAACTTTCCGGAATACAAAGTAACCTATCATGTCACTCTCCAGGTCTTGAAAGTACCTTACCATGCAAAAATCACGTCAATCCATTGCTCCCTTGCGAGAGCTTGATGGTTAGACAAATCAACAAACAACCATACTTTTGCATTTATAATATGGGTAGTATGGGAATTCTGTAGCTCGCCAATCCAACCGTATGTGGTGCAGGTAGGCCAATAGGCCATACTCGGTACTATCTGTGATAGTACTATGGTCTACTTCTCCTCGGCTGAGCTAAAGGTAAATAAATTAATTGACTTTTCACTTTATTACTTTTTTACCCGACTGCGGCAAAGCCAAAAGGAAGGGTTATGATTTTAGCAGTCTATGTATGTATGTATGTATATGGGTAAGGGTGTGTAATATTATGTGGGTATGTATGTTTGTGTCCAGATTCTGTGTGTTCCACCGTAGCGCCTAAACTACTGGGCCGATTTTGATGAATGAGATGTCAATCGATTCGTCGTAAAGGTCCGGGTGACATAGGCTATATTTTATGCGAAAAAAATTGACCTAAAGGATATTACGTGAAAAAAAGTGGGGGGTCTCCAAAAATCTTTTTTTTTGCTATTGTATCGAGTGGGATGTCAAATGAAAGAGGAAAAAATTCTAAGTTCATAAATGTAAACTACAACATTAAAATATACCAAGCGACAGAAAAACAATTTTACTATAATATTTCAGCGTTTATTAAGACGATCGCAGTCGGGTTTTAGTTTTCAACTTTATCTTGTTTAAAAAGTTCTTTTCAACTACCAAGCCCCTAATATTTTCTTTTATTGGCGTCCCATCTAAATTATTGTCATTTCTAGGACTTTTGATTCAGGGTGAGTTACTTGGCTCTGGAAATAAACGCTATTTTTATTTTGTAAGGGTCTACTAGTCTATTCAGTCGATGTATTTCACTGCTTACAATAAAAAAAGGCAACAACTCAAATTTAAAACTTTTCAAAAAGCATAAGGAGCTGTCGGGCAAAACGGTATAATTGCGTAAATTATTTAGAAGGAATAAAAAACTGTACCTTTTAAGACTTTTTTCCTTGAAAATGAGCCCAGATTTGTATGCAGCGGGCCATAAAAGTTCTGATTAAAAAGAAAAAAGTATTTTGATCAAAAGTGTATTTACACCGTTTTGTTCGCCAGCTCCCTGATTTATACTATCTGAATGAAATAATATAATAACTTCATAACTACTTCCGAATCATTAAAAATTATACCGATATAGAGTGGTTTTTTTTGACTCTTCTAAAAGAGTCGAATTTGAATTGTTCCCTTTTTACTGGAGCCATCGATTCGTAGGTAGGTAAGGGATTTAAATAAAAAACAATGTATAATTACATTATATTTAATTTATTATATACTAAATGTCTTATTTACTACATTTATTCGTTATTGCTTCAATAATTATTGTACTTATTTCTATCATTAGGTGAGAGTTGAAATCTTTATAAAGTATACCTGAATTAGTATAATATGGACAAAAATAGCTCTAGGAAAAATAAGAAATGTGATTCTCTCTATAATCTTCTTTTTTTAAAAAAGGATAAATATTTCACAAGTCCTGATCTATATTTATCAAAAAACATATTTTTTCTGTCATTTTTGTCTTCCTTTTTTTACAAAGCATTAACCTTTTTGAAAACACAGAATATTTGCAAGAGCTCTAAAAATAGTTTGACGAAAAACTGATAAAATAATATTTTCTTATTTTTATCCATGATAAAAATTGTAGAAAATTAACGAAAAAAAATCTATAAAAATAACGCAAAAAAGAACTTAATTGTTATAAATTACTTTAATTAACAATTTATTCAAATAAATTTAAAAAAAAATCACACACGAGTGATTTTGTTGCGTTTTACTTTAATTTGTTCGTTATATTTTTAATTTAATTTAATTTAATAATAATAATTAATTGCATTTACGTCTTTTTGAATCGTATATTGGGCTTAATCTATAAATCTAGATTAATGAATAGGTCCTAGTTGAAATTATTAAAAAAAAAATATCTATCTGCCATGCTTTGTCCGCTTTTACATTTGTAAATACATAGTTATAATCGTTGAAAAACAGTTGTACCTAATACAGTTTGTTCTTCAAAAGTGGATTTATGTATGATACCGAATCTTACGTACGTTATACGTGTAAATACTAGGTACATAATTTGATAAATATTTCTTATATGCTTAATATTAGGATATTGATACAAGACTTCAAACCCATCAAGACCGTCTTCCTTTCTTTATACAATTTTATTTTATTAAATTAATTTCTTCGACTTAAGTCATTTTGATTGACAGAGACCGAATTACCGGTATTTTTGTAGAGTTACAAAAGAATCATTACGTTAACGTTAAAAAATAACAAACATACAACGATAAAACTACAAAAACGTTATAAAACAATAAAAATAAGAATGACCATACATCCATAAACGTTATACCATTATTGATACGCTCTACCTACGAGTATCTCTATCTAGCGATGCCATGTACAAAATAGCATCTTCGCTCGGCGCGAATTTGCAACTAAGTAGGTACCGATAAAAATAATATAACGGTAAATCTGGTACCTATACCGTTATTATTAACATTACATTTTCGACGTAACATACAGAAGGCTTTGGTAGTTTTAACGTTAAAATTTAGTAACGTTAACCATCCCTATTAATAAGTATCCCTATCCCTCCCAAGAACAATTCAATTCTAAAATAGAAAGCCATTATTTATAACTATCTCATAATTATTTAATCTAAATTGAAAACTTTGCGAATCTAAAAGATTTGTAGTCTTTTATCAAACATCCCGTATAATTATATTCATTACAACTAATGAACCTACCCTTTAATATCGTGCAACATGCCATCCCTTAACACCTTTAAATCTCCCCTCATACTTAAAGAGAAAGTACTTTATTACACAAAAGTCAACAAGGTGAATATTATAGAAGTTATTATAGCCTTGTTCACATAGGAAGTCCCTTTTGATACATTTTTCAAGTTAAATATTCATGAGGTACCTAACAGCTCCACTCATTTTACATGACTACCCGAAAAAAGGAATGGAATGTTTCAATTGTTTGAATCAGGGTTGATATAGATATGTATGTAAGTATTTTTTTGCCATAACTTCTAAATTCCTGAACAGATTTTAATGTTTTGGGTATCACTAGAATCCCTGCTTCATCCCAAAAATACTGGCTATAATTTTTTGGAGTTTTTTTTAAATGTGCCATTTTCAAATGTGATACAATTTACTTTTTGGTTAAAAGGCAATCGTGTTTTTATTTCTTTTCATTATGATTTCTTGGTAGCTGAGAAGGATAAGAGTGCGCTGGTACAGTTCCGAAAGAAGTTTGCACCAAAACAGAAATTGGCAAGCGACAGCATTTCTAACTCATTTTCGAAAAACTATAAGTACAGCTTAAAATTTTAATCGTTATTTTTCCCTCTGTGCCAATTTTTGTGTGCTATAATTTAACATGAAAAATAGAAAAAGGATTTTTTCCTATTTGGAAAAGGCTATAGATTAGCATTTAATATATCTATTACTTCAATAACAATATCACATATATATAAATAACTAGACAATAATTATTATTTTATATAATACAATAACAATCAACAATCACCTACGTACATTCGATGATACGACAGCTTATTAATAATTATTAAGATATAGTATTTATATTAATAATGTGCGTAATGAGTATGATCAAGGTAATACTAGAAAGCGCGTAAAGTCATTTCACGGCTACATATTGTGTTAATCATGGTTACAAAACCCTAATCTTAGGCCCACGATCTTACGAAATTTGGACATTACCCAATAATACATAAGTGTGGCAACAAGGAAATTTTGGTAGTTAAAAACCTAATCTCTCGTCCAAGAAGATGGATATCACATGGATATATTTACACATTCAGCGCAAAAAAGGCCCCGATTCTCCAAATCAAACACAAAACATTCTCCGTATTCCGAATAGTGTGGCCAGTTTATTTGCTGAATGCCGAACTACATTATATCATATGCCCGAACTCAAAACATTTGCCGAATCCCAATAGTGGAACCGTACCATTACTGTTAGCGCTGTATAGGTTTACTTACTGGTGTGGACGTTTGGATTAAATGTATTGTGATAATGATACCAATTTTGGAGGTGCAATGAATGAAGCTATTTTTTTCGGTTTTATTTTTCTTTTGAAAATTTTTTATTTCACAATTTTTAGTGGCCCCACTGTACCTATGCTATGCCCAGTTAAAACCCTACTGTTTACTAAGCTATTACACTGATCGCGAGCAATTTGCTCTTATCCATTGAGGAGTTCTGTTCTCCATCTCCGAAGATATTCATCAGATCTTCACCAAATTTATATGGGACCACCTGCACAGTATACCCAAGATATTCATCAGATCTTCACCAAATTTATATGGGACCACCTGCACAGTAAACCCTTTCAAAAAAAAAATCCAAATCGGGTCGTCGAGTAATCGGGGAACATACATAAAAAAAAAAAGGTTCCGACGAATTGAGTACCTCCCCCTTTTTTAGAAGTCGGTTAAAAAGGGATTATTATGATAAACATACCATTGCCACAACAACTTTTCCGTGTCAATATAGGTTACTAGATTTAGATGAAGTTTACTTTGTAGCTTTGAAACGAATTTTCGTATCTATACCTACTGTATCATAACGAAGCACAATAATTATATAAACTATGTCTCTTTTGGTCTCTATTATATCTATTTTACTTCTACACGATATGAGCGACAGATATATCTTTGATGATAGAGCGAGAAAGATTTAATGATAATTTTGTTCATAATTTGCCTTGTTGTGTTACCTTTCTTTTAAAAAGATTAGCCTATATCTGTATCTTAGTTCATTAGATGTGGTCTGGTAATTGTTTGACTGAATTAAATTGAAAACGATTTGTGTTATTCAATTAACGATGTTCGGGTTAAATTTGAACAGTTTTTTGAAAAAAATGACTAATATTCCAGAAATTGTGCTTAGTTGTGGTGAATAAGTTTAGTTTATTCATGTAAAAATGGGCTAAAATAGAATTAAGCCACTTTTACGCTAACCTATTAATTTCCAAATTACAACTAATGAAGACAATATTATAATAATCATTATTATGTTATCTAAGTATACAGTTTCACACACAGACAAAAATATTTTTGGAATATATTTTCTTATTTAATCCTATTGCTTCGATAAAATCAAAAATACATAAAGTTTTGACTAATAGGAGATAGTTTTTACGTATATATGATAGTACAACTTCAAAGTTAATGAAGTCTATACACATTTCAATAATTAAGATTTTTTTGGATTTTTGATGGTAAGAAAAGTTGCTGACGTAAGCAGGATTATTTATATATATTAAATTAATTTATTTTTCAATATACACTTTTTTTGAGATGAGGAGGTGATATTAGTTCAATTTTAACTAGAATGTTAAATAATTCTTTATCATAGATATTTAGATAACAACAGTTTGTCGTATCATAAATATTTGTACACCTATCATCACATTTTGATCTGGATTTACCTAAATAATCACCCAAATCAGTTTACTTTTAAAGATCCAGCTTTTCATAGTACCTATTGATTGAAAACAAGAATCATTGCACCAAAAATTTAACAGAAAAGTAATATTTAGTCAGTTTGCTGACAAAAACGTCATATTATTTTAAAGTTTCAGTTCAAATATTATAAAATACAAGCTTAATTTTCATAGGTAAAAATTAACATGTTTTATCGTAAATTAAATGTGTTCAGATTTAGCTATATTAATAAAAAGCATAATTTTGAAAAATAAAACTAAAAAAGTATCTGTAAAGTGATTTATTTTATTAAGTAGTTCCTGATAAATTATTATTGAAAATGAATAAAAGACCTTATAATTTTAGAAAACATAACAAATTTTGGTATTAATTTGCTTGACTGTATACCTTTAATAAACTTAATTGATAGGCCCAATATGAGTTTTATTCTTTCCCACAGTAAATATTGTGTAAGGGATAATACCAATTACAAACTTGTCGATTTTGTATAGAAATTAAAATGTTGCTCTCGCTCACTAAGCTTGTATACCATATTTTAAAAGATTTAAAGCAGCTACATTCCGATCCACAATAAGCATTAACACTTGATCTGGCTTCAAAACCAGAAGTATGTATAAGAGCATTAAGAGTTTCTTAAAAGTAGTCAACATTTAGGAGTAAAAGGGGATACACATCTACAACAACAGAATAACTCGCGATACAAATACAATCTCTAAAAGGATAAAGACAATGGTTTCGGAATATAAATTTGTAAAGTTATCAAAAACGTCACTAACTTACTGGAAAAAAGATCAACTAACAAGCCCTTAAGACGTCTTTTTTTTTTTTGAGAATGCACACAAACATTCAGAATTAGTTAATAGTTATGATGATTTTAAAACTACTTTTAATATTATATGGTAGTTACTGGTATAATCGGGTTATGGCAGTTTTTGATAATAATTAAGAAGTTAGTGATATTATAAATTTTAATTATGACACTTGAAAATTCGTAGCAAAAGAAAGCTAAAATGCAATTATGTGTTTCAAAAATGAAAATCTTCCAATATTAACTCCCAAACACAAACGTTTTCTAAAATTCAAAGACATTGTTGTTGTCAAATTTTATTGTTTGATCGTCAAATACCAATTGAAGGTAAAAAGTTTAGACTAACCAAGAGGTCTAGTTACAGCTAAAGATGGACTAATCAAACCTAAAAGTGAGGAAGTCTTGAGTATTGCATTTTTAAGATGCATTTAAATATTAAGTAACGTCTTAATTTAATTGAAAGCAAATTAATTCAAGAATTAAAGTGCTCATTGCCCCACAATCTAAAGATTTTCACTAACTTGACGATATTGTCTTAGTCCCTGTACATTATGTTTTCAGATTTCGACGGATTTCTGACGTCGTATCTAAGAATCTTTTGAAGAATCAATGTTCTTTGAAGAAAAGGACGGCTACTTCCAATCTAATTCTTTTAGTTCTCTATTTAACGTTACTTTCTACATTATCATACCTTTTGTCTTTTACTTTTTAGATTTGGTTTCCCTTTTTATGTGCAATGATCGTTTTTCTGCTTTAAGTAAGAAAATTTATATTAGCTTTAAGTCTTTTTGTAAGAATTAAGAATATATTAC
Organism: Maniola jurtina; assembly: GCF_905333055.1. Taxonomy (NCBI): domain Eukaryota; kingdom Metazoa; phylum Arthropoda; class Insecta; order Lepidoptera; family Nymphalidae; genus Maniola; species Maniola jurtina. The sequence continues at coordinate 591,980 of NC_060051.1, read as the reverse complement.
GTGTTGCAATAGCTATGGCTGACCGTACATTTTATTATTACTCGTATAAAAAATCTAAAAGAAGTTTTAAATTGTACTGAATGATTTTAAAAAATCCCAACATTGTTGAAATAAAATCAGTTTTTCAGATTTCAAATGACGTTACTTGCATATAGTATTATTAGGATATTTTATATCTTTACAGTAACTAAAGTATAGCGTTATAAAGGCGTCAATTAACATTACTGAAAAAGTGAAGTGCATAGTGATTGAAATCAGAATCATATTATTCGCTAAGCACATTACATTTACAAAATATATAATTTATATTAATTCCTTAATTTTATTTGCTAAGTTCGTTAAACGTAATATTGTCTAAATTACGTCGCTTAATACTCACAAATATGTTTAGCGTGATACAAGTTACGAAAAATACGAGTAGCTATAGCGTAGTGATTTTTATTTTATCCGATATGTCAGGCAGTAAAGTCTCTAGGCCACCAAATATTGATAAAATAAATTTGCCATAAATGCTATTATTACAGTACATTTTATAAAATTCATAGATTGAAACAATTACTTAACCTATTAAAATAAAAAGGTTCAAAAGAGGAGCATACGTAGGTTCTTCGAGGGATATAAGATACAGGGAACCCAAACCCCGGGCACACATTGATTTTATCTTTTTTTGAAATCTTGGGCATTAGCACTAATCATTCAAAGTGAATAATTGCTAGATAGGTGCGGCAATTATTGATCGATTATAATAATTAAACTGGCCTTAGAAATAAAAATGTGTTTGCCATCAAAATAGTTAAACTTACATTGCTTTTAGCAGAGATATTAGAATAATTACTTTTAGATACTTTAATTAATTTTTGTAAACTTACTGTAATACTAGATGTTGCCCACGGTTTCGTCACCGTGGATTTTAAATTTTAAAAATCCGGTGGGAACTCTTTGATTTTCAAACAGTTATTCTTTCGCATTTATAATATTAGTATGGAAATATGGATATGGATTTCAGATTTCAAAATTTTCTTAGACTCTATAATATGATATTTATGGCAATCAAACCAAATCACATTTTAAGCAGTACAACATGTAGGACATAAAAATTCTTAGGATAATTCTAAACCTAGACCCTAAATAAGTGTTGCTTGCGCTACTAAAAGCAAACTTAAATTACTTCCTCATTTAATGGCTTAAAAGACGTATACCCCTGAGGTATTTTAGAGTTTCCATAACATATTTAATTATCTCATATAACTTAACTAAGCTTTCATCAGACGCAAGAGGAACATAAATTTAGCTTAATATAAAGTAATTAGGAATTTCGAAATAATCGTTTGAGCAAAGAAGCATAATACGCACATCTTAGATTACTCTCTAACACGCTAATTTAAGTCTAAGTTAAAAAATTGACAGCGTTTTCAGTTACTTTACAAGTTACTGTACCTATAGCAATCATGTTTTGATATAAAAAATGTTTTATCATAAAAATAATTTCATAAACAATGTTATTAGAATGGTATGTAAATTTTTATCTTTATTTTGTGTTTCCACAAAACATTTGAATAACTTGCACTTTAATGATATAAAATATCACGTTAATATATAAATATTTTTTGCCAATGGAAAAATGGCAATAACATTAAACAAAGTGATTTTAATCAGAATAAAGATATAAACATTTTTGACATAACTATAGGAAATAAAAACGATTGCTAGTAATACAATAACTTCAAATGAAGCTTACACATTGAGAATAGTATTTGAAAATTTACTTATTGATTATTGTTTTGAATCACACTAAAGATCTGCACTTCGTGACACCAATACAGATACATCGGAGGATAATAATAGGTATAATAGATAGGTATATTTAAAATTGATTTTAGAATAAAAAGTTATTCTATAACAATTATTTATCGATTTCTATACAGGACGTTAATAATAATACAATTAAAAGTATTTCCTAATGTATTGATTGTATTATCCATTTGTAATCTCTCATAGATGAAGTAGGTATACTGGGAATTTGATAAAATTTATATTTTTAATACTACCTTGTTACGATTTATTTAGGTATTTATTTAAACTACTTTTATTTATTAGTGAAATAAGGAAATATATTTTTAGTCTTTTATAGTTTAGAGCTTTAAGTATATAGATACACATTTAGCAGGCTTAGACTTTGATAGCACACGGAAGAGTTACATTAATATTTATTATAATAATTATATTAAGGATACTAATATTATTATAATATCTTATGCAAAAACTGATATAAAATATACTGCTATAATTATGCCCTAAGTCAATGATTTCTAAATAAGTTACGAATTTGAAATTAGTGCCTTTGCATACGATAACATTTCTGCACTTACTCGAATCAACAGTGTGCTTAGAATTAAATTTTAGGTCTCACCAACGCTGATAAGATTCGAGATACCTTGATTTAAAGTCAAAAATTCAGTCATACGATTTTAATTTTACAAAGTTACCACTTGGAGCGCTGGCTGTAGATATAATATGAATGAACTTAAACTTTAAAATTAGCAAATTAAGTCCTACTTTACTTTAACACAGACTCGAAGTCTTTCAACGTTTGTGTGATGTAAAATCTTATACTAAGCACACAGTGCTGCTTAGTTTAACTGATTCAGTAATCGTGCGCAAAATTAAAGATTGTAACAGTGCCTGCGTCTACGACATTTTCGACGTGTGCAAAGGCTTTTAACAAAAATATTTTGAAAATCTCGAACAGAGCAACCTATGTAAATCGCGTTGCTTATTGGTCCTATTTTATTGTTATAATGACGTTTTCAATTGTGTCGTACTTCTAATAATTTTCAATAAGTTTAAAATAAATCTATTATGATACTCCCTAATCTAGAAGAGAATTGAGTTAACAATCACGCCATATCACATTCTTGACAACAAGTATTTAAATATTTTCATTGCATTATTTTCTCTACGTTAAACTCTTCTACAAAATCAAAAAGGTGTTCTATCAAATCATTGGGATTATACAACTATGCTAGATATTTATGCCTTATTTACATAGCGCGAGACACGACAGCGTTGACATGTATTGAATATTATGACGTGTTGTATGTGCTTGCATTTCAGGAGTTTCAAAGTTACGTTCAACACACCTGATGGGAAGTGAAGATATTGTGGCCTAAAATGGGACGTGTTTGCCTAGAAAGTGTCTATTAAGATACAGTTCTTGCAATTCACGAAGGCGAGTAGCTTATGCTTGTGTTTAAGTCGTATCGGTATAAGTAAGGTACACTAAATGTGTGCGTTTGCGAGCGCTGGCTCGCGACCGATTGGTCCAACATGCACGCACACTTACGCAATGCCCATGTTTACAAGTAAAGTTCACTCGCCTTCGTGAATTGCAAGAAGTATACCCGGAATAAATAATATGTAGGAGCTGATCTCGGAAGGGTATTCCAAACTCTAGTCATGCGTAGAAGGAATGATGACGCGAAGGTATTGGGCATGTAAGAGGTGGAATCTTGTTCGGTATCTTACAGTACGGTGGTAAAAAAGTGATAGGGGTAAAAATTGAAGAGTTCCTGAGCGCACTCTCCGAAATAAATTCTGTAAAACAAAATAAGCAAGCAACCTTGCGAATGAGATCCAGACTCTGAAGTTTTGCCGAGTCCCCTACCTCGACGTGTTTTAGTTGTAATCTGTCAGGTCATTTGTACAAACTGTGTAAATAAGGCAATAGATATATTCGGTGCAGTTAATGGAATTTGCGTCTTATAAATTATGTTTTCAAATTTCCGAGGTGATGATTCTATTCACTAAAACTCTTCCAAGACAACAGTTTATAACGATTACAATACTTTAATTTTGAAACAATTTTCTCACACTCTCCACAACCTTAAAATAACTGAAATTCATCCCGTGCGTTAAATTTTGAGATCAATTTAATGTAATCGCAATCATTCCAAATGGTTAACTCTCTTCTTTGGTTAAAAGATGGATTATAGTAAATTTGACGTAGCCAGTTCTGACTGTAAATAAGGTCTATGAATGTGTGAGAAATTTTCAAATTCCAAGTATTTTATCACATCTTGGACCCCAGATAACATTAAATTGTCAATAGCAATCGTAACTAAATTGTTAAAAAATAGTTTTATCTTCTCTGGTACTAGGTCTTAGGGCAACAAAGCAATCTTACACTATGGGTGAACAAAACTCCTTTTCAAGGATAACAAGCGATATTAACAAATGTCTTTTATTGAGGTAATATTTAATAATATTATCGTCTAAATAACTAGCAACTTATCCATTTTGTGCTACGATTCGTTGGGCGTTTATAGCACACTCACTTTTAACTATACCATTAATTTTATACACGACTAATTTATGAGTATCATGACGTGTTATATTTACTTCTCTAAATACAATCTTTGCTAATAAATCATTATTTTTATTAGAATTAGTTAATTTAGGGCAATAAAATACATTAATTTCTTTAGAGAAACTTAATGTATTTTGATGAAAATTTCTAACAATCTCATGAGTTTGAAAAATCTAAAACTTAAGGGTTGTGCAAAAAAATGTGGATGTACTAGTAAAATCACTGGCTAGACTCAGTTGTAAAGACCAGCAAGCTCTCGGAGGAGCCAATTGGGATGAAGTGGCGCAAGGTACACTAACCAGACCTCTTTTTTATTGAGGGCAAAGATCTATTTTAGGTCACTGAACCAGTTAATCTTCATCATCATGATCAACCAATCACTGGCCAATGGGGTCTGAGCACGGGTCCCTTACAATTAGAAAGGTTTTGGACCATAGTTTGCCACGCTAGCTCTTGCAGGAGTTGGCAGACTTCACACACAGGCATGCAGGTTTCTTCAGATGTTTTCCTTCGACGTTATAGCAAGTGATATTCAATTGCTTGAAACGCATAAAACAATTAGAATTGGGTGCCCGGGACCACCTAGATAAGATGCTGTTTTTTAGGGTTCCGTTCCTCAAAAGGAAAAACGGAACCCTTATAGGATCACTTTGTTGTCTGTCTGTGTGTAAGATAACTATCTTGGCGGGGGCACTGCCGTGCCCCCTGATACCAAGTGGGGTATCATATGAAAGGGCTTTACCTGTACATTCTAAAATAGATTTTCATTTATTTTTATGCATAATATCGTGCAAAATGTTGGAAAAATACCCGAGTACGGAACCCTCAGTGCGCGAGTCTGACTCGCACTTGGCTGGTTTTTTAATGGTAAACAGTGAATGCAATAAGGTTTTTCAAAAATATAACACGTTCTGATAAATCAAATAAAATAATAGCACGCGAATCCACATTTATATTTGTTCTTACAATCAAAGTTTTTGAAGCTAATTATTGTATAGTATTTATTATACTTATTATAATTATCTAAGATATAGGTACAACCAGATATAGACAAAATTGTCAAAAACACACCCAAATAGACGAGAGTCTAATAACTTGAACACTTCTTTGCATCACTTTATTGGACTAAGAGCCCGTGACGGTCTGACCGTCGTTTTTTTATAAAAGCTGAAAACCCAGCGCACTGCCCCCAACACAGGGAGGAACGCCCAGTGACTATGAAGTTTGAATCATCGTGGTTTTGGCAGATTACAGATAACAAAGGCGGACTTAAAATCTTTAGTCAAAGTAAAAAGCGTAATTTTTATCGGAACTGTACAACTAGAAATTACATCATGCATTTCCAGACAATGTCGTGGCAACTTACCCCAGACACCCTTAAATATTAAAATGTCTTGAGTATCTGGCTGGGGGTTAGGTACTAAGTGTTTGGCAATGCATGACGTGATTTTAATACTATTCGGAAGAAAATATAAAACTTTATATACGTTGACGAAAGATTTTATACACCTTTGTTACCTGTTATTTACCAAAGTCACGATGATACCAAACTTCATAGTGGCCGATTGTTCCTCCATGTGCTGGGGAAAAACTTTCAGCTTTTATAAAATAACGAAGGTCTAACCCTCACTGGCTCTAGCTCTATATGAACCTCCACTCGCTACTCCAATCGTTGGCATTCCCAAAGACATGAAAGCTAAAGGCCCATTTACATATAGAGAGTTACTCGCCTGTGACTTGAACTCCTATATTTTGACCAGTTCACATTATTACAGTAGACCTCATGTTAAGTGATCTAATTCAATTCTGTATAAATCGCTGCTGCAAAATTGTACAGGGATCAGTGATCGAAAATCCAGTCCGATAATAAAAGGTTCAATTCAGTTAACTTACAATACTAGTGCAATTGTACTGACAACTTGACAACTTATGCTTGCAAATCAATGGTCTAAAATGAAATAATTACATTATCAGATGACATTATCTGTTCAAGTTTAACGCTGGAAAGAAATTAAATGCATACTGTGTTTCACAACAAATAAATAAACCTTAATCTTACTGGATTCAGCAACTGTAATAATGTGAGCTGTATATTCAATACATTAAGTACATTATTGGTTTTATTGTAAAACGAAGCGAGAAACTTTCCCTATGTAAGTGAAGCAATTGCGAAAATAGTTTCTTTACAGAAATTAGTTTGAGCACAATAAAAATTGGAAGACACGAGCAAAAGGAATGGTCTTGCAAAAAAACATATCTAAAAAGCAGCTTAAAGTTGCAACTATACAGATCTTACAAATATCAAAGATATAATCTGATATAGTTCTTACAATCCACAAGCGCGCTACCTTATGTGTGGTTATGGCATATACAAGCACATTTGGTGTGTGCGCTTGTTGGACCCAACAGTGGCGAGCAAGCACTCCCAAACGCACACATTTAATTTACTTTAAGCGGTATTTACATTACGAAATTAGTTTCACGATCTTAATTTCATTATAAATTGCACGTGTAAACGTCTTATTTTGTAATGCATGCATTACGAAATTAGACGTTTACACGTGCAATTGATAATGAAATTAATGTCGTGAAACTAATTTCGTGCCACTAATTTCGTAATGTAAATTCTGCTTTACTTATACCGATATGAATTAAACAAGTGCAAGTTAAGAGCGCGTGGCTCAAAGGCACTCGTGCAATGCAAGAACTCTATTAGTTTGAGAAATTAATTGAAGTAGGACTCCCTAATTTATTGTAATGGTTTTGATGAAAGTGAAAATTTTATTAAAAAAAATTGTTTACTGAATTTTATTATCAATAATATTTAATAGTAACAATAATTTTATATCGTTGCTTAAGGAAATCTTAAATTAATATACACTTAAGATTTACAATTTAAATTAGAAATCACGTACGATAGTGACTAAACTAAAGATCTTAATCTAACTGAAGTAGAACTATATGTTTTGAGGAGCTGGTGAGCAAAACGGTGTAAGTAATTACACTTCTGATCACTGAATACAAATTTGGCCCACTGAGTACAAATTCAAACTCATTTCCAACCAAAATGGCCTAAAACTGTACTTAAATTGAGTCAAAGTTCATGATTTCGATCAAAATGGGTATACTTACAGTTTCAACAGCTTTCATTCAGTTTTTGTTCCTAGTGTTAAATTTTGTATCGTGCAATTATACCGTTTTGTTCGTCAACTCCTCTTTTAGTTTAAGGCTAGATTTACATTGAGCCAGTTACTGCTGGTTTGCCCGCACGCTGTAGGTAAGTACGCCTCGGAGAATGCACCTAAGGGCACGTTCTCACTCTGTCGTGACGACAAATAGTCGTGCAGTTTAAAGCGTCATGGCATTATATTTGACATATAGGACGGCATGACGACGACTATGACGACAGAATTTCGTGATAATGGGAACACCTAGCAACGACAGTCGTCCAACAATCAATTTACGGTTGCGACATAGTGGGAACGTGCTCTTACTCTGGCGTTACCCTAATATCTCATTCCCACGGCAGCATCATGTAGAGCCTTGAAACATAAATACTTTTAAGGCAGTGTAAAGAGAAAATAAAGATTTCATTACAAAAAATCCCATCGTTTCCGCTTTGAGCGCTACCTATGAACCGTAGATGTGTAGACGAACTTAAGCTTTAAACCAAGGCGGTAAAGGTTAATTTTACTCTAACGCTAAAGGCATTTGACGCTCGAATATTATCATCATTGGTGAGATGCAAAATCTGGTAAAACATGACTTTTGTTCGGAATAAACATTAGATTAAAAAAAACCGTTTGTACATTGTACCGTGGGAATAAGCCTTAACGCTTAACTACGGGCATATCAGAGCTTACTGTCTCCATGTAAATCTGCCTGAAAGTAAGAGCTAATAAATGAAGGCAGGGTGTAGCGGCGGTGCTGGTACACGGGGTTGCTTGTCGAGCGGCGCGCAGCATGCTGGCTCGCAGCATGCCGTGCTGTAGGGAGCTGGGAGCAGCGCGTACTGGGTTGGCGGAGCGTAGATTGCTGGCGTCGCTGGAAGGAGAATGGATCACATTCAATTCAATTCCAATTCAATTCAATTTTATTGAGAATTTGGGTTAGTTTAGATCTCAATACATTCATCATCATCGTCATGATCAAACCATCGCCGGCTCACTACAGAGCATGGGTCTCTTCTCAGTATGAGAAGGGTTTGGCCATAGTCCAACACGCTGGTCAAGTGCGGATTGGCAGACTTCACACACCTTTGAGAACATTATGAAGAACACTCAGGCATGCAAGTTTCCTCGCGATGTTTTCTTTCACCGTTAAAGCAAGTGATACTTAAAGCGGAATATACATTACGAAATTAGTGGCACGAAATTAGTTTCACGACATTAATTTCACTATCAATTGCACATGTAAACGTCTAAGTTCATGATGCATGCATTACGAAATTAGACGTTTACACGTGCAATTGACAATGAAATTAATGTCGTGAAACTACTTTCGTGCCACTAATTTCATAATTAAAATACTGCTACGCATAACTCAAAAATTTAGAGATGCGTGCCCGGGATCAAAGCTTTGATCCCCGAATAGAAGACGGACAGGAAGAACAAGAGCACCAACCAGTTATTCATTAGCACCAGCAAACGGTAAAAAATGTAACACAATAGTGGCAATACAATGAAAATTGTTCTCTCGTAACAAACACAATGTTCCAAACTCGAGGACGATGTGGCCCAGTTGCGAACGAGGAAATAGTACGAGCCAACTCAACTTTGAAACCCGCCAATGACAATACGAACGCGTGAAATGCACCATTATTAACAAAAATAATGTGAAGTCTGTGACTCAATAGCACCTGGGATTTGCTCGAAAACCGATAAGCATTGTGGTCTCAAGCTTGAATGGTGGCCTAGCACCAAAAAGCACAGTTTTGGAAGATGTTCTAAGGGGATGAATGAACTCAAACCAATAACTGAGAGTCACTGGCCACGAGCGGTATACGACCGTGGAGATTTTGTTTGTTTGTTTGTTTGTTTGTGGACACCTTCATCCAACATCCGTTCTGTACGTTGCGTCCGTCTCTCCGTCTATCTACTGAGATGACAATAACTTACTGTAGAAATACGAGTATCTTCTGAACGGAACTCTAAAGGTGTATGGGAAAAGAGGGGAGCGTCATCAAACAGTCTGATAAAGTCTGATGATAACTATATCACACCGTTTGACATCTCTCCAGCTGATGACAATGATGGTCATATGGTCTTCTTCTTCTTCTTTCTTAGCCTTTGTTAATCCATTGTTGGACATAGGCCTCCTCACGTGCACGCCATTCCTCTCGGTGTTGTGCGAGCCTCCTCCAAGTCTTTCCCGCCAGCTTGGTAATGTCGTCTGACCAACGGGAGGGCTGTCTTCCAACGTTCCTCCTTCCGGTGCGTGGCCTCCATTCCAGCAGCAAACGAGTCCATCGCTCGTCTGTAGTCCTACACACATGCCCTGCCCATCTCCATTTCAACCTGGACACTTTCAAAATGTCATATGGTACTTACTGTCAAATGGTAGAGGGTAAACAGCGTAAGGTGGTGGTGGTATCTCGCAGGGCGCACACGTCATCGGCGGCGCGAGGGGCGGGCAGATGAGCTGGTAGCATAGCGGGGCCTGAAGAGGAGCTGCCTCCGAAGACAGCACTGGGATTTGGCTTATCTGGAAAAATATTTGAGATACAACTCGTAAAATAACAGTTTCCTCAGAAGCTATGTTGCAGGCTGAGATTGAGAGCGCACTTTGACTTGCTCAGACTTAAGATTGAGTTAAAACGAGACAGATTTATGTGAGATATACACCTGTCTCGTTTTAACTCTCTCTTAGATCTAAGTAAAGTCAGAGTGTGCTCTATAGATAGATAAATAGATAGAAGTCTTTATTGCACTCAAAAACAGAACACAGAAGGAACAGAAAAAACAGTGTGCAAAGGCGGCTTTATTGCTTGCCTCTACCAGGCAACCTTTGTTCAAAGGCGGCCTTATTGGTTAGAACGATCTCTACCAGGCAACCTTTGCTGAAAGGAGAAGCTAGTGTTGGATAGTTGGATATAGAGTAAGAGGTTGACGTCTTACGACGATCTTGTATGACGAAGAAAAGTTATAGCTTTTTAACCAACTTCGAAAAAAGAAGACGATCCTCTGAAATAGGTAAATCTGTACCAAAAGAATAAAAGTTTTTTTAAGAACACTTCGCTTTTAATTTTTTGCACCTCTTACGCATTTTTACGAGAAGCTATTCGTTTATCCTTTTAATAAAACTAAGGAAAACTATAGTATAGTATAGCGTGGTATAGCTCACCTGCTTTCTGACCGCTTGCGCCACTCGAAGACGACCCAGAGGTGAAAACATAACTCCTCCACTCTGGAAAAAAAATTTGATAACTATAGTTTTCATTCATCTTGTACCTACAGAAATTTTTGCCTTAGCATAATATTCTCGATAAAAAAAAATCGGTAAGTGCGAATCGGACTCGCACACTAAGGGTTCTGTAGCATCGTACAAGAAACAATATTTTTAGGGTTCCTCAAAAGGAAAAATTCCGCACCTCAAAAGGAAACAACTAACTCATAGGATAACTTCTTTTTCTGTCTATCTGTCTGCCTGTTTGTCGTGTCTGTCAGAAACCCGTATTTCCCGTTGACCGGACGGACGTACGTACGGTTGTACGAACGCTTGTCCTTTAGTAACGGGTACTTCCCGTTGACCTAGAATTATGTTTGGCAGGTGGATAGTTCTTATAGCACATATAAGGGGAAAAAATCTAAAACTATGAATTTGTGGTTACATCACAGAAAATCGCACTTGGTTTTTTTTCATCTTCTTCTCATCTTGGTTTATTATTTTTTTGTTAAAGCTGCATAAAAACTGTATTAGTACGGTTCATGAGATATAGCCGCTGACAGACAGACGGATGAACGGAAAGACAGATGGACAGCGAAGTAGTAGGGTCCCGTTTGGCACGCTTCGGGTACAAAAGCCTAAAACAGAGATCGTTCTTCAAAACGCGTCGTACCAAATAGCGAAAAAGTGTAAGAATAGTAAAGATTAGTGAAACAATGGCCGTCCTCAAAGGCGTGAAAAGGCGCGCGGCTCACAAAGGAGGCCGAGAGCCACTCTCTCGGCTTTCGGGCTTTGTTGTGTGGAGTGGAGTGGAGTGGAGCGATGAAAACTGTACACATGCTCAGTGTACACACGACTTAAGATGCTTTATGCTTGTAACCTATCTAACTTGTAAAAGATTTAACAAAGGAAAAATACAAATACTTAAATCTATAAAATTGGTAAGCGCTGTGGTCTTATTAGTGGGAGGTCCTGGGTTCAAATTTCTCTGGTCTCAGGTTAGCCCGCTTTCATCTGCAATTTGCAGTCAAGGGCTAACATGTATCTATGTGGCCCATAGTTTAAAAAAAAAAGCTATGGGCCTCACAAGAAAGCTCAGAGTCACTCAACGGGCGATAGAGAGAGCTATGCAAAATGCTATGCCGCAAATTAAAAATATATAAAAAGAACAAAGTGTTATAATATTTTGTATGATGACACGGAACCCACCGTGTGCGAGCCCGATTCACACTTGACTGATTTTTAGATATATATTTTGCAATTCTTCAGGTTATAACAAGGTAGCACATATCTCTAAAAAGACCTGGTAGAATGTGTAAAGTAACTCAATTAAGATCTACTTGTACCCACATTCAAGCGAATAAACCATTATTGTATTTTGTTTAAAAGTTGGATGTGACCAGGATCGAACCCCCTACCTCTCAGCAGGAGGCAGGCGTCTTAACCACTAAGTCACAGATCAGTCACACAGATCAATTTTCATACTAAAAACTACCAAATATCACTACAAAAGACCATATAAAGTAACAGAGACGAGGGACACAAAGAAGTTTAATCGAATCAATTTATTTAGTTGTATACCATCAGTACAATCAGTGCGTTAAGGGTGATGTTCGCGTGCTGGGAAAACCACTTAATGCTATTGTATTGTACACACGAAAGCTTTCAAGTGGAAGCGATTGTGAGCCTTATTATTACTGCTCGTTACTATATAACGAACGCACTTCTATATAGTGGTTATATTTTTATGAAACCACTATAATTTTTTTTCCATTTGAAGATAAACTAGCCTCCATGATTATTTATTAAAAAGATAAGAGTTACCCTACGTAATAGAAAGAGAGGTGTTTATTAAATTTTAGGCCGCAGTGGTGTGCGAGCTGAATTGCACTTTATTGTATCGTAACAAGAGTCGCTATATCTGTAACCATATTTGCAGAGTCTTCATCATCATCAAGCCATTGCCAGCTCACTACTGAGAACGGGTCTCCTCTCAGAGTAAAAACGGTTAAGGCTATAGTCCACCACGCTGGCCAAGTGCGGATTGGCAGACTTCACACACCTTTGGAGAACTCTCAGGCATGCAGATTTTCTCACGATATTTTCCTTCACCGTTTAATCAAGTGATATCTAATATGAAGTTAACGGTTACATACTACATACCACGATCTACAATATATCAACAGTGTTCTCACTAGATTACAAAATGGGGTTATTCAAGGGGCGGACCAACAAATTCCTGAAAGGTCGGCAACGCATCGGCGGTACCTCTGGTGCTGCAAATGTTCATGGGCGGCGGTAATCACTTAACATCAGGTGACCCGCCTGCTCATCTGCTCTTTATTTTATTATTAAAAAAAACTCCAAAAAGTTAGAGGTGCGTGCCCGGGATCAAACCGCCGAGCTCCCGAATAGAAAGCCAGCCTCTTAACCGCTAAGCCTAGGCTATCACATTCACAGCTCTCATATAAATATACTTACTAACTATTAAAGACTTTATATTTAGCACCGAATAAAGTAATAAACTTTTTAGGAAGGTAGGCACTTGATAAAAGTTTAAAGTGCCTCGGATAATGATTTCCCCTTGCTACAAATAAGGGGAAGGGATCAGGGATCAGGGCTCTTGGAAACGGAAAAATTCACGAGATCACTTTTATGTGAAGGAGGTACATTTAGGGATCACTTTTGTGTAAAGCTTCTCTTATTTCTACATTGCTGATAATGCTCTGAATTGCTTACTTGATAACTGAAGCTTTTGGGTATTACCTTTTTAGGGTTCCGTACCTCAAAAGGAAAAACGGAACCTTATAGAATCACTTAGTTGTCTGTCTATCCGTCCGTCCGTTTGTCGTGTCTGTCAAGAAAATCTAATGGTACTTCCCGTTGACCTAGAATCATGAAATTTGGCAGGTAGGTAGGTCTTATAGCACAAGTAAAGGAATAAATCCGAAAACCGTGAATTTATGGTTACATCATTTAAAAAAAAATAACACCCAAAGCGTTTCAATGAATCTGATTTCATCAATCTGATGAATGAATCAATCATATGAAAGGGTTTACCTGTACATTCTAAAACAGATTTTCATTTATTTTTATGCATAAAAGTTTTTAATTTTTAAATGTCGGAAAAAATACTCGAGTACGGAACCCTATGTGCGCGAGTCTGACTCGCACTTGGCCGGTTTTTCGTGGACATCACGTAGATAGAATCAGAATATTATGTAGACCAGGCATGCAGGATATTTTTCACCGTGAAAATAAATGATTTTTAACTACACAAAACGGACATAATTCCGAAAAGTTAAGAGGTGCGTGCACGGCATCAAACCCTCCGAATAGGAGGCCGACGACGACTTAACCACTAGGCTATCACAGCTTTTTTGGTGGTAGGAGTTATACGTAGTAGAAAATTAGTATTTTCTACTTTCTACTAGATGATGCCGGCGACTTCATCTGCGTGGACTTTGGTTTTTTTTGAAATCCCGTGGGAACTCTTTGATTTTCCGGGATAAAAAGTAGCCTATATCCGTCCCCGGGGTGTAAGCTAACTCTGTACCTTTCATCAAAATTGGTTAAACTGTTGGGCCATGAAAAGCTAGCATACAGACAGACAGACACACTTTCGCATTTATAATATTAAAGTATGGATATACTGTACATTTATTTTCCATTAAGATCTCGGCAAAGTTTCCTATATTCCTTAAGTGTCACAAGAGAGGAGTTGTTTGACAAGTTGAGATTATGTTTCAGAGAAACCGAGACTGCTGCACTGAGAGACAAGTAAATAATATTGTATCGAGATTAAAGCAAAAGCCGTGATTAATAGCAACATCGGGTGACAAAAGGGCTGGCGCATTTTTTGCGCAACGGATCAGCCTGGCTGTCCAGCGCGGAAATGCATCCAGTATTCTTGGCAGCATTAAGTCTAGCTTCAAGGTTTATTGTAATATTTTCAATAAAAACGATTAAGTAAAAAAAAAAAAAAACAAAATAAACCCAGTGGTTAGTTAACACTTCGGCCTTTTATTCGGGAGATCTGTGGATTCCGAGCAAGCACCTCTAACATTAATATAGAGAGAGTTCTGAGAAAGAGAAAGAGTTCTTCGTAATGTTGGCAATGGTGTGTTTTCTACAAAAATTATGTGGTGATGTGTAGGTATGTGTATTGCTTGCTTTTCCTGGTTCTTTAGTAGTGGGAGGGCGGGCGGTGCATATCGCATGCTGCACTCTGTACCATACAGATCTGTCTATTTTGGCGAAATAAGCTTTAGTTCTTTATACGAAATTTTTAAAAAGTTTCATTGTCCCCAAAGGTTTTACGCAAGTATAATTATTAGAGTCAGCACAAATACACTCGGCATTCGCGAAAGGTCGAAGGTCAAAGGTGACTCTTAATCAAAGACTTTGAGCTTTCTAGCGCGGGTTTCTTTGGGACTAATTCCCATTGTTATTAAATACAATAGAGTTTTTTGCAGCTTAATTTAATCAGAATCTCAAAAAATTGCCGTAAATCATGTAAATATAAAATTTTTAGTGGTAGGTAAGTTTTCTTTGTACGTACAGTCAGAAACAAAGCTAGGTTTTCCGTCCATGGGCAAATGATGACCTCCGGCCTCCATGAGTTGCCGACCTGCGGTTGACGGGCGTAAGGGGCGTTCGTCAGCCGATACATAACCAGGTCAGGAGGTAGCGCGCCGTGTTCCGGGTGCGCTTCTGAGACGGAGCTGGTAGCAGCCAGCCTAGCGATGGGACCCGTCCGCTTGGCGGCGGGTCAAGTCCTGGCGGGAGTGCGGTGAATACTGCATTAGTGATACCCGCGCAACCGCCAGTCCGTTGAGGAACAAACACAGGTTTTAGTGGGTGCAAGCCCCACATAACCCCTCCGTTTCCCCTGACGGAAGGGTATGCGTTAGGCATTTCCTGTGTATAAAAAAAAAAAGGTTTTCCGTCCATAGTCGCTTGTACTGACGAGTGCGAACCTAGCTTTGTTACTGACTGTATCTCTAATTTTTTATAACAAACCAAACCAAACCAAACGTGTAGAAACCAAAGGGGTATGGGTTTAATAATAACCGCCCTTCCAGGTTAGCCCGCATTCATCTTAGACTGCATCATCACTTACCACCAGGTGAAATTGCAGTCAAGGGCTAACTTGTAGCTTAATTTTTTTTTAATGCACCTCATACATTGGTCGACTAATTCTGCCAACCGAGGCATCTAGAGGCCTATATGTCCAGCTGTGGCCTATCAGTTGATGACGATCAAAGTTGAAACTATTAGGTACAATAATAAATCAGTGACAATACTTCGGTAGAGATTCCCCAAACGACAAGATTGTAATTAGATTTTGCCCGGAATGAATACTTGTGGTTTTAGAGGTATTATGTAAGAGAATGTAGATAATCTTGTAAATTAATCTAAGTTATTAGGTCAGGATATAACTATTTGTTATGTTTAAAACCACTATGGGACGTGCAATTAACAAAATAATTAATCACAGGGTTCTGAGTTTCTATTAAAGTTAGCCCGCTCCCATTTTAGACTGCATCATCACTTACCGCCAGGTGAGATCGCTGTTCAGGGGATATCTTGTATCTTGATGTATCTTGAATGAGAGAAATAAAAAAAAGTCTTACGTCTCGTGGTTGAGAACCACTTTTTAGGGTTCCATACCTCAAAAGAAAAAACGGAACCTTTATAGAATTACTTTTGTTTGTCTGTCTGAAAATGAAATCATGAATGAATCATGAAAGGCAAGTAGGTAGGTCTTATAGCACAATAGTAAAGGAATACATCCGAAAATCGTGAATTTGTGGTTACATCATTAAAAAAATGTGTTTAAATTTTCAAAGTAAGATAACTATACCAATTGGGGTATCATATGAAAGGGCTTTACCTGTAAAACAGATTTTGCCCTCAGTGCGCGAGTCTGACTCGCACTTGGCCTGTTTTTCCTTTAAAATATAGCCTATGTCACCCAGACCTTTACAACGAATCAATTGACACCGCATTCATCAAAATCGGTCCAGTAGTTTAGGCGCTAGGGTGGAACACACAGAATCTGGATACAAACATACATACATACATACTTACATACATACATGGACTGCAAAAATCATAACCCTTACTTTTGGCTTTGCCGCAGTCGGGTAAAAAAATACAGCGCTGGTTTTCAGCCGGAACTCCAATTCGGGTGGCGCCATGGAATTAAAATGAATGCTTAATGGCAATGATGGGGTTTGAGGTTGAAGCACGCTTGCCTAGAAGATGCTTATTCACTGTAGCCTTGAAGGTACTCAAGTTATTATAGATTAGTGGCAGAAAACACCGACGCCGGAAGGGCGCTCCACACCTTACCGGTTTTTATCACAAAACGTTAAAAATAGTGTTTACTTATATAAAGTAAAAAACCGGCCAAGTGCGAGTCAGACTCGCGCACCGAGGGTTCCGTACTCGGGTATAATATTCGACATTTTGCACGATAAATCAAAAACTATTATGCGGAAAAATAAATAAAAATCTGTTTTAGAATGTACAAGTAAAGTTCTTTCATATAATACCCCACTTGGTATAGTTATCTTACTTTCAAAATTTAAACAATTTTTTTAAATGATGTAACTAAAAATTCACGGATTTCGGATTTATTCCTTTACTTGTGCTATAAGAGCTACCTACGTGCCGAATTTCATGATTCTAGGTCAACGGGAAGTACCCTATAGGGTGCTATAGGTTTTCTTGACTGACACGAGGGACGGACGGACGGACAGACAGACAGACAACAAAGTGATCCTATAAGGGTTCCGTTTTTACTTTAGAGGTACGGAACCCTAAAAAGATACTCTTCTTTTTATCTCTTTTTTTTACTCTGTAGCTCGATCCTGTAAATCCTGCATTGTTGTTACTTGAAACGCACATAACTCCAAAAAGTTGTGCGTGCCCCAGATCGAACACCCGACCTCCGATTAAATAAATAATTTAAAAAAAATTCAATTAGACTTTTACAAGTACTTTTGAATCGTCAAGTGCATCTACCACTGGTTCGGAATGCCTTTCCTACCGAGAAGAACCAGCAAGAAACTCGGCAGTTGCTCTTTTCAACACAGTTCACAGCTTACAGGTAAATTAGCAAATGAAATTATTTAGAAGATTAAAATGTGGTACAGTTTAATAGGGCTATAATAGTACTTCCTATTTGAGTGGAGAGCTCTCGAGCCGTAACGCCTACGCCATTTTAGCTGAAAACTGAAAAACGACGACAACTGGCCGGCTTTTAAACGGTATTTTATATTGTAAAGGTCAATTATTTAACAACTAGATGATTCTCGCGACTTTATCCACGTGAAATCAGGTTTTTAGGGTTCCGTAACTTAAAAGAAAAAACGGAACCCTAATAGGATCACTTCGTTGTCTGTCTGTCCGTCTGTCATGTCTGTTAATAAACCTATAGGGTCCTAGGGGACCTAGAGTCATGAAGTTTGGCAAGTAGGTAGGTCTTATAGCACGAGTAAAGGAAAACATCTGAAAACCGTGAATTTGTAGTTAGATTACAAATTTAAAATGAGTTCACGAAAAAATTAACTAACTAAATCACATATAGATGGCGCAGTTCGTCATTAACTGGCAGTGTTCTACATAAAAGTGTTTGGTATATCTTTGTACGGTAGTACAGAACCCTTCGTGTGCGACTCGCATTCGACGGTTTTTAGGGTTTGGTACCTCAAAAGAAAAAAAGGAACCCTAGAAAGGATCGCTTCGTTGTCTGTCTTTCTGTCGGTAGAGGTAGATTTTATAGCACAAGTAAAGGGAAAAATCCAAAAACCGTGAATTTGCCTACATCACGAAATGTACGAACCAGGACAGATTGGGATAGCAACAATAAATCATACCTATTTAGGTAATCGACTTGCGACCGGGCGGCGGCGGGCGAGTGAATCCCTCTTAACAAGAGGTCGAAACTCAAAAGTTAAAGCTCCAACAATGCAACATTCCTCTCCGTAAAACATTACGTACATTTTCATCGCATGCAGAGACAAAGGAATTTCGTTATGGAAAAAATGCTTTTTTAAATTAAATTTTTCGTATCGCTACAATGTAGAAATGATATTCTGGAGACAATGTTAATGCGCGTACATTGTTCAAAAGTTCATTGGTTTCGGATTTGGTCGAGCACTAAAGGTCTTTCAATAGCTTTCTTTGAATTACTGGCTGAATTGGGACGGCTTCGGTCTGGTGAATTGTTGAAAATCAACGAAAATCTACGAAATCTGGCTACTTGAAGCTTCTAGACCCAGCGTTGACTGTTTGAGCTGATGTTAAGCCAGTCAGTCAGTTTCGTAAATAAATAAATAAATGAATAAATAAATAAAATCACGGGCATCATTTATGTTCTATTTAGTACATCCAGGACACGGATAAAGGGTTTTTATCCCGGAAAATCGAAGAGTTCTCACGGTATTTTAAATGTATACGCGGTTAGTATCGCGGCTAATATCTAGTAGGTACACAATTACAATAGATTACATAGTAAATACAATTCATTACAACATATTATATTACCAGTTAGTTTTCATAAAAAATCCTATAGGTATGATACAGGTAAGCGCAACATTATACAAATTAAAGTATCTTTTCGTATAAAGGTATCCTTTCAAACAAACACTCATAATAATTTTCCAGCTGGAAGAATCCGCAAATGAAAACGCTGTTATCCATGAGATGATAGCTATGTAGCAAAAGTCGTACAACGATTCATCATTATTATTATCAAACCATCGCCTGGCCCACTAGTAAGCACGGGTCTTCACTCAGAGTGAGAAGGGCTTAGGCCATAATTTTTTTTTTTCTTTAAATCTGGCTTTACTCTGAATAGCCAATGTCAAGTTTGTGATATTTTCAAGTTATTGAATTTATACAAGTATGGACTCCGTCAGTCGGGTTTTAGTTTTCAACTTTTTAACCCCCGACCCAAAAAGAGGGGTGTTATAAGTTCGACGTGTGTATCTGTGTATCTGTTTGTGGCTCCTAAACTAATGAACCGATTTTAATTTAGTTTTTTTGTTTGAAAGGAAGCCGATGGAGAGTGTTTTTAGCTATAATCCAAGAAAATCGGTTCAGCCATTTGAAAGTTACCAGCTCTTTTCTAGTTACTGTTACCTTCACTTGTCGGCGGTGTTATAAATTTTTAATTTACACTTGTTCTTGTTGCTAATAAAATTGTAATTAAAGCACTCATATAAGGGTACCCTTAATTCGAAAGTGAAATAAACGCTCATAACAATTTTCCAGCTGGAAGAGCCCGCAAATGAAAACGCCGCTATCGCGTAGGTAATGCCTTTGTGTAGCGGCTCGCGTATGACTCCTTTACGCCAAACCATCATGAGAACCTTAATCACTTTCTTTTATGTATTGTGGGGATCTACCTTTTTTCTTCCTTTATACTTTGAGGTACATTAATTTCACCATGGAGCTATGAATCAGCTAAGCTTATTATAGAGAGAGAGAGAGTTCCCAAACAGGGAGAAACGATCAGCGATTATGAAGTTTGGATCGTGGTGGCTTTGGGAGATAACAAGTTATAAAATATTTTGAGGTAACGTTGAGGTTGTTCTGGTTTAGTGTGTTGGTAGTCAAAGCTTTTATGGATTTAGATATATCGACGTCTTCTTTTTTTTATTCAGTTACAAGTTAGCCATACAAGACTGCAATTTCACCTGGTGGTAAGTGATGATGCAGTTTAAGATGGAAGCAGGCTAACCTGGAAGGAGTATGGCAGTTTTTATTAAACCCATATCCCTTTGGTTTCTACACGGCATCGTACCGGAACGCTAAATCGCTTGGAGGCACGGCTTTGCCGGTAGGGTGGTAACTAGTCATGGCCGAAGCCTCCCTTCAGACCAGACCAGTGACTTAGAAATTATAAAATTCCAAACCCTGTCAGGAATTGAACCCGGAACCTCCCACTAATAAGATTACAGCGCTTAGGGACTGCGCCAAGGGAGGTCGTCGTCTCCAGTCTATTTACACCGAGGTGTTAACGGAATCCTAAAAATAAATGATCACAAGACTCGTTAAGTGTCCCCTAACTTAGCTAACACTTAACAAAGACTGCCAAAGTTGGCCGGTGAAGTTAGATACTTGAGCACATTTGGGATCACGGGCAGAACTCAGATACGAATTGCGAGATCTGCCAAATATAACTTTAGATTTCCTTCTTATATTACACGTGATGACACTCTAGCTTATGTTCTTAACTTTACTCGTATATTTATTAGAGTTCCGTAACTCAAAAGGAAAAAGGAACCGTTATAGAATCACTTCGTTGTTTGTATGTCTGTCTGTCTGTTCGTCTGTCGTGTCTGTCAAAAAAGGCCCTAGGGTACTTCCCGTTGACTTAGAATCATGAAAGGCAGGTAGGTAGGTCTTACAGTACAAGTAAACGGAAAACTTGCAGGTTGTGGTTACATCACAAAAAAAAACTGTGTTCATGAAAAAAATATACCTAATGGTATTTTCAATTTTCAAAGTAAGATAATTATACCAAGTGGTTCTCATATGAAAGGGCTTTTACCTGTACATTCTAAAATAGATTTTTATTTATTTCTATGTATAATAAATAGTTTTTGATTTATCGTGCAAAATGTCGGAAAAAATACTCGAGTATACCTACGGAGCCCTCGATGCGTGAGTCTGACTCGCACTTGGCCGGTTTTTTAATCGCAATAATAAACTATAGTCCGAATAGTATAGGTAAATAGGAGAGCCGAGTAAGCACCGGGCACATAAATGTAGGATGACTTGCACTCACAGGAAAGTAAGGCAGAATCAATAAAGTCTGCTTTGACAGCCAGCCAGCACCAATTCCGCTAAATCGGTCAATGGTTCTTCAAATGAAAGTATTGCTTATTTTTTACCCGACTACAATATGGAAGAAGATAATATATACCTACAGTGTTTATGTGTAAACATAATTCCAGAAACAGATAGGTATTATTTGATTACTAGCTTATGCCCACGACTTCGTCCGGACTACACCTGACCCCTGTTTTACTCCCTTAGGGGTTCAATTTTAAAAGGTTAGTCGGATTTCCCCTTAGCGGATGTCTACGCCATAATTTCTATCTGTATGCCTCAGCCCAATTCGTCCAGTATTTTGAGCCCTGCGTGGAAAGATCAGTTAGTCAGTCAGTAACCTTTTATTTAGATTACATTGTACCTATCCATCCATACTAATACTATAAATGCGAAAGTGTGTCTGTCTGTCTGCTACCATTTCACGGAGTTCCTAGGGGACTCTTAAGAATCTATCCGTTAAACCGATTTATATGAAATTTGGTACAGAGGTAGCTTACGTCCCAGAAATTAACTTCGGCAACTTTTTATCCCGGAAAAGCAAAGAGTTCCCACGGGATTTAAAAAAAAACCTAAAACCACGCGGACGGAATCGCGGGCTAATCTAGTACGAAAATATATTCGTGTATTCCGTTTAAATTGAGCGTACCAAACATTTTTTATGCACTTTTTTTTGGTTGAACGATACCGGGAGGGAAGCCTTACAATCCGTATTTGGGGCAAAAAGTTGATTTTCACGTGAAATACGTTTTCACAGATGAAAAGCGACTGATATTGCAGTGACGTTTTATTTTACCGTGTCTTTTTTTTATCTACTTCACAAAAAGGAGAGGATTTATAATTGCAACAGGGATTTTTTTGGAAAATTGCAATTTTTGGAATATTTTGTTCCACAAAATCGTTACCCATACCTATTATAAATGCGAAAGTGAGTTCGTTTGTTGGTTTGTAGGTTTGTCTTTCAATCACGACTTTTTTAAATTATTATTCAGATACAAGTTAGCCTTCGACTGCAATCTCACCTGGTGGTAAGTGATGATGCAGTCTAAAATGGAAGTGGGCTAACCTGGAAAGAAGTATGGCAGTTTTAACTCAATCCCCTTTGATTAGTTGTGGCGGTACGGCTTTGCTAGTAGGGTGGTAACTATAGCCACCAGGCCAGACCCTTGGATGAATAAATGCCAGACCAAAGATTTAGAAATTATAAAATTCGATCCTGATAAGACCATTTAAGACCGTTTACCATTGTGTCGAGGAGATCGCAACGGAGCAAGGGATCGACGTGTTTTTTGGCATGGGTATACTTATCGGTTAGGCTACTTTTATCCCAGAAAATCAAAGAATTCCTACGGAATTTTTAAAAACCTAGATAGCCATGGACGCCCATCTGATTAGAATCCCGAGAAGACCCCTACCATTATGAGAACTGTTCACAACCCTCAACAAAGACGACTGAACACGGGCACTAGGTAATAAAGTGACTGAAAATTATTATTCAAGAAACGAAATTTCAGTCTCTTTTCTTTAAAAAACCTGAATGGCGCTAGTTACGAGCATTGAAGGAAATTCAAAACGCTGAAACGTCTGGGAAAAAGACGTTTTCTGGGACGTGAAGTGTACGCCCGGAGAGACACTCCAGTTATTTTGAACGTATTTCATTTAAACTCTAAAATATATACCTAAACCCACTCAGCAGGGTCTTTTAAAATACTGAATTCGAAATATAGATTTATTATTTCTGTCTAGTATTACTTATGATTTATTAAACTCTAAAACTAAATTGGGACTTGGTAGGTCTAAATCTCGACTAGGTACCTACTAGTGTCCTTTTCCGCATGAAGATGCAGTCATAAACATAGACCACAGGGTCTTATTAGTGGGAGGTCCCGGGTTTGATTCCGAGCAGGTGTTTGGAGTTTCGTGAGTTCAAAATCTCTGGTCTGGTCTGGTAGGAGGCTTCGGCTAGACCCTACCGGCAAAGCCATGCCGCCAAGCGATTTAGGGTTCCGGCACGATGCCGTGTAGAAACCAAAGGGGTATGGGAAAAAACTGCCATACCCCTTCTAGACTGCATCATCACTTACCACCAGGTGAGATTGCAGTTAAGGGCTAACTTGTATCTTAATAAAAAAGAGATATGTAGTAGTGCCTCGTACGTACCTAATTAAAAAAATCTGTCATTGTATTTGAGTTTAGGTTTAGAGATTGTGTACAAAAATATTATTAGCTGCATTTTTGGTAGATAGGCTGTGTGAAAGAGGACATATTTTATTATTGTGTATGAAAGGGTGGATAGTGACATTGACGAATAATAGAAGTAAGTGGAAGAAGAAGATAAGCTATGCTATAGAGTGTGGGAGAAAGCATGGGAGAAAGGCAAGCAAAATAATTGTCAGCCTGTGAGGTCTGCCGATAGAAGTCAAAAAATTTTTTTTTTATTTTCTTTGAAAAAAAAATTAACTGTTTTTATTTTGGCTCGTCTTATTATTCTATCATAGCCGATCGTGGAGTATGCCTATTGCCTACCACTAAACCACGTCAAAAAAATGCGCCGAGTATAACACTACTCGACAGGTGATGTGGAAATGTGTCCATTATAGAATTAGAATTTAACTCCTTCAACTTTTAGAATCGCGATATCTCAAGAAAAATGGTGACTGTTTGTAGTTAACAACAACAAAATATTTTGTAGTTAAAACTTTATGATCTATAATTTTTGTCTGACCTATTTTATGATAAAACTTACCGTTTAACTGGAAAATGCAAAA
Organism: Maniola jurtina; assembly: GCF_905333055.1. Taxonomy (NCBI): domain Eukaryota; kingdom Metazoa; phylum Arthropoda; class Insecta; order Lepidoptera; family Nymphalidae; genus Maniola; species Maniola jurtina. The sequence goes on along the minus strand of NC_060051.1, from coordinate 567,614 downwards.
CCCATTTTTGTGAACTTTGACCTTGAACAACTTACGACGTAAATGAGCGAAAGAGACAAACGCCAAAATGAAGGTAGGTACATACCTATATACCAAAACTCACCTCGTTCGCTGTCATTCCGAGTTTGATCGCTAATTTGGCTGGACCATAATGTTACGATCCCGTATTATTGACAATAGATACAATAGGTAGATACTACAATAGGTATTTCTATTTCCTTTTTTAGAGTTCTGTGGTTTTGAAATACAAACAATCTTGTTTCAGAAGAGAAGTTATCACAGATAACAAAAATAGATTAGATAGGTACAAGATATGAAGCAATTATTGAGAGCAAGTAAATATCTACCGGAATTTAGAGTTCAATGTCATTTTTAAAGTATCTGATTTTTTCATTAAAAACATGTGAAGTGCGAGTAGGACTCGCACACAAAGGGTTCCGTAGGTACCAATACCATCGTAAAAGAAATAACACTTTTTCATTTTTAGGGTTCCGTACCCGAAAAGCGCCAACGGGACCCTGTTTCTAAGCCTTCGCTGTCCGTGCGCCCGTCCGTCCGTACGTCTGTCTGTCAGCGTGCTGTATCTCATGAACCGTTATAAGTAGAGAGATGTCACAGATTGTGTATTTCTATAAAAATAATGTATACCTATGTGAATTTAAAAAAAAATTAACAAGATAAAGTTAAACATCACTAAAACCCGACTACTACCAGCGAACTGCTGATAGATAGCGATAGATACAGTAAAATTAAATAAATAACTAAAGAATAAATAAATGAAATTGTTTTTCTGTCGCTCGGTGTATTTTATTTAACATTGTACCTACCTACTATAATATATAGGAATATTTTATTGAACTCAGAATTTTTTCCTCTTTCATTTGATATCCCACTCGATACAATAGCCTGCAAAATCTATTAAATATTCAACTAGCTAGGAACTGGCTCTATCATCAGGCCCTGATCATTTCTCACGAAGTCAATAAGTGCATCATCAGACCAGACAATGCCAGCTTTCAAACAAAAGAAATCACACTCAAAGAGTTAAATACGTTTTGGCACTCAAATTGCTTAATTTTTTCTATACCTCAAACAAAAACAGGTACCTACCTACCCACATTATTAAACAAAATCCACGAGTTTTGCATCGGAGGGTTAATTAATATGTAGGTATAATCAAGACAAAGGAAACTTAACTATGATCTGGTAATGTTGTATATAACTATCATAATACGAATAATAACTTGCAGAATGGAAAATTAAGAATATAGGTAGACCCGGTTTTAATACCAGGCAGCTAACAAATTATGGGTTACAAAATAGAAGGAGAATGTTTCTAACCTGTTTTACGATCAGTCTCGCGACACGAGGGCTGGCAAAAGTTACGAATCCATAGCATTTGGAGACCCCTGCCCTATCATAAATCACTCTAGCAGCTGTAACGGTTGCAAACCCTGAGAAAAACTTCCATAGGTCTTCATCCGTAGTAGTCAAAGAGAACCCTCCAACAAAAATCCTATTGTGAATGACTGTTCCGAATTTCGGGGCGTCTGATGGTGGGAGGGTGTCATCCGTGTCCTCTTCTGGAGAATTGAGGAGCGCTTTCAACTTCTCATGAGGATCAGCACTCTTTCTATTGTTCGCCGTGTTCTCTTCAACCATGTGAGCACAGCTGGCCGACTCGCTCCGTATGTAACGCTTCACCTCCATGTTTAACCAACAGTTTAACAAACAACTTTAACTTATAACATGTTCCCTTGTTTACTACACTAAAAAAATAACTAGTGTCAACTAAACGGGCACTAATCCTCGCGGAACACCAACGTGTACTGTCTCAGAGACCGTATCGATTTGCCGTCGTAGGTATATGACTAGGTTTTCGTGCGTTGCGCGGACCGAGTCCTTTGGAATATGACTGATATTTTTCAGTCCATTGTTCGGAAGACTCGCGGATTTACTGCGAGGTAGGAAGCGATAAGGCTGTGGACACTGATTTCTACTGATACGCACTAAAAATAGTGTTTGAGCTATTGTAGAACGCTATTTTTAATAGGCGAGGGAACTAGGTCATCTATCTCGCGCGAGACGGGTTCTTATCTCGGCGCGGGTTTCATGTTTGTTTTGGTAATTGCAGATGGCGGTAGGTGAAAATTGATAAAGTTATAGTTAATTCAATTAGGTGCAATTTGAGAGAAACAGTACTCTCTCTCTCTCTGACCTCTGTGCATCATATTCCTCATTGCTGAGCGTCGTGGCCCCATTCATTTATTCATTTAATGGTATTAGAAGTTTTCTTAGGGTTAATGTGGTGGGTTTCTAAATAATTTAGAATTTAGTGTCTGAAACACTAATGTTTGAACTTAATTACGTACAACAATGATTACAACAAATTTCTGAAATACATCGGCGGTTCACCTGGTGCTCATGGGCGGCGGTAATCACTTAACATCAGGTGAACCGCCTCAGGTTTAGCTCATGAAGTCATGCCTTATGTAAATGGTTTAGCTTAAGCTGCAGTTGGTCCTACATTTAAAAAAAAAGCTAGAATATCAAAATACATCTTGGTCCACACGTCCCACACAAATTCGATGAAGCTAAACAAAAACATGTAACGGTCACAAAGGGTCACATCTATTAAACCATACACTTAAAATAGAGACCCTTGAAATAATCCTTATCATTTTATTTTAAGAATGATTAGCATACTTCTAGTTTTAAAAGATAACAATTTTATAAACAAATAATTAATTTGTGTTATTTTATTTTTATAGCCATAACGTCGAAAGCAATAACTTAACGCTATTTGACATTTAGTTGCTGATAAGAAAAATGTTGCAAGCTGCGGAAACTTACCTAAAATATTGCAATTATTTGAGTTTTTTGACTACCTGATGGTGATGGCAAGACATTGTGTATCGTATTAATAAGGACGTGACTAGTTAATTGCTCTGGTAAAATCTATGTTTAGACACATCAAATACCTAGGTAGTAGCTAACTAGGTAGTTACTGTCTTCTTCGACTCTACTTTAACTGCTTTTTGTCGGTCACCCATTCACTTACCAACTTAAGTCAACGTTGCTTATTAATTGCAATCGACAAATATGTGTTGTTACGATTTATTATCAGCCCACATGTCCCTTCATGTTCAAGGTTCATGGAACCGAGAATTCTATTTAAGCCGGGAAACTTAAGTTTAACGCTGGCAACTTTTCAATAAAACGTCTACATGACTTCTTATCTTTAAACTTCAAAAGTGACTTTGACAGATACACAACACAAATGTCACAAATGCAAGGTGGTTTACTGTGTTGGTCAATTTAATTTGCATTTTCTAAAAAGAAAATAAATTTACCGTCTAAATACCATTTTAAAGTTTGTGAAAACCTAGACAAGCTACTCTGAGAAGGTTTAATTGCGGATTGCAACATTCCAAATTACTAGAGTGTTGAAAAAAGTTAAAAGATCTTATTCAAGAGACGGATGCAATTTAAGACCTAAATTCAAGTGAGTACATAGTATTATATAGTTTTATAGTATTATACAGCGTGGAGTGAGCTTGCTAGGTAACTGTAATGGATTTCACTCGTGAAATTACAGTTTTCGTGGCAAACAGAGCGCGTCCTTGTTTCATAATTTTTTTTGTTTACCTACCTACCTATGTTACAGAAATGTGCACACTTTTGTATTAACAGTTTTATTTAGCTGTATTTTCCTGTATTTGCTTGAAATTGTGATGGGTTTTTCAATTAATGATACTAAACCAATTCTTATGGTAGTTAAGTATTAGTTTAATTCCCACTGTATGAGATGAACCTGCAAAATCAATCAATATCCAGTTATTTGTTACCTACAACAGTTAAAAGCACAAACTGGCCCAGACAGGAAAAGAATAAGATTACCTAGTGCAATAAACTGATACCTATGTGCTGTTGTATTTAAGCCACATATCCCTTGATTAATCGTAGAGATCATAAAACAGCTCCCAAAATATTCAATGTGTAAATGGATTAAGCTGTTCAAATTAACTAAGTATTTGTGTTATTTTCGAATTAAATAACTCTTCTTCCTTATCTTATCCCACGCTATTTAAATATCTACCTTGTATGTTTTGAATCAAATAACTACCTATTACAAATGTTATTGCATACTACATGATGTAATAATATATCCCGGCTTTGTCCGCATGGATTCAGGTTTTCTATAAATCCTGAGGGAATCTTTTAGTTTTCAGGTATGAATAGGGGCCATACCCATTCCTGGGATGCATGCTATCTCTGTACAAAATATCCTCAAAACCAGTTAAACAGATGGGGAAAAGCTATCAGACAGACAGACACACTAACATTTATAATATTAAGAATGGAAGCATGGATTAAACCTCATTGCTAATCAACTAATTAAATTTTGCATTTATAAAGTAGGTAGTATTAATTAGTTATCACCTTACATTTAAGTTAATTAGGAGTGATTAACTTAATCTTGTTAGTAAAAGTTTGGAGTGACTAAGTGAGAAAACACTCATGAAATGTTTCTAATGAATCACATCTCTTAACCTTAATCTATATATTTAGCTGGCTAACTACTGAGCACAGATTTTCTCTCAGAATGAGAAAGGGGTTAGACTATAGTCCACCACTCTTGTTACCCTACTACGGTAAAACCAGCAGGAAGGGTTATAAATATAGCAATCTATATGTATGTTTCTATAATTTTACGTATATTCCACTGTAGCACCTAAATTATTGAGCTGGTTTTGATGAACGAGGTGTCAATCTATTTGTTTTTATAATACGGGTGATGTAGACTATATTTTATGTGAACAAAATATGATGGCTTTTAGTTCTAAATGAAATCTTTCTATACTTACTATAAATTCTATAGAGAATCTCTCTATAGTATAGAACAATGTAGTTAACACTAGAACATTGAATGCAGATAAAATTTCTATATCCTGTGTGAAAGGAGGTGGATATAATTGCAATTTGTACCAGGATATGAAGTACATTGGAGTTATGTATTATATAATTTCTTTACAGTCTAACTTCATATAGATACTACAAGCGCCCCCCCCCCCCCCCCTGGCTTATTACAATTTTTGTAGGGATCTCTAATTTTTTTGAAAATAAAATATAGCTCATGTCACTCAGGTATAGCTATTGCTGAAAGATTTTTCAAAATCGGTCCAATAGTTTCAGAGATTAGTTCCTACAAACAAACTCACAAACTTTACCTCATTGTAATATTCGTATAGGTTATAACTTATAAGTAATTAACTTTAGTTAACAATTGACCTTTTACATACAGAATTGAGTATAGCCATATAATATTATTGCTTTTTCTTTATTATCATCTTAATATAACTTGATATATTTGTTTGTCCATCTAAATATAGCAGATTGTTTTATCACTATGTGGACACAAGAGTATACAGGATATAAAATCTTTATATTAAGTATTTATCATCATCATGATCACCTTACTAATATCATACTATAAAATTATAAAAGCGAAAGTTTGTATGTGTGTGTGTGTGTGTGTGTGTGTGTGTATGTTTGTTACTCCTTCACGCAAAAACTGCTGGACGGATTTGGCTGAAATTTGGAATGAAGATAGATAATATCCTGGATTAGCACATAGGCTACTTTTTATCCCGGAAAATCAAAGAGATCCCACGGGATTTTGAAAAACCTTAATCCATGCGGGCGAAGTCGCGGGCATCGGCTAGTTATAAACTAGCTGAAGCTCGCGATTTTGTTTGAGTGGGTATATGTTTTTTAAAAATCCCGTGGGAACTCTGGTTTTCCGGGATGAAAAGTAGCCTATGTGTTAATTCAGGGTATAATCTATCTCCATTCTTTTCAGCCAAATCTGTCTGGTAGTTTTTGCGTGAAAGAGTAATGAGTGCGATTCGAAAGTGTATCTGATTGTTGTGTTGTCCTTGTTTGATTGTTGAACAGAAGGGCTGAATTCATAGCTTACCTGTAGGAACATATTATGCCATACAACAACAAAGCGTCAAAATGTAGGAAGATTCCTTATTGCAGCGCACTACTAGCTTTTAGGGTGCTCGCCCACTAGCCACAACTCGCGCACCGAGGGTTCCGTATTCGGGTATTTTTTCGACATTTTGCTCGATTAATCAAAAAATAATAGGCATAAAAATAAATAAAAATCTGTTTTAGAATGCACAGGTAACGCCCTTTCATATGATACCCACTTGGTATAGTTATCGTTTGATAATTTAAACACATTTAAATTTTTTTAAATGATGTTGCTGCAAATTCACAGTTTTAACATTCCTTTACTTGTGCTATAAGACCTACCTACTTGCTAAATTTCATGGTTAACTGTCATGGTCAATGGTCTAGGTTAACGGGAAGTACCCTATAGGTTTTCTTGACAGATACGACGGACGGACGGCCGAACGGACGGACAGACAGACAGACAGACAGAGAGACAACAAAGTGATCTGCAGTCGTGTAAAAGTTGAAATGTCGCGGGAAGTAGCTAGTCTGACATTCAAAAAAATCCCAACTTCTTCCAACAACAACCTTCCAACAACGCCTTCGGAAGCAATGAAGCGGCGGCCACACGACACAGCAACGATAGTAAACAAGGCTGTAAATATAACAATGTCTGCCTTTTACTGTCCTGGGGTTATCGGTTATCACTGGCGAACCTTGTTGCAGGTCACTACTGGCCTTTAGGGTACTCGCCCACTAGCCTAGAGGTTGTATTCTCGTCATTTGAAAGTTAAAAAAAAAAAATAGGGCAGTATTATAGCCTTCGGAAGCCAAGTGATGCGGTGATAGTAAACAAGGATGTAAATATAAACAATATCTGCCTTTTACTGTCCTAAGGTTATCGGCTATCACTAGCAGTAGCAAACCTTGTTGCAGGTCACTACTTGCCTTTAGGGTGATCGCCCACTAGCCTAGAGGTCGTATTCTCATCATATGAAAATTAAAAAAAAAACAGGCAGTACCTTAGCCTTCGGAAGCAGTGATGCGGTGACCAGACCAAAGATAGCAAACAAGGGCATAAATATAAACAATATCTGCCTTTTACTGTCCTAAGGTTATCGGCTATCACTAGCAGTAGCAAACCTTGTTGCAGGTCACTACTTGCCTTTAGGGTGATCGCCCACTAGCCTAGAGGTCGTATTCTCATCATATGAAAATTAAAAAAAATCAGGCAGTACCTTAGCCTTCGGAAGCAGTGATGCGGTGACCAGACCAAAGATAGCAAACAAGGGCATAAATATAAACAATATCTGCCTTTTACTGTCCTAAGGTTATCGGCTATCACTAGCAGTAGCAAACCTTGTTGCAGGTCACTACTTGCCTTTAGGGTGATCGCCCACTAGCCTAGAGGTCGTATTCTCATCATATGAAAATTAAAAAAAATCAGGCAGTACCTTAGCCTTCGGAAGCAGTGATGCGGTGACCAGACCAAAGATAGCAAACAAGGGCATAAATATAAACAATATCTGCCTTTTACTGTCCTGGGGTTATCGGTTATCACTGGCGAACCTTGTTGCCGGTCACTACTGGCGTTTAGGGTGCTCGCCCACTAGCCTCGAGGTCATATTCTCATCATTAATTTTCAGAATCAGAATTCATTAATTTTCTGGGATAAAAAGTATCTTATGTAACTCTCCGTCTCTTTAACTATACCCATGCCGAAAAATCTAGTCAATACTTTGCTGTGTTGCAAGGTGGTTGAAGGACAAGCCAACATACAAACACACTTTCACAATATAATATGAAATGACTGATCCACCCCGTTGTGTTTAGGTGAATTTCAGATTTTCTTAGAAAATAAAGGGAGGTAAAAAAACGGTTGGTTTGGCTCTATCTGTCTAGTGGGCGTGCAACTTTATGATTCTTGATATTATTATCTTGATATTATAGTAAACAAATTATTCCGATAGAAAATTATTCTTATTGAAAAAATTACGGCATGCGATGGAAATAAACAAAGGATTGAAAAAAAAAAACAATTAAAAAATGTATTTCGTTTAAAACTGTTCTTAATAAAAACATGATTTGATTCACAAGGCCAACCCTGCATTCAATGCCTTTTTTTAAATACTCGCACGCCACCTATCGTATGTCGAAGGTACTATGTCAGAAACCATCACGCAAGTGCCAATAACAATTGTTCAAAGTTTCAACTCATTCGGAAGAATGATACGCGAACGCATATGTAACAAACAGACGCTAGTAATGCCTGGATCGTTATCAACCTATCGCCGCCACACTACTGAGCACGGGTATTCTTTCAGAATGAGAAGGGCTAAGAGCAGCATCTACAATGCTGGCCAAGTGCGGATTGACAGACTTCACACAGCTTTGAGAACATTTATTTTAGGGTTCCATACCTCAATCAATCCGCATCAATCAATCATTATTACAATCGCAATTGTTGTTATTGGCTAAATTTATAGTATTCTTGTTGCAACAATGCATGTGATTGTAACCAATAATAATAAGCGAGCGTCAAGATAATCAGAGGTGATTGCGATCGTGACATTGTAGCTTTCATTCTACCGCAATCGAGCTGCTGGTATCCTTGAGCGAACTAAGTGGATAGCTCAATAGCTACCATTAGATATAACTACTGCCTACTTAGACCAGTTCAGTCAAGTGTGATCAAGGACGCCTAGGTAGGTAACTTGAGCACAGGAGGAAACTAAAATACACACACATATAAAACAATCGTTAATAATTAATAGTTTATAGTTAAACGACTAGAATGGATACACACTCATCCGATTCGAATCCGTGAAAATAAAAAAAAATAGGCCGTGAAAAGGTAGCAGACAGACAGACACACTTTCGCATTTATAATATTAAAGATAAAGATAAATTTATTTGGCTCAGAAACAAATGTAACATAAACGTAACAAAACACAATTAGTTATAATAATAAACATTACTGCATGTGCACCTGTTTCCTGAACCAGTAAAAACTGTGTCTCGGAAAACAGGGCTTCCAAAACGGAGAATACAAAACAAAGTAAAGCACAAAGTAAATATTACAACACACACAATAGTAAATATTATATTATTAAATAAAAAATTAGTATGGATGGTTAGACTTTTGATCGGATAACTGACCGGAAAATGTTAGTTGAGTTAGTTGGAGGTGTTTCGATATTGCGCAATACGTACAATATTGCACCCGTGCTATGGCGCGTCATTGTTTGTTGAGAGATGGCATAACTTTATCAGAAGCTATTGATTTCTCTTCCTGGGTTATTGTTAACCATGGCTGATTGTCCTGGCAGGGAGGGGTGTTGTCCGTGCGTCCCTCTGAGTGTCCCGAGCAGAGGGCGCAGTAGACGCACCTATGGGGCATAGCCCCAGGAGCGAGGGTGTAGCCGTGTTGGGTGGTTGGTAATGAGTGTTTCATCATCCATCCAATCACTGGTTACCCTACTGGTTTCTCGCCTGTCCAGTTTGATGATGGGCGAGGGAGATGTTGAGGATGGGGAACGTGGATAGAGAATTGCCCTCCCCGCGAACCCTATAGCCCTCGGGAACACCTGTGGATGACACGGGGTGGTAGGACGTTCACAGTGTGGTCCTCGGGTTGGTTGGCGTGCTGTGTTTCCGGCATACCTCTAACGGTGTTTGGAGGCACGTAGTGTCCCAGTGCTGGGTCTGCTGCAGCGGACATCCGCAGGCGGAGTAAGGAGGCGTTGTCGGTCCCTTGTGCTCCGTCGTCAGCGGTGGGATGGAACTTCGTGAGGTTTTTAGTCGATAGGAGTCCAACATAACCACTGTGGCCACTAGTATCCATGACGGGTTTTCCTCACGAAAAAATAAAATAAAAAAAAGGTCGAGGTGTTTTGACATTGCGCAATAAGTAGGTAGGTACACTGTTGCACCCGTGTGTGCGTCATTGTTTGTTGCCGCCTGGAGAGATGACATCAACTTTATCAGGAACTATTGATTTCACACATTTTACAACTTGAACTATTAAAATGTAATAAAAGGCACTTAGTTTCTGTTTACAGAGAGTCATGGCTAGTTATTAGGTTATCTAAAAGTTAGCCCTTGACTGCAATCTCACCTGGTGAGTGATGGTGCAGTCTAGATGGAAGCGGGCTAACCTGGAAGGGGCAGTTTTAATTAAAACCATACCCCTTTGGTTTCTCCACGGCATCATACCGGAACGCTAAACCGCTTGGCGGCACGGCTTTGCCGGTAGGGTGGTAACTAGCCACGGCCGAAGCCTCCCACCAGACCAGACCAGAAATTTAGAGACTATAAAATTCCAAACCCCTGCCGGGAATCGAACCCGGAACCTAATACAACCACAGCGCCTACCACTGCGCCAGAGAGGCCGTCAAACATGGCAATTGGGGTGGGGACGCCCGCACGGCCCCCGCGCTAACCCGGTGCGAGATAGCGTACGTGACGTGCGGGTGTGCGGAGAGTCCCCACCCCGATTGCCATGTCGGCCTGTCGCAAACTATACAGTAGAATAGAATAGAATAGAATAGAATAGATTTTTATTCAAATAAACTTTTACAAGTGCTTTTGAATCGTCAAATAATTTACCACTGGTTCGGAATGCCGTTCCTACCGAGAAGAACCATCAAGAAGTAAACAGTAATCCAAACCGCTAGGATATGGGACGCCCTTCCGGCCTCAGTTTTCCCTTCCACTTTTAATATGGGTACCTTTAAGTCACCATCATCACTTGCACTAGCCTGCATCATCACTTGCTAGAAGGTCTGATTGCAGATTAAAAAAAAAACATGGTGTATGTTACAGGCATCCCATGGGCGCGAATGGCGGGCGGCGCGTGGCGGCGCGGCGCGGCGCGCGCGCGCATCCTGCGGGCGCTGTTGCGTGACACGGCGCGCGCGCTGCAAGACGCGCACGACATACTGCCCTTTGGTAACTAATTTTTTCTTTATTCTGATTCATCCAAGGTGTTTACGTGCCATGCCGCCAAGTGATTACGCGTTCCGGTATGTTACCGCGTAGAAACCGATCAGGGGTATGGTATGGTACGGTGTAGGTTTCGTGACACTACCATACTCCTTCCAAGTTAGCCCTCTTCCATCTGAGACTGCATCATCACTTACCACCAGGTAAGATCCCAGGACGCAGTCAAGGGCTAACTTACATTAGAATAAAAAAAATGCTGTTTGTTTCCCAGATCCAGAAGTATTATCAGTAGTGCAAGAGATCACCAATGAATCAGCGCGGCCTACGGCGCTGGTTATCCTGGGAACCTCTCCATCAGCCAGGGCGCGGCTGCTGAACTGTTTAGTGGGGAGGAAACTCTTGCCAGAGTCTCTACCCAGGGGTTGCAAATGGGTAAGTCAACTAATACCATAAAGGTTTGGTCTGGTGGGAGGCTTCGGCCGTGGCTAGTTACCACCCCACCGGCAAAGTCGTACCACCAAGCGATTTAGCGTTCGGGTACGATGCCGTGTAGAAACCAAAGGGTTGGCCCGCTTCCAGTTAGTCTAGGGCTAACTTGTATTTGAATAAAAAAAATTCGACTGCAGATGACGAGGTCCTGAGTTCGATTCTCGGGTCGGGCAAAAAATTTCTAGGTATTGGGTTTTTCTGTAAAGAAATTCTTAGTACTAGCCTGGAGTTAGAGAGTTGGCCCTATTTCATCTTCGTGCCCCGTAGAGCACGTAAAGCCGTCGGTCCTGCGCCTGATCTGTCTCCGGACTACGAGAGTGAGGGAATAGAGAGTGTACAGTTGTCTGTCTATCGGTCTTCTACAGGATATATTTTAGAGAGTGTGCCCAAGAACTTTTTGACCTGGCACCTCCTTCACCTTTCTACTATCGTATCGTATCGTTCATTTTGTTTCAGCTTCGAATCCAATTCGGTGCGTGTACGCAAGTGCACTTGACGGTGGGCAACTCGGAATTCGAGCTGGTTGAAGAGTTGGAATGCAATCGGAAACCATGGGACACCTTGCCTGTTCAGGTTAGATAATAAACTGACCTATTATATTAATAATTTTATCAGGAAACTGATCTCATCATATAATAATAAACCCATGTACTAATAAGCGCACTTGACCCTTTAAAATATTTCCATTCAGAAGTTTAGGGTCAGTTCCTTGCAAGAGTTCCAAAAATCGTTCAGAAAAACTTCAGCAAAGTGATGCTTCTATCAAAAATTTATATTTTCAGGATCTGCTCCGCCAATCCCATACCGACTTAGGCACAACTCTGGAAGTAGAACTAAACAATTCCCTACTAAAGGATGGCCTTCGAATAATTGTACCTCCAGATATCAATACGGACCCAGGACCTCTAAACTATACCACTTTGAAGCAACTCCACAAAGATCTGTACCAGAAACGAATGGCAATTTTGAAAACATATACCCCCATATACTTGTACGCTTTGGATAAGTTTGGAAGGACGATTTTCAATGATAATGTTTCCAAAATGAGTGTGTCTAGAAGTGAGGAGGATTTCTGGTCGAGCTTCAACTTGTATTTTATGACGAAGGCCACTAGTGGGAGTGGGGATGGGACTCAGGATGCGTTGGAGGAGGTTTGGAAAGAGGGCAGCGATTCTGTGTTTAATGTTGAGGTAAGTTCAATCCATTCAACCAATCAATTCAAGTACACTCTTTGATTTTCAACTAAAAACAATTGCATGCAAAGGTGGCCTTATTGCTCAGAGCAATCTCCACCAAGCAACCTTTGGTGAAAGGAGAATAATGGTGATAACAATTAATAATGTAAACTGAAAACTAAAGCTTAACTTATTAGCTTCTCTATTCTCTCTCTATCTTCTCTAAGAGGAAGAGAGAGTATAAGACGCTTTCTTTATTTAAAAACAAAAAATATTTGAGGCGTGTTCGTTTTCTTCCTTTAATCTGAAGGAATTCTTTTCCTTTTTTAATTTTTGGAATTTTAAATTAGAAAAATTATATTATGTTGTCATGCTTATTTAGGCAAGGTGTTTTTTTTTGCAGAATTTCCTAGATCTCCACCAAATCAAAGAATTAGACTCCAACGCTCAGGTGTTCTTCTGTCTGTTCTCAAATAGCAGAGCAGAAGAGAAGACAAGAAGTCCATTAAGCGAGGCCACTGAGTCTACTGAATCTGCGACTTACAATACTGAAGAGTTACCAGAGTCAGACCAGGGCATTTACAAAGAGGAATTCAGGTACTTTATCGTCATCGTGGACGTCCAGTGCTGGACATAGCTCTCACCTCATAAGTTAACCTACCTTCTGGTCTAAAATCACCATTTTAGTAACTTTGGAACCCAGGGTGGGTTCCAAAGGGATTCTGATCCTGATGTTACTGTAGATTTAGGGTATATACAATTTTTTTTCTTATCTTAGCATGTGGGGTATCATTGTTTAGAGCTCATTGAGTGGTGAATGGGTATGTTTTAATTTTTTTTTTATCTTAAAAATAGGGACTTGGCGGTTGTCAGTTTGAGACCATTTTTGTGACGGGGGCTATATCAAAAACTAAACTAGTTAGGAATATGAAATTTCGGCATCTTATGTACCATATGCTGTATTTAAACAACAAATACTAAACAAAGATTTATAAAATAGTTTGTAAGCTGTGACATATAACATACAAACAAACACTTTTTAGGGTTTTCTTTCACACTTTATTGCAATGTTCTAGATCGGAAAACAAATAATGTTTCATACACCCAAATATGGTGTTCATAATTATGCATGGAACCCAAAAAGAGCTAAGCCTGACTCGCACTTGACCGGTTTTTAGCTTAATACACACTAAGTGTGAAATATCAGTTTTTGTTTACAGACAAACAGACCAGCCTGCACAACAGAATAAAGCAAATAGAAGATTACAGGAAGAACAAATTGCATTCATGAACGAACTACTTGACCAATGGGAGTTTATATGTAAGTACTTTATTCATAACTAAACGAGACCCGCTACTTCGTCCGCGTGGATTTAGAAAAAAGAAGGAAAAGAAAGAAAGAAAAACGTTTATTTCTTAAACTATATGAGGGTCGCGACTTCGTCTACGTGGATTTAGGTTTTTTAAAAATCCCGTGGAAATTCTTTGATTTTCCAGGATAAAAGTGGCCTATGTAAATTTGCGGGATGCAAGCTACCTCTGTACCAAATTTCATATAAATCGGTTAAACGGATGGGCCGTTCAGAATCCCGTGAGAACTTTTGATTTCCCGGATAAAAAGTAGCCTATATCCGTCCCCGGGATATAAGCTAACCCAGTATCAAATTTCGTCAGAATCGGTTGTTGGGCCGTGAAAAGGTAGCAGACAGACAGACAGACACACTTTCGCATTTATAATATAATGGATTTACAGTATGATAAAATTTATGTCCTAGCCAAACCACCTCAAAAACACCACGTCAAAAGCCAATGGTCGATCCTAGACGACGTAGAGATTATGAAGAACGCAGAAAAGGTAGAGATCGAGCACGGGAAGAGAAAGAAGGAGGTAGAAGTTGACAGGACGCAAAAGACTCGCGGGAGTTTGTTGAACAATGTCCTGAAGTTTGCTGCGGAATGCTCACAGACTTACTTGCTGAAGCAGTGCACGAGGCTGAGTGAAGTAAGTTTCTTCTTTTCTTTCTTTTCTTCTTTTCTTTCTTTCTTCTTTTTGGGCTGGTTTCCCAGTGAAGTAAGTTATTTATAAAGTTATCATAATTATTTCAACCTGTGGACGTCCACAGCTGGGCATAGGTCGCTCTCAATAAGCCTCTAGAGTAGTCGGCCCTACAATGATCTTGATATGGGATCCCGTATAGGATTGACCTTTACCAATCTGTTAAGGTGACAAAAGCTGGTGCTTTCTTCATGCAAACGTAGGAGGGTGATTACTGCATTATTTGGTACTAGAGGATGTCCGCGGCTTCGCCCGCGTGGATTTGGGCTTTTTTTTTAATCCTGTAGGAACTCTTTGATTTTCCAGGATAAAAGTAGCCTATGTCCTTCCCCGGGATGTACCCTAAGTCTACCAAATTTCATTACAATCGGTTCATGGTTGGGCCGTGAAAATGTAACAGACAGGCAGACAGACAGACAGACAGACAGACAGAAAGACAGACAGAAAGACAGACAGACACATTTTTCGCATTTATAATATTAGTATGGATTGTACGCTCAAAACTAAGTATTGTATCGATTTGCCTCTTCATTATCTAGGTTTATTGATATACATAATATAAAACATTGACAAAAATATTGATTTTAAAGTTATGAGCCTCGAAATATTCCTATTTTAAAAGTAAAATGACAACTTTGTGCTTAAATAGTTAAGATTAAAACAGTTTAACTTTAGACATAGATTATTTATTCATTAGTTGTAATAACTTTACATTGTAGACATAAATTTGGAGACTTCGTCTGTTGTGGCGTTTGCTGGCGCGCGTGCGGTGCTTTTTTGGAGAGTTTTTTTGTGAGAAGTGGCCGGTTTTTGTGTTCTGCTGGTGTTTATTGGTGGTGGAACTGACTGGGAAGCGCTCTAAAGGGGCGCTGCGTGTATATCGGTGGGCGCCGGCACAGACGAAGTCCATACTTATACATATAATTTCCATAACTTGTAAATAACTACAAACTTGACATTGGCTAATCAGTGTAAAGCCAGACGAGAGAAAAAAAAAAGACAAATTTGGTAGTTTTTTTCTCAACCGTTCAACCCTTTGCGTTCTTGATTTCGCCGTCAATGAGCATTTGCAGCACCAGAGGTACCGCCGATGCGTTGCCGACCACTCAGGAATTTGTTGGTCCGCTTTTGAATAACCCCATGTTTTAAATGGGTGATAATATCCATAAGTTTACATTGTAATTACAGATTCACGTGAAACTCCTCCAGCAGATAATTCTGGCGTCATTCGACATGGCGCGCGAGTTGCAAGTCGTACCTACTAAGATACAATATGTGGCGAGACAGGAACAACAGTTGTACGAGGTGAATAAAAACACCGTGCTCATTTGACATTTATTTTTAATCCATTGAAGGTTTTCTACTTAAAATTATTTTAACATCTCTCAGTGAAGCAGCAGTGTAGAACCGACCAATCTTATTCAATCGAACTACGTTTATTTATACATTTTTTTTTTGTTTAGATATATTAAGTCCTTTTAATTTAGCACTGAAGATTTTCAAAAAATCCTGTTTACAGACCATAAACGAGAAATTTTCTGAAGGTGACAAGAAACAAGAATTATTACAAATAATGCAAGAAGTATTACAAGAAATGAGATCTGAAATCAACAATATGGATTGGAGTGTTGATGGTAAGTTATTATATACGAATGATTTGTAAGAATGTACCTATATTTGTTCGTGTGCCATTCTTTCTGTTTGTATGTCATCCCTTCAAAATAATATTTTATTCCTGAGTTGATTTATTTTCTATATCAACTTGATCGGTTATATGTAGAAGAACAGGGTATACGTTTTGCGGTATGAGCTGAATGCATCTTAGGTAATCCTAGGTACTTTGATCTGCTGAAATTAATTAAAAAAATATCACGCTTTCGAATCATTGATTCAACGCATTGTACAATATTATATCAGTTTTGGATTGAATATGGGTTGGAAATTGGAATGTTTACAGAAAATTTCTAGTTCATCCATCCATCCATCCATCAGCCTGTAAGCGTCCACTGCTGGACATAGGCCTTTCCAAGAGCGCGCCACCAAACACGGTCCTCCGCCTTCCTCATCCACCCGCTCCCCGCCACCTTCTTCAGGTCATCGGTCCAGCGGGCTGGAGGTCGTCCCACACTGCGCTTACCGGTACGCGGTCTCCACTCCAGAACACGTCTCATCATCGACCATCGGTTCTGCGACAGACATGATCTGCCCATTGCCACTTCAGCTTGCTAATCCTTTGAGCTATGTCGGTCGCTTTTGTTCTCCTGCGAATTTCCTCGTTCCGGATTATTTAGTTAATTTCTAGTTATTTGTTACATAATTAACCGCTAAAACTAAAAACCTCCTTATTTTATAAACTTCATCGAGTTTATAAAATAAGCCGAGTCCACATCGAGAAGACATAATTGCGCACATGTGTCTTTGTCCATGTATCATATTGTGTTTTTTTTTTAATTGTGGTCAGTTTTGTGGACTGTATAAAAAAAAAAACTTTTCAGATCTCCCTTGCCACCAAGACAAACGCTATGCCATATCAAACTCAATATTCTACTCCACCCGGAGCGACCCGTCCATATCGCTCCAACTAACGAACCGGGAGCGGTCCGACCCCGGGCCGGAGCGCGGCCGGCTGCACAGCCCGGAGCCGGACGACGAGCCGGACTGCAACTCGGACGTGGAGGAAGCCGTGTCGTATGAGAGCTTCAACTTTGACGACTTCGAGATCATTCACTCTAATGACGAGAGCTTGTGTATGAGTGATGTCTTTAGAAGGGTGAGCTTCTTTTTTTTTTTAAACAAAACTTTGTTTAGGAGTGATACGTTGGTACGAAATACACCTTATTGCCCGGAAATAGTGTTGTGCACAAGAGTGAATGAGACGAGTACAAGTGAGATTTGTTTTTGTTTTGCGTATGTGAGTGAAAGAGACAAGTATGAGACAACATTTTCTCGCTCTCATTTGCCCATATGAGTGAGCGAAATATAGTACGAATAAGCTTCAGTTTTGTCTTTTGTATATGAGTGAAAGAAACAGAGTATAAGAAAGAGAACATTTTCTTGCTCTGTTATTAATATTGTCCATATGAGTGAGCGAGAATACGAGAAAGCTTCGCATCTGTTCATTCCATTCACACTAATTACGAGAGCTTGTGTATGAGTGAATTAGACAGACTACAAGAGAGGTAACCATAACATTTTATTCTCGCATTTGTCCATAATATGAGTGAGCGAGATAGAGTTTGATATAGAGTGTTGTTTTAGATAGAGTATAAGAACAACATTTGCTTGCTCTCTCATTTGTTCATATGAATAGGCTTCGGTTTTGTTACATCTTACCATTCATTACAGAAATTCTGTAACTGATCCAGGACCAGAAGCTTAAGATGGAGCGCGCTTTCCTAGAAAATTCCTATTGACAGATTTTTTATCTTTGCATGAACGGCATTCCGAACCAGTGGTAAATTTTTTTGACGATTCCAAAGCACTTGTAAAAGTTTACTGGAACAAAAATATATATTATTGTCCACAGTCTAAATCAGATTCTCCAGCGTCTCTAGTCACCCCCATACCGATCGAGAATGAAACGGAACTGTACAGTCTGTCCAACGCGTGGCGCAGCGTGTCGGTGACCACTCACAGCAGCGTGTGCACCAACTCCAACATCTCCAGCAAACAGGCGTCCCTTGACGTTCAACGAACTGGTGAGTGGTTGCACAGAAGAAACTGACTGACTGACTTACGGACACATCCGATAGTTTGTTTCCATCTTTAGTGAGTGCCTACAAAATTTCAATTTCTTCGTTTTTGATATATTCAAAATGGCGTTTGCGCTAGTTTTTGTTATGAGGTATTTGATAGAGGTCAAAATACGTTAATATACCAAATTTTAGCTTCATTCGAGGTATTCGGAAGTTTATCCGATTTCACTGTATAGCGCACAAAAGAATGCAATAAACAAAACTATCTCTTCTTTCAGTTCTATCGAAGTTGAGTCGAAAAATCAGTTTGAAGATGGTCAAATTTGTAGATTGCCTCAAGGATTCCTACTTTGGTACCCTACAAAGGTAATTCATTTTTAAAGTATTTTTTTAAATGATTTACAGGGCATTAACAAAAAACCTAATGGTTTT
Organism: Maniola jurtina; assembly: GCF_905333055.1. Lineage (NCBI taxonomy): Eukaryota > Metazoa > Arthropoda > Insecta > Lepidoptera > Nymphalidae > Maniola > Maniola jurtina. The sequence goes on along the minus strand of NC_060051.1, from coordinate 548,859 downwards.
GTAAGTTTGCCTAAAAATAACACCTGATTTATTGTGAATTTAAATATAATATTACAAGGTTACAGATGTGCAAAGCTCATACATCCGTATTTTAAAACGTGAAGACAATTTTTTACGTTTGCGTGCGTGCCCTGCATTGTGCTAATTTGGTTGAAAAACAGCATAAATGGTTAAAAATAAAATAAAACGACTTTGTTATGGTATCCATATTTACTTATAAAATGGCGGCAACTTAAAAAAATAACTAGGAAGATATATTTGATAGAATTTTTGCTTCACACTTTAGACATTAACGTCTAATACCAAAAAAATGCACTAGCTAGCACCTAAACCACTAAGTTGGCAAAATCTGCTGGTACTTTGAAGTTTGAACTATTGAAGATGTTCTGGTTTCCAGGTGCCTGGAATCTCTAGAATCTTCCTGCAGACAGGAGTTGGGTGGAAGACCAGCAAGCGAGGCGATGCGACAGTTGCTGTCAGTGGCCAGACAAGTGGACCTCACACCTTGTGCCTCCTTCTCCTTACTGAGAGGGATGATGGACTCTCTCCGAAGACTGTTTTATAGGTGTGTATACATTCAAATAATTTGGTATTTGGGCTTTCGGTTAAAAATAAAGGGGTTTGTGTTTCAGGATTTTTGGTTATTTCAACACCAAGGGATTTTCCGGAAATTCCACCCTTAAGAATTTTCTGGAAATTCCACACTTAAGGAATTTTCAGAAATTCCACACTTAAGGAATTTTCACAAATTCCACATTGAAGGAATTTCCAGAAATTCCACTCAAGGGATTTGCAGAAATTCCACACACAAGGTATTTTCAGAAATTCCACTCATGTGATTTTCGGAAATTTCACACCCAAGGTATTTTTCGAAAATCCACTCTCGAGGTATTTTCAGAAATTAAAATAGTGTCTGTGTGTTGTTAGGTTGAGCATGGTTGGCGGAGAGGAGGAGTCTGCGTGTTGTGTACTGAGCCCCGCGTGGCGCCGCTCGGCCGCGCTGCACACTACCCAAGAACTTACTCCACAGAGACTGGCCAGACTTATCTCCTTACAGGTAACTTACTATATTTATAACATGACTGCCCAAAAAAGGAGTGTAATAGTTTCAGGATGCATATATTATGTAAATGTTAGTTTTTTTTTTGTTACTCTACCACAATTTACTCTAAATGCCTGGACATGGATTTATGGGGTATAGTTAGCATCCTTAACATCACCCCGAGCGTCACATATTCAAAAATTCTTTGATTGTAAACTGTATTAGAATAGAATAGAATAGATTTTTATTCAAATAAACTTTTACAAGTGCTTTTGAATCGTCTTATAATAATGTACCATCCACAGATTCTGGAGAGACTGAGTGTAGCGCATGAAAGATACCAATCAGCGCTCACGTCATTAGAAAGCGCTTTAGCGAGCCGCCTGCACCATACTGAAGATATTAAACTAGCTATAAGGAAAAAGTGAGCATCTTATGACTATTACCTCTCTCTCTCTCTCTCTCTCTCTCTCTGTCTTTCTCTCTCCCCTGCTCTCTCTCTCTCTCTATACCATGCTCTGTCTCGCTCTATGTCGCTCGCTGGGTGACTCTGAGCTTTCTTATGAGGCCCCTAGTTAGCGAACATGTCCCGGATCGATTGTCGTCACTGGCAATACACACTGTTGGAAGACTAGGCTCCAAGCACGGCCATTTTGGACGGGTAGACCAAGTTGCGTCGCTAATTAATTTATTGACAAAATACCGATAGATTTTTTTAAATAATAAAATCGCGAGCAAACGAGCAGGTAGATCACCTGATGTTAAGTGATTACCGCCGCCTAATGAACATTTGCAGCACCAGAGCTTTCGGGCCTTTCAGGAATTTCTTGGTCGTAGATAGATTATTAATATTGATCTTATTTTTAGATACGCGCCATCGTTCGCCCAACTGTGTCTGGAAAGTACATCTATGTGCGACCTCCTTATGTACGGAACACCAGAATTGGGCCGAGAGATTGGTGAGAATATATTATCCTAGCCTTGCTATTGTCATAGCCTTGAAGACACCGTTAACTGAACAAGATAAAGTTGAAAACTAAAACCCGACTGCGATCGTCTTAATAAACGCTGAAATATTATATTAAAATTGTTTTTCTGGCGCTTGGTATATTTAAATATTGTAGTACATTTATATTTATGAACTCAGAATTTTCTCCTCTTTCATTTGACACCCCACTCGATACAATAGCAAAAAAAAAATTTTTTGAGATCCCCACTTTTTTCATGTAACATCCGTTTGGTCAATTTTATTCGTATAAAACGTAGCCTATGTCACCCGGACCCTTACGACGAATCAATTGACACCTCATTCATCAAAATCGACCCAGTAGTTTAGGCGCTACGGTGGGACACGCAGAATCTGGATACAAACATACATACCCACATACATACATAGACTGCTAAAATCATAACCCTTCCTTTTGGCTTTCCTATCGCGAAGAACCAGGAAGAAACTTACATTTTTCTCTGGCAGGTCGCGGCCAGTACGGAGTGGTGTACGCCGTGCACGGCTCGTGGGCGGGCCACAGCCCGGCGTGCGTCAAGTCTGTTTTCCCTGCCGATGACAGACATTATAGGGAACTGGCCATGGAGTTCTTCTATACCAGGTGAGTTGTCTATGCAGTGCGAGTTTTACAGATTCAAATTAAATAATAATAATAATTTTATTTATTCTTCAAATGTACAAAAAGAACTTATAAGCTAGGGAAACGGTAACAGCTGTGTTAGTTTTAAAACTACAGCTATTAACGCCCACCTCCGGTTTTCGATAAAACAAATATAACATAGCAACGGCAGATTGAACAGAAACAATTTAACGCATGTGTATGTATGTGTGTGTGTTTACACGCTACAACTTAAGGTGTGTACAGTAAAATGATACTTTAGGTCACTGGTTATAAAGTTGCTTATTATTTAACTCGTATACAACTGAGAACAACGATCAACACCGCACCCGACACTATATGCGAGTGACCAACGTAGCTCAGTGAATTAGCCAGCTGAAGTGGCAGTGGGCAGGTCACATCTGCCGCAGAAGTGATGGCCGCTGGGGCAGATGTGTTCTGGAGTGGAGACCGCGTATCAGCAAGCGCAGTGTGGGGCGACCTCCAACCCGCTTGACTGATGACCTCAAGAAGATAGCGGGAAGAATACAATAGAATAAATTTTTATTCAAATATACTTTTACAAGCGCTTTTGAATCGTCAAAATAATTTACCACTGATTCGGAATGCCGTTCCTAACGAGAAGAACCAGCAAGAAACTCGACGGTTGCTCTTTTCTATTCAATTTACAATATTATTCCATACAAGCAATTGCAGCCCTGCGCATTGCTGGGACCCCTCGAAGTGGGTGGCGGAGGATCGTGTGGTGGCGCGCTCTTGGGAAAGCCTATGTCCAGCATTGGACGCATACAGGCTGATTGATTGATTGAATGATTGAAAGCTGTTATTCGTATCGTTTTCAGGAGCATCCCCGCGCACCCGCGTATCGTCCGCCTGCTGGGCTCGTTGGTCCAACGCGGCAACAACGGCTCAGCGCCCGGCGTGCTGTTGGTGTCGCAGCGTTACAGCCGCGACCTGCACGCCGCAGTGCGCGCGGGCCTCTCCTACGCGACGCGGATGCGGATCGCGTGCGATATCGTTGAGGGTAAGTGAACACTGACGTAAACCAGAACCATCGCTAGGAACAAAAACCGGCCAAGTGCGAGTCAGACTCGCGCACCGAGGGTTCCGTACTCGGGTATTTTTTCCGACATTTTGCACGATAAAGCAAATACTATTATGCATGAAAATAAATAAAAATCTGTTTTAGAATTTGCAAGTAAGGCCCTTTCATATAATCACTTGGTATAGTTATCTTACTTTGAAAATTGAAAATAGAGATTTATATAACGTTCATCAAATCATTCAAAAGATTTCTAGTAAACAAAACCTATTGTAAAGTACGCTACTTGTTTAAAGATTAATGCGGCGCTGTCTCCCTACTAAACCGAAAATTGATGATTTCGCATATTATTATAATGTAATCTGTGATTGTAATTATTGTAATAATCCATGTAATATTATTGCAATGCGCAATAACAACCATTGAAAATATTTGCAATCACACTTCACACTAATATCACACTATAGTATTGTATGTATGTGTGTGTGTATGTTTGTTACTCCTTCACGCAAAAACTACTCGACACAGATAATACCCTGGATTAGCACATAGGCTACTTTTTATCCCGGAAAATCAAAAAGTTCCTACGGGATTTCAAAAAACCTAAATCCACGCGGACGGAGTCGCGGGCATCAGCTAGTGCAAAATAAAATGAAATGAATCTGAACAAAATCTGATGAAAATGTCTGCCATTTTTAGGTATCAGGTACCTCCACTCGCTGGGGCTAGTACATCGAGACGTCAAACTCAAAAACGTGCTTCTGGACGAGCAATCCCGAGCGGCTTTATCGGACTTAGGCTTCTGCGCCGCTGAGGCTCTCATGTCTGGCTCAGTTGTGGGAACACCGGTGCACATGGCCCCGGAACTGTTGGCTGGGAACTATCACGCTGCAGTCGATGTGTATGCCTTTGGGATATTGTTTTGGTAAGCCTTTGTTGCCTGAAAATTGACTGTACATGACCAGACGGTGTCTACCTTTAGTCTGTCTTTATCTAGTCTGACTTGGACCGGGCATTACTTGGTCAAGTTTTTTTATTTATTCAGATACAAGTTAGCACTTGACGGCCAACTCACGTGGTGGTAAGTGGTGATGCTGTCTAAGCTCGAGATCTATAGAGCGCGCACTTTGACTTTGCTCAGTCTTAAGACACTGTTAAAACGAGACAGCGTTATACCGCTGGCATAAATTTGTCTCGTTTTAACTGAAACTTAAGTCTAAGCAAAGTCTAAGAGTGCTCTATAGACTTCAACCTAAAATGGAAGTAGGATGGATGCTAACTTGGAAGGGGTACGGCAGTTTTTTATAAAACCCAAACCAAAGAGTTCCCACGGGATTCCTAAAACCCATCCGCTTAACCGATTTGTATGAAATTTGGTACCGAGGTAGCTTGCGTCTCTGTTATTGAAATAGGCAACTTTTTATCCCAAGAAAGTCAAACAATTCCCACGGTATCTTAAACAACCTAAATCCACGCGGACGAAGTCGCGGGCGTCCGCTAGTATCATATAAATTTGTTTTTGTTATAGGTACTTGTGCGCCGGTAACATTAAACTGCCATCCGCCTTCGAAACATTCCAGAACAAGGAACAGCTTTGGAGCAAAGTTAAGAGAGGTAACTCATTTTGTGAGCAATTTGTAAACGATAATATTGTATAGTCTTCAGAAGGATCTTGCGTAGCGGTTATATGATAATAATGCAGCTTTTAATGGGGGTTATGTCCCAGAAAATCTTATCGTATGAACCAGTTTATTAGATTTAACTTGATTAGTACTGTATATCTTTGAGGAAGCTTCCTGCATCTTTTAGTGATCGCTGTAAACTGTGTTTTGCGTAAAGCATGACAACATAATACAATCCATACTTAATATTATAAATGCGAAAGTGTGTCTGTCTGTCTGCTAGCTTTTCACGGCCCATCCATTCAACCGATTTTAACCAAATTTTGTACAGGGATAGCTTGCATCCCGGGGATGGACATAGGCTACTTTTATCCTAGAAAATCAAAAAGTTCCCGCGGGAATTACCCACGCGGGCGGCCCTTATAAATTTTTGATTGATCCTTTTTTTTAGGTCTTCGTCCAGAAAGACTACCCAATTTCAGCGACGAATGTTGGGAGGTAATGGAGTCATGTTGGGCCTCCGAACCCTCCCAGAGGGCTCTATTAGGGGACATCCAGCCAAAACTAGAGGCCATTCTGCAAAAAGCTTTAAAAGATGACCAGGGTCCCGTCAACTATAGCAATAACCTTGAAGAGTATAATTCTGATGATAGTTTAGATATGACAGGACTGCATAAATATACAAGGGATAATTTGTGTTAAGTGTCTGGAATCATTCATAGTGTGTTTTAAATCGAATAATGGAGGAGGAACAATATTTCAACATCTAGAAAATTAAGGGTATACTACAAAATTCATGAAGAAAAATCAGAGACCCGTTAACTATAACAATAACTTTGTGGTTTAAATTCTGATGATAAATTAGATATGACAATAGTATATAAAAATACAAGGCATATGTTGTGTTACGTGTGTAAAATCATAAACAGATGATTTTTTTAAATAAAGTAATGAAGGAAGACAACATTCCAACATCTAAATTAATTTATAACAAAAGTCTTAAAAAAACCAGGGACCCCGTAATTATAGCAATGACCTTGGATTATAATTCTGATGATAGCCTGGATAATATAACCGGACTACATATTAAGGAAGCAAGGGATTATGATAAGTTGTTAAACAGTTTTGATTTGAGTAATGGAGACCCCAATTGATATCTACAAAAGTCCTGAAGGAAACCCTGTAAATTCCAATAATATTGGAGAGTATAATTCTGAAGATAGTTTAGATATGACGGGACTATATTATAGGGATGCAATGGATAATTTGTGTTAAGCGTGTAGACATAAGACTCAATATCGTCTAAACTCTGAAGAAATGTGGAGGATTGATTCTCAATCTCCAGTTTAAAAAAAATCCATATTCTTTGGAAAAACAACCCCAATTATTTGGATATGACTGGATTGCATAGGGATATAAAACATAATTATTTGTGTTAATGTGTGTTGAAATAAGACTGAAAATAGAGTAAGTTACGATTACTTTTGATTTAGTTCTGTAATAATATTAAGTATATTCTGTATGCGGATAATTAAAAATGTATTTTGTACGCGGATACTTAAAAATGTATTAAAACAGTCGAAACTTCATAAACACACCACACGCACCTATCGCATGTGCATAACAGTGCCACGCGAATATAGGTGCTAAACAACTTATGGGCTTTGACTGTACCTATATGCAGAGGTTTTTTACGTGACGTCAGATGTACTGAAAACCAATATTACCAAAATGTGCCTTAATAAATTATCAAAACTGTTGTACCCAATATAAGTATCTAGATACTAAATTAACTAGACGAATAACGTTTCGCTAAGAAAATAGGCTAAAAACACTTCATCTAATACCATCACTGAAATATTATAAAGAGCTAAAGTTTGTAAGTTTGTTTGTAAGAAGTAATCTCTGGAACTACTGAACCGATTTCGATAATTCTTTCATCAGTAAAAAGCTATATTATATTGTATTTCTAAAAAAATAGAGATCCCTATGAAAATTGTAATAAGTAAGCTAAACCTGTGCGAAGCCGGGGCGGGTCTGATTGGTGAAATGTAAACGTCTCCGCTCCGCTTCGCTTCAGTGGAAACGCGCCCTTATCGCTTAGCGTTAAATACACGGGCCTCTGGGGTAAGTTATATTAAAAATCTGTGATTAATTAATTCTTATAATGATAAAGTAATTAAGACTCCGTAGACTATTAAGTGCATTTATTGTACCCTATGTATTTGTCGAAAGTTTCTAATTTGTTGTGTCTGTTATATTTCGTCCGTATTTATTTTCGCTGTTTTCTACCAAATTTGTTATTGCCCACGGACTTGGAATGGCTAGATGCCGCCACGTTCATTAAATAGTATGAAAATTGACCATGTTTATTTTTTTCTTATCTACGATGACGTCAAGCGAGTCACTTACAGCCGAAATCAATAAAATCTATATCTGATAAATAAGTAGTAACTTATCGTCAAATCACAGATAAGACTGATGATTACAGATAGGATAGGATTGAGGATGACACTAAGTATAGTGACGTTGTAATTTGTCAAAAAATACCATACAATTTTTAACAAATAACTTTGCTAAGTAACTTACCTATCGACAGATTATCGATAGGATTGATCAAAACGAGTCTTAACGTGAAATTGAAATTTAATTTGGTTTTTCGCAATTTGTAAACTAATACGACAAAGTAGACTTATGGCACTCTAATTCCGACAATGGCAGCATCATCTTCACAGGATCACATAAAAATCTGTCCTTGAATGTGTTCAGTTTAAGAAATTAGAGTATCGACTAATTTGTGAGTAACTCACGTCAAACTCATTATTTCGACGTAATTTCCTAAACTGAACACTTTCAAGTAAAGATTTTTGTATAAGCCTGTGAAGATGATACTGCCATTGGCGCTATTAGAATCCCATAAGCCTACTTTGTCGTATTAGATTACAAATTGCGAAAAAACCAAATTAAAGAATTTCGCGGGCAGACCCGTGTCATCCACCTTACACTTACACTTACAGGATAGTTGGGCACTGTATTAGTGCTCAAAGATCAAAGTGCATGACATATTCTCACGTAATTGAACGGATGACTTGTGGTATCTAGTTATTTCAGTCTGTGGTACTACGCTTATTTAAGTTACTATGTATTAAATAAAACTTATAAAAAAAATAGTATTTATTGTAAGTATCTATGACTGGAATTAATATTTGTATTGATGTGATATTATATTTTTTGTACGTAATTAGGTATTTTGATTTCTTTTTTGAAGATTCCTGATCCTTTTGAAAGTCTGAGGGTCTGTTTCACAACTACCAGAGAAGCTTTATGTAACGGATAAATTTGACATTTTGACAGATTCTCAATACAAAAATTGTCATAATGTCAAATGTATTGCATAAAAGGCTGGAGATTGTGAAACAGTGAGATTGCAGTCAAGGGCCAACTTATATAGCTAGCTAGCCCTTGACTGCAATCTCACCTGGTGGTAAGTGATGATGCAGTCTAAGATGGAAACGGGCTAACCTGGAAGATATATATACCATATAATATACTCCTTTGGTTTCTACACGGCATCGTACCGGAACGCTTAATCGCTTGGCGGCACGGCTTTGTCAGTATGGTGGTAACTAGCCACGGCTGAAGCCTCAGACTAGACCAGACCAGAAAAGGAATTATAAAATTCCAAACCCTTAGCGGGAATCGAACCCGGGACAGCCCACCAATAAGACCACAGCGCTTACCACTGCACCAGGGAGACCACTGAGGGAGGTTTAGGTCATAATTTGCCTTTGAAAACATGCAGGATTCTCTACGGGTTTCCTCATGGTGTTTTCATTCACTCTTAAATGAACAATTGATTAAAGGAATTATTTAATTGATTAAAAGACATATAACTTAGACACATTAGAAGTGCATGTCTGCAATCGAACCTACCCTTCGACTTGTTTACCACTAGGCCGTCACCGCTTCATAATCATATTAAACTAAATAATGCGTCCATCAAAATACATTTATTGAAATGAGTGACAAAACGAGAAAGGGCCATCTTCGAAGTCCCTTAGAGCCCTAAGACCCGTTTATTTAATCCTATGTAATCCTAAATTGAACTCTATGAATACTACGTTAGAGCGAGTTTTGGGTTGCAGGTAGTTTGGGAGGAATTAACATAATATTCGTTTATGAGTCAGGGCCGGTCGCGGAATATTTTGGCTCGTATTAAATGTAACGGCCTGAGAGTAATAATTATGGAAATGTGACACTGTGACGTCATAAGTTAGCAGCATGTAGTAAGTACATGATAAACTATTTACCCCGGCATTAGGTACAATAACTTCACTCTTTATTTACTTACAAAACACTAGAGGATGCCCGCGACTTCGTCCGCGTGGATTTAGGTTTTTATGGATCCCGTGGGAACTGTTTGATTTTTCGGGATAAAAAGTTGCCTATGTCAATTACAGGGACGCAAGCTACCTCGGTACCTTTCATACAAATCGGTTAAGCAGATGGGTTTTTGGAAATCCCGTGGGAACTCTTTGATTTTCCGGGATAAAAAGTAGCCTATGTCCGTCCCCGGGATATAAGCTACTCCTGTACCAAATTTCGTCAAAATCGGTTAAACTGTTGGGCCGTGAAAAGGTAGCAGACAGACACACTTTCGCATTTATAATATTAGTATGGATATGGATGGATGTACTTACGTAAGAGGTCTGAATGGAGTGAAGGTTGTAGCGCCGAACGAAGGACACGAAGCGGAGGGTAGCAGAGCGGAGGGTAGGGTAGACAAAGACTGATCGGAACACGGCTCAATGCAGCTCTTGTCTTCTCAGCTCAGCTCCACTCCGCCCCTTTCCGCTTCAGTTGAAACACTTGTGAGAAGAGCAGTGAAAAGTGTTCACTGCTCTTCTCCGCTCTACTCCAACGAGTTCCGCGTCAGTGGAAACGAACCCTTAAGTAGGTATTCTATGGTATTACGTTAATGTAGTACCTACCTACCTACTCATTATTTTTAAACTAACTCGGAGGCCGTGCATAGCAATCGACAATGCACGGTGTCTCTCCGGGCGTGAACTAAAGTGAGGGGAACTCTCGGTTTGATCCTGAAACGACGAAAATTGTCAAGTATTAGGCTGCTTTTCCACCAGAGATGTGCTATGCTACGTTGCTATGGATGCGCTTGATATCAACAAATCATATTCATTGGTGCACATAGCTTAGCACCGGTGGAAACTGATTCAACTAAGATATGTTTTTATGTGGAAGGATGCGTGCTATGCTATGGATGCCTGCTATGGGCCGTCGACAGCTTAGTGCAGAGCAGAATATCTACAGTTCGCGCATCTTTCTCGCGCAGCTACTTTGCGGCGGCGCATCTTCATAGCGCATCTGCCTCGCACAGCTACATAGCTTAGTATTGGTGGAAACGGTCACATATTTTCGTAGCGTAGATTTCACATCTTCGCAGTAGGTATAGCTGCATAGCACATCTCTGGTGGAAAGGCACCCTTAGGCTATGGTGACGCAAAATCAAAGAAAAGTAGGGCTACCAGCTACCTGTCTCCTCCAGTACCTGCCAGATTACCTACGATCCCTCGACGTTTTTTTAGCGTTCCCTTAACTGTCTCAGACCTCAACGAAATTGGAACTTTAGTTTTAAGTTAAGTAACTAATTAATTTTGTCACCACTTATATCCCTACTATATCATCTTACAAAATCTATACTAATATTATAAATGCGAAAGTGTGTCTGTCTGTCTGTCTGCTACCTTTTCACGGCCCAACAACCGATTTTGAAGAAATCTGGTACAGGGTTAGCTTATATCCCAGGGACGAACATAGGCTACTTTTTATCCCGTAAAATCAAAGAGTTCCCACGGGATTCCTAAAAATCCATCCCCTTAACCGATTTGTGTGGGTACCGAGGTAGCTTGCATCCCTGTGATTGACATAGGCTACTTTTTATCCCGGAAAATCGAACAGTTCCGACGGGATCTTTAAAAACCTAAACCCACGCGGACGAAGTCGCGGGCATCCTCTAGTATCTAATAAGTCTATCAAAAGGAGTACTACTAACTATATACCTACTATAAGTACCTACTACTCTAAGTATTTACCTACTTTGAATAAATGATTGAGTTTGAGTTTGTCGTGAACTGCCCTTAAACTTCTCAAATCTATACTAATAAATAAAATTGAAGTGTCTGTCGTGTCTGTTTGAAATGGCTAATCTTCGGAATGGCTAAGCCTATTTTGACGGGACTTTCACAGACAAGTAGAGGATTAACCAAGGAGTAACATAGGCTACTTTTTAACCGACTTTGAAAAATGGAGGAGTCGTGTTTTTCTACCTATACACACTGACATTATTTCCGAGATTTCTGATCCGATTTGCGTATTTTTTTTTTTAATCATTAAGGGAACTTTGCGACATTATTCCATAAAAAAATTGGATTCCAACTCCTCAATCCTGCAAGAGATCTGACCAATCCACGCGGGCGAAGCTGCGGGCATCATCTACTTAGGGTGGAGTTCACCGACTTTTAAAACGGCTGATTATTATAAAACCGGCTGATTAAGTGATTTTTACTGTTCACCAGCACTTAACCGAGGTTTGCAGCCCTAAAACGGCCGTTTAACCTAACCGAGCGCGGAAGGGTCGTTTAACCAGGGTTTCCACATTTTTACATCTGTTGTGCCTTTGTGTACAGATCAATTTAGATTATTTTGGTTTGTCTTTGCGTTGTTCATTTCAGTAGCGTGCAACAAGTGTTTGATGTAATGGTTGGAAATAATAATTACTTATCTTAATTTCCACTATATTTTGATATTTTAAAACCAACTCCGAACTGATGCGCTTGTCGTCACTTGAAAAATCACTTGTACACATTTTTGGCCCTCCATTTTAATATTGAAATTATTTTAAACACTAGAATCTCTTAAAATCATCTTTAAATGCACACACAAATAATTACGGCAACACGACAGCAAAAAATCAACAGTCCAACACGTGCAGGACACATGATCACGACTGTGACGTCGGGGCCCCGAAGTTGTAAATTTGGGACGGTTACTACCTGGCAAAATTTAGAACAATAGTGTAGTTCATCTTACCCATAGCGTCTTTGTACTTTTCCAGTTGAAAGTATTTTATTTTATGCTCCTAAATATAGGCGTCACAGTTTGTTGTGTTGAATAGTAATGACAATGTGTCTTCGCTAACGCATTGCGTTTTAGCGTTCGTTCGTAGCAGTAGCGTAGCTGAGAACAGATGGTGTTCCGCCGATTTAGTAACCATGCTACACTTTTTCGTGATGAACAGTAAATATTAAAACGGTTGTTTAAACGACGGTTTCGAAATAACCAGCTGATTTAGCAACCGTTGTTTATGTAACTTTCGGCGAACTCCAGTCTTAGTACCTAATATTTGATAGATGTCGATTCAGGATCAAACCGAGAGCTTCCTCGCTCTAGTTCACTCTAATTATTTATTTATGTGCACACGACTGTATATTTGATATTATTTATTATGCCCATTATCTACTCGTGTACCTACCCTTATTTCAAAATTTGTCATTATGAAACCAATTTTGGCTTTTGACATTGTAGCAGTATCATCTTATATTTTATATCTCTATCTATACTAATAAATGAAATTGGAGTGTCTGTCTGTAATTTTGAAATAACTACCTCATATTAAGATCATATGGTTATTTGAACGATACCAACAATGAAACACACGTTTTTAAAATTTTTGTCTGTCTGTCTGTCTGTTTGAAAAGGCTAATCTTTGGAACGGCTGAACCGATTTTGACGGGATTTTCACAGATAAGTAGAGGATTGACCAGGGTGTGTTTTTAACCGACTTTCAAAAAGGGAGTTGTGTTTTTCTACCTATGTACACCGAAATCTCCGAGATTTCTGAACCGATTTGCGTAATTTTTTTTTAATCGATAGAGGAACTTTGTGCCATTGTTTCATAAAAAAATTGGATTCCAATTCCTCAATCCTGACGCTGCAGGATACCTCACCATCAATACTGATGGGATTTAGAAACTGTCGGTTATAAATTGATTGATATTGAAGGTATCTGTACCAAGTAAAGACTTTGTCGTTGACTCAAAAGTTCCCACGGGATTTTAGACCCTAAATCCACGCGGGCGAAGCTGCGGGCATCAGCTAGTTTACTCATAAAATAAAGTCGCTTCCAGCTGTCTGTATTTAGTACGATTAGATCTTTTAAACTACGCAATAGATTTTGATGCGGTTTTCACCAATACCTATTATATGTTCTTTCTTATGATAAAATTATAACACCCGCGCGAAGCCTAGTCGGATCACTACTTCATTTAATATTATTTATTTAGGAGCCAGAAAGGGCAACTATTCCAAAAATTAAAGTGAACATATGAACAAAGTTTTGAGGACTATATTGTTGATATGCTGTCTGGTCCTCCACGCGGACCCTTACGGGTCCCGGGGTAACTGGTCAGGGCGATGGCCCTCTTCAGTGGTGGCTACGCCGCCTGCGACTGCGGGCGGGGCACGGGGTTGGACCACTGGTCGGGGAGTTTGATTTCACATCACCCCTAGAACAGAGTGAACTAGAGTGAGGCCGCTCTCTCGGCTCTCGGATTTACATACAAATCCTATAGATACTCATAAGTAACAAGAATTTCTAGAAAAGCGGTACTTTTGGCTTCACTTCGTTCTTAAAATTAGAACATACTGGGTTTAACAAGCACGCTAGCAAAAACTTAGCGTTATTATATACCAGATACCTACTACCTAAATACAATCCAATGCCAATAATAACCTTATGTGAAAGGACCAATAACCTTATATAATAACCTTATATAATCCACGCGGACGAAGACGCGGGCATCCTCTAGATGCCCGCGTCTTCGTCCGCGTGGATGTAGGTTTTTGAAGATCCCGTGGGAACTGTTTGGTTTTCCGGGATAAAAAGTTGTCTATGTCAATAACATGGACGCAAGCTACCTCGGTACCTTTCATAAAAATCGGTTGAGCGGATGGGTCTTTAGGAATCCCGTGGGAACTCTTTGATTTTCCGGTATAAAAAGTAGCCTATGTCCGTCCCCGGGATATAAGCTAACTTTGTACCAAATTTCGTCGGAGTCAGTTAAAGTGTTGGGCCGTGAAAAGGTACCAGACAGACACAGAGACACACTTTCGCATTTATAAATAAATAATATTAGTATGGATAAAGTCGCTTCCCGCTGTCTCTATTTATGTAGGCGCGCTTAGATCTTTTAAACTACACAACGGAATTCAATGCGGTTTTCAACTTTTCACCAAATAGATAGACGTGATATAAGGTGAAGGTTTATACGTATACTAGCTGATGCCCGCAGCTTCGCCCGCGTGGATTGGTCAGATCCCCTGCAGCATCAGGATTGAGGAGTTGGAATCCAAATTTTTTATGAAACAATGTCGCAAAGTTCCTCTGTCGATTAAAAAAGAAATGACGCAAAACGGTTCCGAAATCTCGGAGATTTCGGTGTACTTATGTAGAAAAACACAACTCCCTTTTTGAAAGTCGGTTAAAAAAGTAGCCTATGTTACTCCCTGGTCAATTCTCTACTTGCCTGTAAAAATCCCGTCAAAATCGGTGCGAAGCCATGGTGGATCACTAGTTTATTTAGTATTATTTAATTGCCAGAAAGGGCAACTTTTCCAAAAATTCATATGGTCCTGCGAAACCGGATCTAAATAAGGAGAGTTTTTCTTGAAGTCTTTATTGTTGACAAGAGAATTAAAAAGTACATATTTTCATACCGTACGAATTAATAATATGATGTAGCGGAGAACAGGCGCCATCTAGTTGTCAATGTAGAATACTTTGATGTTTTACTTGGAATTTTTAAACATAGTGACCTGTTGAAATATAACTTTGATTGAATGATTAAAATATATTTATAGCATTGATATAGAATGGTTATAGGTAGGCCAGATTTTTTTTAAATGAAAGCAAAAATATTAAGTGATTTTCTAAAATAAATCTCAACACCTAAGGAATAAGTCTAAAGACTAATTTGAATTAAGGATTATTTTATTGATTTTTAATTAATTTATACTTTTATTTTTCGGGCCGCTTGTGTAGCTCATTTTACAAATCCTATAGATACTCATAAATAACTAGAATTTCTAGGAAAGCGGTATTTTTGACCGATTTTCATCCTGGAAAACCAAAGAGAATTAAAAAAAATCTAAGTCCACGTGGGCGAAGTGTCGGGCCTACCACAGAAATCCTAATAACAATTCCCAATTCTTACGGGCCTACTTATGAACGAATGAATTTATGAATATACTTTTATTGTAAACCACAAAATGAGTACAGAACAAGTGTAAATTAAAAATTTATAACACCCCCGACAAGTGAAGGTTACAGTAACTAGAAAAGAGCTGATAACTTTTAAACGGCTGAACCGATTTTCCTGGATTATAGCTTAGAACACTCTCGATCAAGCCACCTTTCAACCAAAAAAAACTAAATTAAAATCGGTTCATTAGTTTAGGCGCTACGGTGCCACAGACAGATACACAGATACACAGACACACAGATACACAGATACACACGTCAAACTTATAACACCCCTTTTTGGGTCGGGGGTTAAAAAACAGTTTACCTATCTAGTTAGAGGTACCTAGTTATTATTGTATTTTGCTAAGCTGTGACAGTAGGTGGCGTCGAAGCAGTGTAATTTCCATAATATTCGCGTTTGGTTCGAGTTGCACGACGACGCGTGCGTAAATATCACCATATCTTCCCCCCTACACGCGAATCACTCGCTATCTGATGGGAAATCTTTGTTTTCATTCTATTTTGTCGTTTCCACATACCAGTTAAGGATGCGACAGCCAGAAGGATTTTTGAAGGAAACGAAAATAGAATTTTACTACTAAATCTATACTAATATTATAAAGAGGAAATCTTTGTATTTTTGTATGTTTGTATTGAATAGGCTCAAAAACTACTGGACCGATTTCAAAATTTCTTTTACCATTACTTAGAAGGATTTTTCTGAATCCGTATAGGCTATATTTTATCCCGGAAAATAGATAGGATTTTTCGTGGTAGTGAAAATTGTGGAGTAAGGCGTCGAAAAAACTGCCGTACGTTAACGATTCTCGCGAACGCTGCCTAAATGGTTAGAGATGTATGGTTGACTTCTATAGAAAAGTTGTAGAACTCAATAATGCCTACAAAAAAGTCCGCGATAAAAAATAAATGTCCACCGAGCGATGCGAAGCCGGGGCGGGTCGCTAGTTTATTATAAAGTTCTTACATTTTTACCTAACCTAACTACATCAATTTTAGATGCAGACTCTTACATTATGACGACCTGAATAAGCTAAGCTAATCTAACCTAACTAGAAACTGCGTCGAGGTGTGACGACAGAAAGACCTAGTTAAGGTATACCACCTTAACTAACATTAAACGTAGATCAGTCCCACATAGAAATTGACGCGTGACGACGAGGTGATACCTATCTCGCTGACGGTGCGCTGGACTCATGACCCAGTGGCACAGCCTTCGAAGCTGATTCGTTCCGCAAGGGATTTCACATAGGTATTCGTTGGAATATGTAACATACCTACATAACACTGATATTATAAAGGCGAAAGTTTGTATGTGTGTGTGTGTGTGTATGCTTGTTACTCCTTCACGCAAAATCTACTGGACAGATTTGGCTGAAATTCGGAATGGAGATAGATAATATCCTGGATTAGCACATAGGCTACTTTTCATCCCGGAAAACCAAAGAGTTCCCACGGGATTTCGAAAAAACTAAATCCACGCGGACGAAGTCGCGGGCGTCAGCTAGTGATTTATAAAAACAAGTGTAATAATAATCACACTAATAACAAATAATCCATACTTCCATACTACTATTATATAATTATGCGAAAGTGTGTCATGTCTTTCTGTCTGTGTATCTGTCTGTCTGCTACCTTATCACGGCCCGACAGTGTAACGGATTCTGACGAAAGGTACAGGGTTAGTTTATATCCCGGGGACAGACATAGGCTACTTTTTATCCCGGAAAATCAAACAGTTCCCACGGGAACTTTAAAACCTAAATCCACGCGGACGAAGTCGCGGGCATCCTCTACTAACTTAACAAATCTTTATTGACGAGAAGTTTAACAGTCGTTTTGCCTTTTGCCTGCACAGTCCACACTAGGGAAATTACAATAATTACTAAGTACTGCACTACTACTGTACTATAAGCTTTACGGTGGACTAGGTGATGTGAGTTGGCATTAATATCTACAGGTGTAAGTAATAATAGGATAAGTATTACATGTATATGTGATTATGTCCCATCGATGACGATGCTCGAATTCTATCAACGTTGTTGAGATGTGAGATCGTACTAACCCCTCAGGGTGCATGGGAACTATGAGAGCGCTCGGATAAGCGGATTATCGGCTTGTGTGCGCCTCATTACAGATAAATGCACGAGAGATAATTGATGTGCTTACGTCCAACTAGACTAGATGATGGCCCCGGATTCACTAGGCGACGTTCGATGCTGACTTTACTATGATTATGACCCTTTTTTGACTCAAAAACAGCCCCATTTATGACTTAAAAACGGCAACATTTACGACGAAAAATGAACCCAATTTATGAATAAAAATAAGCCAGATTTGTGACTCAAAAACAGCCCCATTTTTGACTCACAAACCGCCACATTTATGACTCAAAAATAGACTCGTCCATAGCGCAAAAACAGCTTCATTTATGACTCAAAATTAGCCCCATCTCTTACTCAAATACACACCCATTTATAACTATGTATCAGCTAGACTACAATAAATAATATGTCGTTAAACCACGAAACAACTTACATCATTGATTACATAATAATATTACAAGATTTAAAACCTCTAAGTGATCGCCAAAGTTTACGTTTCGCAGACGAATTCAAAATTAAATCATGAAATTGGCATCCGCAATACAATTCCGAATTAATTAAGAATTAACGGCTTATCCCCACATTCATCCCAGCATTAACTCAAACACGTTAGCGAGTTAGCTGCCTTGCCATCAGCGGAATGTGAAACGTATGAGCAAACACAATCACCCCTCGTTTGATCAATTAAGTAAGGCGCAAATCAAATATCGCATTTGCGTGGCCGCGTGCTGCGTGTGTAGGGATCAGCGAATATTTCAGCAAATATCCTTGGAAGGCACCATTTTGGTTGAAAATTGTGGATAGTCCCAGTTTCTAATAGCTCTGGGATTTTTTTTTCAATTTAATGAAGAGAATACGTTGGTTATCATCATCATCATCGTCATTATAATGATCAATATAATATATTAAGTGCCACATGCTATCCTATATGAAATAATTTTTATTTCATTTCATATCAACCGATCACCAAATACGTGTTTCCTCTCAGACTGAGAAGGGTGTAAGCCATAGTCTGCCACGCTGGCTTATTGCGGATTGGCAGTCTTCACACACCTTTGAGAACATTGTGGAGAACTCTAAGGCTTAGGTTTCCTCGCGATGTATTCCTTCACCGTTAAAACAAGTGATATTTTAAGTTTTTAAAACGCACATAACTTCGAATAGAATAGAATAGAATAGAATAGATTTTTATTCAAATAAACTTTTACAAGTGCTTTTGAATCGTCAAATAATTTACCACTGGTTCGGAATGCCGTTCCTACCGAGAAGAACCAGCAAGAAACTCGGCGGTTGCTCTTTTCAATTGTGCAATTAACAATAATATTCTATACTATACAAGCAATTGCAGACCCGCGCATTGCTGGAGCGAGTCAAATCCATGCTTTTTTATCATTTACATAATCTTCGATTGTGTAATATGCTTTTGCCAGGAGCATACTTTTAATGGATTTTTTAAACTTGTGTAAAGGCAAGTCTAATATTGACTGTGGAATTTTATTATAAAATATTACACTCATTCCCACAAATGACTTTCCCACTTTTCTGAGGCGGAGCGTAGGAGTTGCGAGCTTATCACGATTTCTAGTTGGCCTGTCATGGAAATCACCGATTTTTTTTGTAGCTGAAGATGTTTTGTCGTACAAAAATTATATTATTGTAAATGTATTGAGAAGCTACTGTAAGAATACCTATTTCCTTAAATTTCTCTCGTAGGGAATCGCGCGGTTTTAAATTATGAATTGCGCGTATTGCCCTTTTTTGTAAAACGAAAATTTTTCCAATATCTGCCGCTTTACCCCATAGCAAGATTCCGTAAGACATAATACTGTGAAAATAGGCAAAATATACAATTTTTGCAGTTTCCACGTCAGTTATCTGTCGAATCTTTCTAACAGCGTAAGCAGCAGAGCTGAGTTTGCCAGCAAGTGTTGATATATGGGCGTTCCATTGAAGCTTTGCATCTAAAGTTATCCCCAGGAACACGGTGGTCTCCTCTACTTTCAACATATCATTATTTATCATTAATTTTATATTATTTGTCGTCTTGGTATTGGGCAGTGCGAATTCGACACACTTGGTTTTCTTTGCATTTAAAAGCAAATTGTTAACAGTAAACCAGTGAGTGACCTGCGATATGGCTCTATTTACATCGTCATAATTATTCTCATTTCTATCTAATTTAAAAATCAAAGACGTATCATCAGCAAATAGTACAATATCGCAAGTATTTTGGACAAAATATGGTAGATCGTTTATATATACCAAGAACATGAAGGGACCTAGGATAGAGCCTTGAGGAACACCCATTAATGAGGCTGATCCGGAAAAGTTGATTCGTGCCCGGGAACGAACCCCCGGCCTCTCAAATAGGAAGCGGCTTTCATAACCACTAGGCTATCACGGCTAGTAGTCCTTGATTATAAAGCGTAAGCGTAGAATATTGTGTACGGCAGCGGTGTCTGTGTGCTCGACCGTAGCAATAGGTAATTCGACGGCGATTGTAATTTGAAACTTCTACATATAGTGCAGATTCCCAAGTCCACTCCGTTAGTGCGATTCAGATTTGCGTTTTCTACTTGAGCTTTAACTGTAAGTTACTCGTGCTGCCATCTAATGAAAGCGTCGTGAGTTGTGACTGGCTTAGGTTCGTATTGAGGTCAGTTGATCTGTCTTGGTATGAATGACAAGCGCCCTCTATTTTCAACTTCGGGGGATGCCATAGTTGTATTTCTTGCAGATTATATTGGTTTTTTAACCGACTTCCAAAAAAGGAGGAGGTTCTCAATTCGTCAGAATCTTTTTTTTTATGTATGTTCCCTGATTACTCAAAGACTCCTGGACCGATTTGGAATTTTTTTTTGTTTGAAAGGGTATACTGTGCATGTGGTGCCATATAAATTTCATGAATATCTGATGAATATCTTCGGAGATAGAGAACAGAACTCGTCAATGGATTAGAGCAAATAGCTCGCGGTCAGTGTAATAGCTTAGTAAACAGTAGGCTTTTAACTGGGCTTAGCATATTATAGTACAGTGGGTTCCCTAAATAAATAAAAATAAAATAAATAAAATAAAATCGTTTTATTGCAGGTTAGGGACCCATATAAACAGTAAAAAAAATACAAAATATAATATAAAAATTAAAATAGTTTAAAATGAAATAGTTAGTCATTTTACGTTAGGGATCTGGTGTACCCGTAGCCAGTGTTTATAGAACACATTGTCAGGGGACGCCTGAGCGACGACTTTAAGCATCTTATTTTTAGAATTGCGGACTGTTTCCCAGAAACCCGCAATTCTATTTCGTATAATGGCGTAGTAGTCCGGGACTCCAGCGTCGGCGAACATGCCCGACGCACTACAATACCTTGGCATTTTTAATAAAATGCGAAGGGCATCATTATACTGTACCCTGAGGATGTTAAAAGATCTTTTGGTGTAATTGATCCATAGTTGTGAAGTATAAAAACTCATGCAATAAGCTTTAAACAATGTAACTTTAACATCCTCAGAGCACCGAGCAAATCGGCGAGCGAGCATGTTGCACCGTATTGCCAGTGACCTTCGCTCTCGTTCTATATCAAAATCGTCGCTCAGGGATCCCGTTAACATGTGTCCGAGATACCTGAACTGTTGCACAACCCGAACTGGTGTTCCATCTAACAAAACTGGTGGTATCCTCTCCGGGCCTTTACCAGCTCTAAAAATCAACATTTCTGATTTGCGTACATTGTATTTTAATCCATGTCTCAAGGCGTAACTAAAACTAAAAATTGTGAAGTAAAAAAATTTCAAAAGAAAAATACAACCGACTTCAAAAACCACAAACACTTAAAAGTAAAAAATAATTTTTGTTTAGCTACACGTGTAATGTACCTAGGTATGAAGTCGAGCGAGCTAGAAATCCAAGAGTGAAGCTCGCCCGAATTACTTTTAAGTGTTTGTAGTTTTTGAAGTCGGTTTTTTTTTTTTGAATTTTTTTTATCCTTATTGGTAGTGTCCCGCAATATTCCTAACGGAGCGTGGTGTCAACATTCATAACGTGTAAACGGAATGGAGTAGTCACGCCGCTTTGATTGGAGACACCGAATAGCGATAACACACTTTGTTTGTTTGTGTTGTTGTTCGTGCCACGTTAACGTTTGTGTAACCTACATTATAGCGAGGAAACGGATTACAAATCCGTAGTAGATACCTATCTATAATGAACTTTCTTCCACTTAGCATGTATATCTTTTTAACCCCCGACCCAAAAAGAGGGGTGTTATAAGTTTGACGTGTGTATTGATCTGTGTATCTGTCTGTGGCATCGTAGCTCCTAAACTAATGAACCGATTTTAATTTAGTTTTTTTTTTGTTTGAAAGGTGGCTTGATCGAGAGTGTTCTTAGCTATAATCCAAGAAAATCGGTTCAGCCGTTTGAGAGTTATCAGCTCTTTTCTAGTTACTGTAACCTTTACTTGTCGGGGGTATAAATTTTTAATTTATACTTGTTAATGCATACCTAAACATTTGTCTCTCACTAAACTGGTGGACCAGTTTGTGTCCCTCCCTAGCCATGCCATAGTCCAACATGCTAGCCAAGTGCGGACTGGCTGAGCTATCGCTGTCTCACTACTGAGTACGGATCTCCACTCTCCTTTCAGAATGAGAAGGGTTTGGTACAAAAAGAGTTTGGCTCCGAAAAGTTCGAACCCGGCCTCCCGAGTAAGAGGCAGATACCTATTTTAATCTCTAGGCCAGGAGTCTCCAAACTACGGCCCGCGGGCCAAATCCGGCCCGCCCGCACGTGCCATCGGAGAGGGCATTCGGCCCGCGACAGCTTAAAACTAGTGTCATCAATCTGGCCCGCGACAGCCAATTTCTTATTGTTGTTACTATTGCAATAACTGAAGAAGAAAACACATAATGATAATTACCTACTCGGTTGTATTTACTTGCAAGGTAAAACTTACCACAGAAATGTTGACGCAGAAAACTTAATTGAAGTATCTAAGCTTAAGCATAATAACTAGTAAATAACGTTAAGTAATTGAAGTAATTGAAATGCAAAAAAAGCGTATATTTGCTTAGGACGCGCACTTTGCGACTATATGTCTAGCTAGACAGCTAGAAATATAGTTAAGGGCAGAAAAATTCAACTGTTTTGGCCCTTGGAACATACTGACAAAATTATTATGGCCCTCAGGCTTCAAAGCTTGGAGACCTCTGCTCTAGGCCATTACAAGGCTCTACCAATGTTTTTATTACAAATTTTTTTATTAACTGGTTCTGGGTTCTAGTAGATATTAGGTAGGTGGCGAAGGTACCTACTATTTCGCTTTTGTATGAGCATTAAAAAGATACTAAAAAATCATCGTGTAGTACAGAGATCGTAGTCAAGAGCTAACTTGCTATTGAATAAAAACTTTTTAGGCAATCGGATAAAAAGGGCAAGTTAAAAAGGCAACAGGGCAAAATTAACCCTCTAGAGAGGGAAGGTACCTCCGGAGGGCTGTTCGCAATTATTTCACGGAGGACTTAGCTCTCAGCACTGGGAAGGGTTTCATAATTAAAATGAAACGGCTTGTAATTCCAGCTTTTACAGTCGACGGGGATATGTGGAAATTATTTTTGGGAAATACCAGTAGACCGTATGGCTGCAATTAACAAATTACCGTAACCTTTACAATTACAGAGAGGGACCTTTCTCAAATTTACGTGGATTTCGCTTTTTAAATCCCGCTAAGAACACATCCGCTAAGAAAGGATTTTTGAAAATTTAACCCCTAAGGGGGTAAAATACGGGGTTGAAATTTATCTAATCCACGCGTCAAAAGTTAGTTTGTTATAAGTACGGACATAGGCTAACATGGGATATTATCTATCTCCATTCTGAATTTCAGCCCAATCCGCCCAGTGGTTTTTGCGTGAAGAAGTAACAAACATACACACACACACACACACAAACACACATGCACACATACACATAAACTTTCGCCTTTTTTTTGTTTATAGTGTGTGTGTGTTTATAGTGTAAATAGTCGTATTAGTATGAAGTGTAATGTATGGAAACAGTAGCTGATGCCCGCGACTTCGTTTGCGTGGATAAAGGTTTTTTAAAATCCCGTGGAAACTCCTCGATTTTCCGGGATAAAAAGTAGCCTTTGTGTATAGTCCAGAGTATAGTCTATCTCCGTTCCCAATTTCAGTCAAATCCATCCTGTAGTTTGCGCGAAAGAGTAACAAACATCCATACATACATAATAATATGTACTTACAAACTTTCGCGTTTATAATATTAGTAGGATTTATTCCCAACCATGTTTATCAATTTGGCAACGGATCCCAAATAGCCATATTTTTAATTAAATAAACCCACCCTTTTATACCGTAAGCTAGCAAAATCCACTTGCGACTTTATTGAATGGCATGTTCTGAATATCCACCCCTTTATGTAAAGACACCCGGTCCTTTGTACCCCAACCCATGGATATAATACTACTTACTATGATGAGGGTTCTCTATCACTGAGTGATATAGCGCATGGACTCAAAAGACCCTATGAAAATTATCCTAATGCCTATTTGTAACTTGAATGATCGTGAGGAAAATCCATTATGGGTTCCACCGGCCACGGGGGAGCACAGTGGTTATGGTTGGTGTCGGAGTCCTACCGACTAAAAACCTCACGAAGTTCCATCCCACCGCTGACGACGGAGCACAAGGGACCGACAACGCCTCGTTACTCTGCCAGCGGATGTCCGCCGCAGCAGACCCACCACTGGGACCCTACGTGCCCCCAAACACTGTTAGAGGCATGGTTTTTAAGCGTGTGTTCAAGATATGATGTGTTTGTCCATAATATAATTATAGGTATATGATACTCAAATCAAGTACCTGTAGGTACTAAAATGATTATACCTAGGTACTTAAGTAGATAGATAGATAGAAGTCTTTATTGCACAAAAAACATGTAAATGAACAACACAGAA
This sequence comes from Maniola jurtina, assembly GCF_905333055.1. Taxonomy (NCBI): domain Eukaryota; kingdom Metazoa; phylum Arthropoda; class Insecta; order Lepidoptera; family Nymphalidae; genus Maniola; species Maniola jurtina. Next base: position 524,110 of record NC_060051.1, on the reverse strand, counting down.
GGAAGAAAACAGAAAAAACAATTGTGTGCAAAGGCGGCCTTATTGCTTAGAGCAATCTCTACCAGGCAACCTTTGCTGAAAGGAGAAGCTAGTGTTGGATAGTACCTATCAAGTCGCAAAGAATTATTCGAAATTACTTATATATAGGTACATTATATTAATTATTATATTAATAAACATAATAAATATACATACATACATAACTATTCTAAGTAATAATATATATATTACATATACCTTCTATACATATAGCAACATAGTAACTTGCATAATATAATGATACATAATAATATAATAATAAACGATATTATGGCAAAGTATTACTAAGTAGTTGGCCTTTTACGCGACGTCACATGACTGTTTCGATAATATGTGACGAATTGACGATATTACATAGGTATTTAAGAAGGGTCTCTCCGTCACTCGCTCCATACAAACGTAGTTCCAATTTCATTTGAATATTAAAAGCAACCAAAGTCCATGAAATTTTGCAGACATATTCTAGAAACTAATATATTCTATGCTTTCCAGAGAGGTTTTCCAGATTTCTGTTAAAATATTCGGTTTCAAAGTTACGCGGTCTTAAAAATTCACATACAAATCTTCGAGTTCCTGTAATTTTGAAACTTGTTATTTTCAGAAAAATCTAAAACACAACAGGCACAGATGTTAGTTTCTAGAATATGTCTGCATTTCATGGACTTTGGTTGCTTAATATTCAAATGAAATTGGAACTACGATTGTATGGAGTAAGTGACGGAGAGAGCCCTGTTAAAAGTAGGTATTATTATTATGTAGGTTCTGAAGTTTGTACCTATTTAATTCAATTTCACAGCGTGTCGAATGTAAGGACGCGGAATGGGTACTTAATCTTGTGGCAGAAAGAATTGATCATCAGCTTTACAGCACGCTGTTATGATTAGACCTATGAGTAAGCATGGCCACACGGTATATATCTAGGTAGGTTACATAGTATTATGTATACAGGGTGTTTGGTAATTAGTATATAATGACGACACGTACCCATGCTACTTTGATCTGATAAATACAATGCTGATGTAAAATGACGAAATAAAATTATAAAAATTTCCATACAAAATTTTAATTTTTTTTTTGACCAAGTTTTCATGGCCCTAATGTGCCCTAACTCACTGAGATCGTTGGCCTCGGCCTATCAAAAGATGGTCAACGATCTCAGTGAGTTAGGGCACGGTAGGGTCATGAAAACTTTGACATAATTTTTATTTTTTATTTTTGTATGGAAATTTTTATAATTTTATTTCGTCATTGTACTTCAGCATTGTGTTTATCAGATCAAAGTAGCATGGGTACGTGTCGTCATTATATACTAATTACCAAACACCCTGTATAATCGCACTAATATTATAAAGAGGTAAAGTAAGTTTATTCATCATGATCAACTCATTGCCGGTCCAATACTGAGCACGGGTCTCTTCTCAGAATGAGAAGGGTTTAGACCATAGTCTGCCACGCTGGCCCAATGCGGATTGGCAGACTTCACACATCTTTGTGAACATGAAAAACTCTCAGGCATGCAAGTTTCCTCACGATGTAAGTTTATTAGTAGGAAGTAATCTCTGGAACTAGTAAAGCGATTTTGGAAATACTTTCACCAATAAAAAGCTACATTCTTCCTGAGTGATGCTATATTTTACTTACCCGTGCGAAGCCGGGGTGCGTCGTTAGAGTTTATAACTAAAACTTCTTTAGGCGCATCACTAGTATTCTAATGTTTGATGATGTACGTTGATGAAAAATTCAAAATGGCTGCCATGAAAATTAAAAAAAAAACTGGCCGAGTGCGAATCGGACTCGCATACGAAGGGTTTCGTACCATCTTAGAAGATATTTTAATATTTTTATGTGCAACACAGCAAGTTAATGACAACAGCGCCATCTATATGTGATTAAGAAAATAATTTTTTTCGTGAACACATTTTAATTCTTTTTTGTGATGTAACCTGAAAAATTCTCTGTTTTCGGATTTATTCCTTTACTTGTGCTATAAGACCCACCTACCTACCAGATTTCGTGATTCTAGGTCAACGGGAAGTATATGGTAGGTAGGTTTTCTTGACAGTCACGACGGACGGGAGGACGGTCAGACAGACAGACAACAAAGTGATCCTATAAGAGCGGAACCCTTTTTCCTTTTGAGGTACGGAACCCTAAAAATAAGTGTCTCTTTTGTGCGATGGTACGGAACCCTTCGTGTGCGATTCCGACTCGAACTTGGCTGTTTTTTTTAAATAATGAACGAATTTCCGGTGGGAGAAAAAAATATCCCGTATCATAAAGCTAACAAAAGTCAAAAACCTCTCAATGCTCTAGGGAGGTGTGATATTACAAGATTTATCAAAGTCAGTGCGTCCCCTCGCCCCGGCCGCATCATTACGACCCTCAGGGGCTGTGGAGACGAGGCCTTAATAGATATTATTATTTAATACGACCCTAAAATATTCAAAATAAGAAACACTTTTTTTTTGTGCTCCGTAGACCGACCGTACAAATTTCCATTCTAGAACCTTGGGACCTCAACGTCTATCGATTTTTCCAACTAGATAGATAGATAGATAGATAGATAGATAGATAGATAGATAGATAGATAGATAGATAGAAACACTTTATTGCACACAAAAACACATGTAAAGGATCACAACACAGAAGAAAACAGAAAAACAATTGTGTGCAAAGGCGGCCTTATTGCTTGGAGCAATCTCTACCAGGCAACCTTTGCTGAAAGGAGCTGAAAGTGCTAGGGTTGGATAGTGCCAACTAGGTATGGGCCCTGCCCATTGTCACTTTAGCTTCGCAGTCCAATGTAGGTATTGTATACAATGACTTTCTAAGGTCATTGATTGTATAGTATTAAGTACAAGGAACTAAAAGCTTAACTTGCTATAATCCGCTAAACCAGACTAATCTGTATGGTGCAACATGCAGCATGCGATATGCACCGCCCGCCCTCCCACTGCTAAACACGCAGGAAAAGCCAGCCACCAAGCGAGCAATACACACCACACAAATCTCAAAATCACTCGACGCACGTTTCGCCCCGACACCGGAGCATCCTCAGGAGATGTAAACCTTACAATGCACACGTGCAAATGCAATGAAATTGCAATGGTTTAGCGCATTTTTTTGCGCGCTTTTGGCTCTTTGTATAGCATGGACTTCTGCAAAATAACGTCTGATTCTATACAAATATAATGAGTTATCAGAATACCTAGCGGCTGTATGTATATATTATGATGAACTTATGACCAAACTTTTCCCTCAAATTAAATGTTAAAATATTCTTCAAGAAGGTCTTGAAAGGGCCTCGTTACGGGGAAAAATGGCCTTAATTCCATTAAAAGGTAGCAAAAAATCCCAAAGTGTGGAATTGAATTAGGTGACAGAACTTAAGGGGGACTTAACGAAAGTAAATGGTTATTTTAAGCATTCTCTTTTGTTATGACGGACGAAATTAAACAAAGGCTGATTAGCAATTTGAAATCATTAAATCTTTCCGTTTGTAAGGACCCTACGGCTACCTATATAGTTAGGTGCTTTTGGACCATGTCGCTTATGAAGATTATGAATGGCTGAAACCGGTAAGTGGCGCAAGTATGCCTCTCTTATCGAAAGTTACATTTCTGTTCCGTTTGCCGTGGAGACCCTGGGACCATGGAGCCTTAATGATATATTTTTTATTAGACGTCTCACCGTGGGTGACAGTCCGCCCTCCCACTGCTAAGCATGCAGAAAAAGCCAGCCACCAAACAAACCCCAATTACCACCACTCAACACCACACAAATCCACCAGAACACACTCGACGCACATTTCTCTCCGACACCTGAGCAAGAGATGTAGACCTTACAATACAATTGTGCATTGTGTGTGGTGTTGCGTGGTGGTACTCGGGGTTTGCTTGGTGGCTCGCTTTTCCTGCATGCTTAGCAGTGGGGGGGCGGACGATGCAATTCGCTTGCTACTTGTTGTACCATACAGGTTTGCCTTTTTCCGTGGATTATAGCTATATATATGTAGATTATATTCTAATATTAATATAGCATAGCTATGTGTCTAATATTGTATCTTATACAGGAGAAACCTTTATAAATCTAATTTCCATTAATAAAATATGTACTGAATAGACGCTCAGGTTACGCAAAGCTGTTTAATTATTCACAAGGTAGGTATATATCTGTTCTGAGTTAAGTAGGTACATGTATATTGTGTAGATAATGTAGGCATTAATGTATTATCTGTAACATTCTGCCGCTTACATGGTTCTATCATCAAGCGAAGATAATCTTGATCTCAATCCCCTACTATGTTTTCTCGACTTATAATATTTTAAAATGATACGGTGGAGGTTTCGAGAACGATTAAAGAGCTCGTTGGAAAGCCTGGAGTACCACAAAGACCTATATAAGCTCACTTTGTGTATTCTATCGCCTTTATAATGGGGAGTATTCTGAAGAGTTTTCGACCTTATTCCACCCTCCTTTTCTACAAACACACCGCACGTCACCGTAAGTAATTTCACCCTCACCACCTGGGTGCCTGGTGCACTCGACCGTCCATTGTATCAGATCTTTTTTAGGGTTCCGTACCTCAGAAAGAAAAACGGAACCCTTAAAATGTGTTTCAATTTTCAAACTGAGATAACTATGCCAAGTGGGGTATTATATGAAAGGGCTTTACCTGGACATCCTAAAACAGATTTTTATTTATTTTTATGTGTAATATTTATATGTATAATAGTTTTTGATTTATCGTGCAAAATGTTGGAAAAATACTCGAGTACGGAACCCTCAGTGCGCGAGTCTGACTCGCACTTGGCCGGGTTGGCCACATGCATACTGTGAAGCAAACTCCTTTCGGCGGTGTTCCTACCAGATTTTGGCATGAGATTATTCAAGAGGTGCCCTACAACGCATTGGCTGTTCTTCTGGTTGTCCAATTTTTTTTTTTAATTTATAGACTAGCGCTTGGCTGCCAGACCTGCTACCAAGTGATGATGCAGTCTAAGATAAGTAGGTATTATTGATAGGATTAGCACCTGAAATTCAACTTTACCCCAATTTGTGAATATTAAAAACGCCCGTTATAAAAGTGAAGAAACCTCGATAAAGATGAAAATGGTAGGCAAATACAATGGTAGTGGTTTGGAAGCACTCAAATCGCGAGGCCTTAGATTTTCGCGACATTAAAACGAGTTTTTGTAAATAAACGAAGGGATTTGCGAAACGCAAAAGATGTCTCATTTTTTCTTCATCCGCCATGACAGGTTCGGATTTGGGATCCTTTTGTTTGAGCGAAAGGCACTGAGTTTCCCTTTTTAATTGACTTTTGGGGCTTAGCTTTATGGACGCTGTTTTTATCTTCAAAGATTCTTTTTGCTACTAAAAGTTAATAGGGAAAAGTTTTATTTGGTATCTGATTAACAGTTAGGTAACTGACGAATCACAACTTCGTCTGAAGGATTTTAATCGCAAGTTAGTCTGAGGAATTTTTTAAATCAGGCTAGATTTATGTTTTAGAGTTATTATACCTACGCTTTTGGTTCTTTACTATGATAATAGGTAAAAGAAAACTTTCAAATATCCATAGGTAAGAGATGATAATACTAATTCATTGAAATCAATGAATTAGAAACTAAGTAATGATAATAATTTTCAAAATTCCTAATAGCTTTCCGCATGCCAAACAGCCCGATCCGTCCAGTAGTTTGAGCTGTGCATTGATAGATCAGTCAGTTAGTCAATCAGTGAGTCAGTCAGTTAGTCACTTTTCCATTTATATATTTACTAGCTGATGCCCGCGACTTCGTCCGCATGGATTTACGGTTTTGAAAATCCCGTGGGAACTCTTTGATTTTCCGGGATAAAAAGTAGCCTATGTCCGTCCCCGGGATATAAGCTTACCATGTACCAAATTTTGTCAGAATCGGTTACACTGTTGGGCCGTGAAATGGTAGCAGACAGACGGACAGACAGATAGACAGACAGACAGACACACTTTCGCATTTATAATATTAGTATGGATTCTAGCTGATGACTGCGACTTTGTCCGCGTGAATTTAGGCTTTTAAAATCCTGTGGAATGACTGGAAATTTACTAAATAGGTTGCTGTTTTGTTATCTATTAACAATAATTCATTGATTAGTAAAGTTTACAGTACATGATTTGAATTTAATCAGTTATTTGGATGAATGATAGTAGGCACCTACTAGATGGGTACGGTTCGTTTCCAATTCAATTAAGTTTTGAATTCAAAATGGCGATTGATTCCGCCCGATATTTAGTATTTAGAGTATGATTTTGGCGTGATTCTTTTTGTTGAATAATTTGGTTACTTTTACCATTTCAGGCAAAGTGTATAGGTAACTATTGTGTCGAGTGTACTAAAAGAAATTAAAATTATAAATTCAAAATTCAAATTCAAAATGTTTTTATTCAATTAGACTTTTACAAGTTCTTTCGAATCGTCAAAAGCATCTACCACTGGTTCGGAATGCCTTTCCTACCGAGAAGAACCAGCAAGAAACTCGGCGGTTGCTCTTTTCAAAGATTTGATATACAATATTATGCCATGTATAAAAGCAATTGAAGTCCTGCGCATTGCTGGAGCGAATCGAAGTTTAAATCCACGCTTTTTTATCATTTACATAATCTTCGATAGTATAATATGCTTTTCTCAAGAGCATATTTTTAATAGATTTTTTGAACCTGTGTAAAGGCAAGTCCAAAATTGACTGAGGAATTTTGTTATAGAAGATTATACCCATTCCCACAAATGACTTTTGGACCTTCCTGAGACGGAGCGTAGGAGTCGCAAGCCTGTTACGGTGTCTAGTCAGCCTGTTGTGTAGATCGCCAACCTTCTTGTAACTAAGAATATTTTGTCTTACAAAAATTATGTTGTTGTAAATATATTGAGAGGCTACGGTAAGGATACCTATTTCCTTAAATTTTTCTCGAAGTGAATCGCGTGGTTTTAAGTTATAAATTGCGCGTATTGCCCTTTTTTGTAATACAAAAATTCTCCCAATATCTGCCGCTCTACCCCATATTAAGATTCCATAAGACATAATACTATGAAAATAAGCAAAATATACTATCTTTGCGGTCTCCACGTCAGTTAATTGTCGAATCTTTCTAACCGCGTAAGCAGCAGAGCTTAGTTTGCCAGCAAGAGTTGATATATGGGTGCCCCATTGCAGCTTCGCATCTAAGGTTATCCCCAAAAATGTAGTAGTCTCTTCTATTTTCAAAATATCATTATTTATCCTTAAATTAATGTTACTTGTGTTCTTGGTATTGGGCAGTGCGAATTCAATACACTTAGTTTTTTTTGCATTTAAAAGTAGATTATTTACAGTAAACCAGTGAGTTACCTGAGATATGGCACCATTTATATCGTCAAAATTGTCCTTATTTCTATCGACTTTAAAAATCAAAGACGTATCGTCAGCAAATAGTACGATATCGCAAATATTTTGGACTACATATGGTAAATCGTTTATGTATACTAAGAACATGAAAGGACCTAGAATAGAGCCTTGAGGAACACCCATTAGTGAGGCTGATCCGGATGACTTCACATCATTCACACATACTGTTTGAATACGATCACTAAGATAGGACGCAATGAGACCAAGCGCAGTGTCTTTGATTCCATAGTGGCTCAATTTAACTAAAAGAGTCTCGTGCTCAACGCAATCAAATGCCTTGGATAAATCACAGAAAATACCAATGGCATTCTGTGACCCCTCCCACGCATTGAATATATGCTTTAACAGCATTGCGGCCGCGTCGGTTGTTGATCGACCTTTAGTGAAGCCATACTGTTCAGAATGGAGTAGCTTATTAAAATTGAAATGCTGAAGCAGTTGGTTGAGCATGATTTTCTCAAATATCTTGCTCAGTGTTGGCAAAATTGAAATTGGCCTGTAATTGTTTGGGTCACTTTTGCTACCCGATTTAAAAAGAGGTATCAATTTACTACATTTCATGAGATCTGGAAAAGCGCCTGTATCCACAGACTCATTAAAAATTAGGGCTAGATATGGCGCAATAATATCAATAATATTGTTAATTATTTTTACTGATATTCCCCACAGATCTCCGGTTTTTTTGCTTTGTAAAGATTTGAACACTTTAACAATGTCATATGGAGTAACGTATTCAAACCTAAACAACACACCGCATTCAGTGACATTGGCCCTGAGAAGATCATAGGCTTCTGTTGGTGAAGAACTAAGGGAACTAGTAGTGATGACTGGAATGTTCTGGAAAAAATTCTCAAATGTATTTGCAATTTCAATATTGGAGTCAATAATACGGTTATTAATTTTTAGCTCCAATTTATTGTTATGCACTTTTTGTTTCCCAGTTTCATCCGTGATGATATCCCAAGCTGCTTTAATTTTATTATCAGAATTAATAATTTTTTGCTTTATGCAGAGTGACTTTGCTTGTATGCAAACCTTTTTGAATAATTTTGAATAATTTTTTACATATTCAACAAATGTGGGAGTGTAGTTATATTGTTTTTCTGCATACAAGTCGAACAACTTATTTCTACTTTTATAGATGCCAACAGTAGCCCAGTCACTAAATTTAAGATTTTTAAACAGTTTTTTTTCTACAATTTTAAAGGTAGAATTAAATTGAGAGTTTATGAGATCAAAAAAAGCATTATAGTGTTCATCCGGACCACCCTGAGTAAAGTCAAGTTTAGGTAAAGCAGTTAAAACCTTTAGTTTGAACTGCTCTACCTTTTTAGTGGTTACTGGCCTATACTTTATTAACTTTGTTATGTCTTGATTATCACTGGGAACAGATATCATTTGTCCACAGTGATCGGATCTTAGATTCGTCATGATCGATTTTGCGACAATCTTACAGTCACAGAAAATGTTATCTATACAAGTGGCTGAATTTGCAGTTATCCGTGTTGGTTCATTGAAAATTTTCTGTAAATTAAAGCTTTTAAATAAATTGAGTAAACTGTCAGTAAAAGAAGTGTGAAGCAAAATATCAATATTGAAGTCTCCACAAACTAATATCTTTTTTGATGACCTACATATCCGCCTCAAGGCCTCTTCCATAACGTCCTCAAACAGAACAAAGTCACCTGAGGGGGGTCGGTACACGCAGACGACAATATAGCGCTCCAGCTCAACACAGGACAGCTCAATAGTGCGTTCCAATGAAAGATTAACAATGTCTTTCCGTTCTTTATAATTGATATTGTTGCGGGTTAATATTAAAGACCCTCCGCGTATAGCTTTCTTTCTAGAGAACGCACTTGACAATTGATAATGTTTTAAATTTACTATTAATTGATAACTATTGAGCCAATGCTCAGTGAGGCATAAGATGTCAATATCAAATTTTTTAATAAATAGTTCTATCTCATGTTCTTTGCCAGATAAGCCCTGAATATTTTGGTGTACAAGATTGATTTTACATAGCTTATCTGTTGTCGCACTACTTAGTTTAAAATCTTATTACTGTTTACAGTAGTGTCCATGCAACTATTTGTATCCAAACTATTATAATAGTTTGTATCCAACGTAAAAAAACTGGAATTAGTAGTATTACTAATTAGGTCTATATTATTAGTACAACATGTACCGTTTTCAAAAGAACTCAAGCTAAAAATAGCTGTGTCTTGTATATTACAAGCTACCAAGGTAGCTATTTGTTTCTTATAACTAAGGGGCAAGTACATTGTATCCTTTGTCAGTGAAAATTTTTTTATAAAATTATTCGTGTCTATTATGTGAATATAATCCCTATGGCCAAAACTTAAATTATTAATAAGCATGTTGAGTGTATAGACATACCTATTTTGTGCTGGGGTTAAAGTGCAAGAGTAAGGAAAAGTGCACAATATGAATTTACAACCCGTATTTTCTTGTAGGTCCAATAGGTATGCAAAACTTCTTAAAATTTGTTTTTTTGTTATTTGCATGCTGTCACCTATCAACAAGACAACTGTACTATATTTATCTAAACAGCAGCCTTTAAAATTTTCAATTATATATTCATATGGTGCCCCTGGGTTACATATGTTGATCACTGTTTGATGTAATTTATTACTTATTAAATGACCAAAGTCTTTTCCCAATCCATCTGAAACAACAAATGTTTTCCGCTGAGGGCAATGTAACGAGGAACCATTGTTTTCACAGCCTTTTTGTTGTCCTATACACTGACTGTCCACTGGCATTTCGTCCGGAACCTTATTTGAGCACTCACATCTATTAATCAGAGAGTCAAGACGATCTATATTATAATTACTTAAGGCTAACAGCTCATCAGCGGCCAGTATATGCTCACCGACCTGTTTCTGTGACAGCTCGTACTGGGAAGTAACTGTTTTCAAGGAGTTTTCCAGTTTTAGAATCTCCTCATTAAGACTCCGAACGTCAGTTTCATATTGAACTCTCATCTCTTGCAGTGAGGAACAATATGTATTGAGCTTATTTAATAAATCTGAACGTTCTTTTCTAAGCCTAATGTTTTTATTACATAATTTCTGAAATTTTATTAATTTTTTCGTTTTTTTAATTAATTTACCAATTTTGATGTATTTTTTAATTTTTTTGTGACTATTTAAATGGATAGTTTCTGAATGTGGCTTATTATTAGCAGCACAAGGGCTGTCACAGGTCAGGTCAATTGTCAACACTGGTGCTGTTGAGGATGAAGCAAGCAGCTCATCATACAAGTTATTTGTTTTTTGTGTTTCATAACTTGCTATTTGTGACTGAAGGTCACAAATTAACTGTTGAGATTGGCTTAATTCATCCTCTAACATAGATATCTTTCCCAGAGCCTCTTCATAAGTTTGTATGCACTGATTGAACGACCCTACTGCCAACTGAAGTTGGTCGCGCTCCTCTGATAACAAAGTATGAGCGTTGTGCAGGTTTGCAAGTTCAGACTTTAACTGTGAGTTCCTAGCAATAATGATCCTCATCTCAGCTTCACTTTCATCTTGTTCCTTCAGTAGTTGGGTATTTAATTGTTTCAGTGATTTTATTTCGTGTAAAGCATTTTTCAGTATATCCACGAGCAATAAATTAGTGAATATAATTTTAATTAAACGAATACAAGCAAATAAATTTCATGAAACAAACTAAAATTATTTTCACTAATATTAAGTGAATATTATTTTAATTTGTTTTAGTATCTAAGTAATTACAATTTTTTTAATTAATACAAGTTTTGTGATTGGTCACTCAAAATGACTTTTTGTCTTTGTCATTTGTATGAGATTACGTAACAGAGAGAGCCTCATTAGCTTATCTCTGGGGATAGAGTATAGTAATAGAAATACTTACTTAAATAGTGGTTAGATTTGTAGGAACGATTTTCTCAGTCAGTGACGTATCGTTTCACACAGTGGAAACGGGATCAATATTAGCATATTATGATAGTTTTTCATCGTTTATTGAAAACCTTTTCAGTTTACGAGGGGCTCGAGCAAAACGCTCCTTATCAGTACGTAACTGATAGTGTCTACTCGACCCCGTTTACACCACGACACACCGATAAAAGACAACAAAAATCTAAGTTAATAAATAAAAATTATTTACTGTTCAAAAAACATATCAAGACCTTCTGCATCTAAATAACTTTAAATTCATAGCGAAAATTGCGGAAGCGTCAGGTTTTGAACCTTGTTGGTAAAAATTATAAATAGCAAAAAGTATGTAATGTGTCAATTCTGGTGCAAAGAGCTGCATTGAAATAGTTGCCTTTGAAAAATACATAGTTCCGATAACTGTAACAATATGTCTCTACTATTGTACTCTATCTACGGAAAGAAGTTAGTATAGGTCTCTCTCTGTTACGTAATTCTATACAAAATGACAGAGACAAATATCTCAGTAAGCGTTAACCATTTTGAGTCACCAAAATAAACAATGTTTTCGAATTGAATTTAGAATATTTTTTGTGAACATTTTCGAATTGAATTTCGAATGTGTTTTGAAAATATGTTTGTAAACTGTTTGGTGGCTCAAAATAAACCCACTGAGATTTTTTGTCTCTGTCATTTGTACGTGATTACCTACGTAACAGAGAGAGCCCTATTTTAAATTGTTTTCGTGGATAGAGTATAGATGACATTAACAGTTACTTGAGTACTAAATAAAATATATGTAATACTATTATCTAAAATTTCGGGACTTAGCGTCGGGCGCATGTTAAGTTAAAGTCATGCATTATTATTTATTATGGACTAGTATGCGATAGTAGTTGCGATAAAACACAAACGTGCTCTGATAAGAAATTGATTCTGGCAGTTTTGAACAAGTCCGGCGCTGGCCGGGGGGGTCGGTTATGGCGATGCCCGGGTTTACGACTCCCGGCGAAAGGCTGCGAAGGTTTTATAATGTTACGAATAGCTCTGGACAGAAGAGTGACAGGAAATAAAAGAGGTTAGCAGTTCTACTGCAGATGACGAGGTTCTGTGTTTAAATTCCGGTTGGGCGCTGTGTCACTGCCGTGTCTCAGAGAGCATGTAAAGTCGTCGGTGCTGCGCCTGATCTCTCTCCGGTCGTTTCAGATTTCCGTCCCATCGGGCTATGAGAGCGAGGGAATAGAGAGTGCAACTGTGTTTGCGCACACACATGTGCATTATAATATCTCCCGCACAGGTTGGCTAATCTCAATGGAGATTGGCTGAAATTCGGTCGGGAGGATATATTTATGGACTAGTATGGATTATTTAAACAATTGCGATAAAACATAAACGTGCTCTGATAAGAAATTGATTCTGGCAGTTTTGAACAAGTCCCAGGGCTGGCCGGGGGGTCGGTTATGGCGATGCCCGGGTTTACGACTCCCGGCGAGAGGCTGCGATGGTTTTATAATGTTACGAATAGCTCTGGACAGAAGGGTGAAGCAAAAATAAAAGACGTTTGTCGGTCAGTAGTCGTTATATTTACTCGACTACGGCAAAGCGAAAAGGAAGTAGGAATACGCAATAGGTGTGAATCGGTCATTACAGTCTATGTATGATCAGTGGCGAGCAGGACATAGAGGCATAAAGTCACTGCTTACCCTAGAAATGCAACTAATCATTTTTATGACCTGCCATTAAAGGTACCATTAGTTCCATCACCTACGGTTACCTACCCCATACCTACCCTAGGTATAAACCCTGTGCACGCCACTGGTATGTATGTATTTCTGTATGTTCCACCGCAGTGCCTAAACTACTGAGCCTATTTTGATGAATGATGTGTCGATTGATTTGTTATTATGGTCCGGATTATACCTTGTTCATACGATCAAAATCAATTTAACAGATGTTACATCAAAAAATTGCTCAGTAGGTAATGGTTGTGGTGTGTACGTGTATGATAATTTCCAAAACCACACTAAAATTGTCAAAAAGGGTTTACGACAAACCACAAGGCAAGTGTAATTATCCTCAGTTTAAAATGATATGAAAAAAATGCTATGAACATGTTATTATTAGCCTAAGTATACGTTTATATTTAAATTATCATAAAATTTAATTAGGTGTCGTAAATTATTTACAAGACAGTTAAAAATTTGAGTGTAAATTTCTTAACTAAAACTAATTTCAAAAAATTTCATCGTAACTTTAACAACTGTAGTTACCTACTTGTAAACGTGTGACTTTAATAAATATGTGAATCGTAAAATCAATTTGAAAATTTTTTAACGATTTAAATTGAACAAGCATAAAACTTGTTTTATGACATAAATTTAATTCGCAAATGCAAACACAATCAAAACAACTGTCTGTCTGTCTGTCAAGAAACTTAAAGGGTACTTCCTGTTGTCCTAAAATCATGAAAGGCAGGTAGGTAGGTCTTATAGTACATATACAGGAATAAATCTGAAAACCGCGAATTTGTGGTTACATCATTTCAAAAAAAAAAAATGTGTTTCAATTTTCAAAATAAGATAGATATTCCAAGTGGGGTATCATATGAAAGGACTTTCCCTGTACATTCTAAAATAGATTTTTATTATTTTTATGCAAAATAGTTTTTGCATAATCAAAATGCTGTTGATGTTAATAAAATATAAAAAATTATTACATTAATAAATAAAAAAAGTTTTTCTTCCGGACAGTTATTACAGTCCATAGATGCTTAGAACAATTTTAAATTACATCTGCCTATAACGTCTTATCTTTCCACTATGTTTAACATTAACCCCATTTGATAATCAGATGCGTTATTATCAATACGTAATTACATCCATAAGCCAACGGCGCGCGCTCGTGTTCTGTAATCAGGGTGCTAATAAATAATTATACAACCTGCGAATTAATCTACATAACTCGCCTGAAATCAACTTTTTCACTTCACTAGCTCAAAAAGAACGCCTTTGCTGTCTAAAACCAGTGAACAAAAATCGTTTTTGCTCACTCAGTGAGAAAAACTGTTGTCTCAAGAAAAGTTCGAAATCTTCTACGCCCTATTTTCATACGCCAACATTTTACTTCATACAAAATTTATTTTATTATTAATCTTTCAATAATTAAAATCTGTTTTTTTTTTTTTTAAATCTTGTATTTTTTCGCTATTGAGGTGAAAAGTTGTATGTATCACACGATAGCAAAGTTTTTGTTTCTTGTGCCTTTGAATCCCTCGCTCGAATCATCCGTTGAGCTATCGAGGCTCCATTTTTTTAATTTATTTTTTGACTGCGCTAACTTATAAGGTTGACTTTTTTACAGCTCCGAGGAATCGTAGACCTATGAGTATTTGATACCTTTCCTGAGAAAAAGAACCTTGGCAGACAGTTTCTAATTAATCAATGTAGAATCGAACCAGGTCATTTAAAGCAAAATCAGCACCACTGAACCAAAGAGGTATTAGGACTTTTCATTAAAGAAAATAATATAAAACATGGCGATAACAACTAAATTAGAGAGTTCTGATAAATAGTAGGTACTAATGAACTGTACGCTTAGTTAGGGTGGCGCTACTAGTAACCGTCACAGTACAAATAATAAAATTATTACTCCAAGAGCTTTGATTTTAGTTACAAAAATCGAAAGCACATTTATTCAGATTTTTAAAAAATTAGTGTATAAAATACAAGGATAATATAAATGGATTTATATTATCCCATATTATAAATGTAAAAGTATGTTTGTTTGTTGTTTTACCAGTTTGATCATCAATCACACTGCAATCGAGCAACCGATCGACGTGATTTTTTCCATAGTTAGATATAGATATAATATATTGAGAGTGGCATAGGCGACTTTTTTTCCGGATACTTTAATAAAGTAGCTCTTATTTATTTTAATTTGACTCTGAAATAATTTTGAATAGGTAAGCTTTCGTTAGTACCTAGCCTAGCAATTCCTAATAGTAATATATGTAAACTAGCGACCGTTTGCGGCTTTTCTCGGTGAAAATATAAATACTCTTTATTCCCTTTTCCATGCGACATTTTGAAAAATCCGGCCTTGTTCCTTGACGACACAAAGGGCACCTCTGTTCAAAATTTCAGCTTTCTATATCCAAGGCCTCAAGCTCGGCGTTGATGAGTTAGTCAGTAAGTTTGAACTTCTTTTAAACAACTGCATTATTAGATATATCTATTATTAGATGAAGGCTGCGATTTAGGTTTTTTAAAAATCTGGTGGGAACTCTTTGATTTTCTGGGACAAAAAGTAACCTATGTACGGGATGTAAGCTAAGTCTGTACCTAATCATCAAAATCCGTTTAACGGATGGGCCGTGAAAAGCTAGCAGGCAGACAGACAGACAAACTTTCGCGTTTATAATAATGATGAATTTAGAATGGATTATTACAAATCTAACAATTCTGACCATTT
Organism: Maniola jurtina; assembly: GCF_905333055.1. Taxonomy (NCBI): domain Eukaryota; kingdom Metazoa; phylum Arthropoda; class Insecta; order Lepidoptera; family Nymphalidae; genus Maniola; species Maniola jurtina. Next base: position 508,244 of record NC_060051.1, on the reverse strand, counting down.
AAAGGTTGTACAACAGTACCTACCTACTTTGAATAAATGATGTTCACTTTGAGTTTGATTTAGATGGATGTTTAGAAGTGAAAAAACGTTAGTTTCAAAATATGATACAATTACCCTATTGCGAAGTTAGAAGCCTGTTTATAGTCGTAGTTGCAATCAGAGACCCATATCAGTACCCGTGAAGAGAACGATTAGTTATGCTCCATTAGCTATAGTTTTAGTTAAATTTAGTTAGATTTGACAGTAGTCCTAACCGGTTGTTTGGTAGAAAGAGATGTTTAGAATAATTGTGTTTTTGAGCGTGTTTTGCTATGTATCGAATTATGATAGTAAGTAATACCTAATAGTAGTACCTAGTAGTATCATAAAAGGCAGCCAGGTAGGTCATTTATAGCACAAGTGAAGAAAAATGTGGAAACCGTGAATTTGTGGTTACAATTTGTGGTCACAAAAAAAAATTAAAATGTCTTCATGAACAAATAATTAGTATTTTCAATTTTCAAAGTAAGATAACTACACTAAGTGGGATATCATATGAAAGGGCTGAACCTGTATATTCTAGCTAAAACAGATTTTTATACTTACATAATAGTTTTTGATTTGTCGTGCATAATGTCGAAAAAATACCTAAGTACGGAACCCTCGGTGCGCGAGTCTGACTCGCACTAGGCCGGTTGCTGTCCTTTCTGTCAATGATTGAGGTTAAAAAAGTATCTTTACCCAAACTTAAATGCGAAACTGTGTCTATCTCTATCTATCTGTCTGTCTCTCTTTCTAACAGTTTGCTACTGTTTCCCATCCACTAAAACGATTTAACATGTAGGTAGGATTGCCAGGCATACGGGGCATGTATGTTACGGGTCACCCCGTAATACAGAAACCCGTACCGCACAGCTCAAACTACCCTATGGCTCGGGCTGGGCATGCAAGTAGCTCGTATTATAATGACTAGACATCCGCTAACAAAGGATTTTTGAACATCCCCTATATATTTCCCCTAGGGGGATAAAATACGGGTTCGAAATAATTTGTGTGTTTCACGTGGACAAAGTCGTGGATATCCGCTAGTATCAGATACATACACGTGTATGCAATAAACTGTAAAAGTTGTAGGTGTTTATTGAGACTAATTAACTGTTATGTTTTCGCCATCAAGATTAGCTATGGCGCCAATACTCTAAGCTAAATTTAGAGTATCTGGGTCTTAAATTAGATTTAGGGTATTAGAGTAAAATTGTTTTTACTCTAATATTTTAATATTTTAATGTTGTTGTAAAATAATCATGAGCCCAGAATTTTCTCCTCTTTCATTTGACATCCCACTCAAAATTTTTTAGAGACCTCCACTTTTTTGATGTAAAATCCGTTAGTGATCTTAATTTTTTTCGTAAAATATAGCCTATGTCACCCCGACCTTAACAATGAATCAACTGACACCTTATTCATCAAAGTCGACGCAGTAATTTAGGCACTACGGTGGAACATACAGAATCTGGATACAAATATACATACATACATATACATATTATACATAGACTGCTAAAATAATAACCCTTCCTTTTGGCATTGCTGCAGTCGGGTAAAAAAGGACAAAACATGAATTTTAAATTTAAAGACTCTTTTTAATGCACACTTCAATTTTAAACTATAGGCTCGCGACTGGCAGCTAAAGTCACGTATTGCTTGCTTGCGGTGGCTGGCTTTTCCTGCATGTTTAGCAGCGGGAGGGCGGGTGGTGCATACCATATGCTGCACGTTGCACCATACAGATTTGCCTGGTTTAGCGGATTAGAGCAAAGCTTTTGGTTCCTTGTATATCATGGACTTCCGCAAAGTAACGCCTGCTTCTATATGACACCTAAAAAGTGGTTTGATGAAATAACTCTCTTTCGTTCTAGTCAACAAGATACCGAAAGGACTCCTCACTCCGACCTGCGTGGCGAACTATTACCAGGTGTTCATCACGCGGACGGTACCTTTGCGCTCCTACCATTACTTTCATGAGGTGCTGCAAGGACATGACCTTCTCTCTTATATGAGAATTCATGTAAGTTATACTTAGTAAAAAAAACCGGCCAAGTGGGAGTCAGACTCGCGGCACCGAGGGTTCCGTACTCGGCAATTTTTTCCGACATTTTGCACGATATATCAAAATCTATCGTGCATAAAAATAAATGTGTTTTAGAAATCGTGTATAATATAAAAATAAATCTGTTTTAGAATGTACTACAGGTTAACCCCTTGGTATAGCTGTTATCTTACTTTGAAAATTGAAACACGTTTTAATTTTTTTTTAAATGATGTAGCCAGAAATTCGGGGTTTTCAGATTTATTCCTTTACTTGTTCTATAAGACCCACCTACCTACCAAATTTCGTGATTTTAGGTCAACGGGAAGTACCCTATAGGTTTTCTTGACAGACACAACGGTTGGACGGACGGATAGACAGACAGATACAAACTGATCCCATAAGGGTTCCTTTTTTCCTTTTGAGGTACAGAACCCTAAAAAAGATATTCTTTGTTTAGTATCGCTGGAGAATCGTGGGTGGTCAAAGGATCTCCATTGAAGAGGCGCCGTTCCAGGTCATGTACGGCAAGTACTGTGGTGGGGCTATCCTCACTCCCTACTGGGTCCTCACTGCAGCTCATTGTACGTAAGTAATCACACTAATTTGACTAATTTGGAATCTGATTAATTTGGAATTTGACTAATTTGGAATCTGATTAATTTGGAAAATTGCGTCAAGTCTTCAATTCGTCGATATCCCAAAGCCTAAAGACGAAAGTCTTTAATGGGTGTGCCCTACCTATGATGACGAATGGTGCTGAAACGTGGACACTGACAGTTGGCCGTCCACAAGTTCAAAGTCGTTCAGCGGGCTTTGTTGGGGATCTCTCTGAGGGACAAAATTCGTAACGAGGAAAACCAGAGTGACCGACATTGCTCAACGAATTAGCCAGCTGAAGTGACAGTGCGCAGGCCGCGTCTGCCGCAGAACCGAGTGCCGATGGGGCATACGTGTTCTGAAGCGGAGACGGTGTACCGGTAAACGCAGTGTGGGACGACCTCCAGCCCGCTGAACCGATGACCTGAAGAAGGTAGCGGGGAGCGGGTGGGTGAGGAAGGCGGAGGATCCTTTTGGTGGCGCGCTCTTGGAAAGGCCTATGTCCGCATGCAGGCTGATGGAATGGAAAAATCACATAATATTATAAACACGAACGTTTGTGTGTATGTATGTGTGTATGTTAGTTACTCTTTCACGCAAAAACTACCTGACGGATTAGGCTGTTTAGAATGGAGGTGGATTATACCATGGATTAACACCTTGGCTACTTTTTATTCCGGAAAATCAAAGGATTCCAACGGGATTAAATAAAAACTATCCACGCGAACGAAGTCGCTCGTATCGGCTAGTTCTATCTGAATAAAAATATACCTATTCATAATAATTATGTGTTACCGGATTTTTCAGCTAATTCCAACTGTTCAATTGAGTTGAAAACGAATAAGTGTGGTTTGTTAACAAACGAAAAGCCTGTTTAGGAATGGGTTTTCAAGAACGTTAGGACTTTTTATTGGCTTCAGTATATCTTATGCCCGACCACAAACGCTAAAAAATGTGATTTTCAACGGCGATTCCCGCTAAACGTAGATAATATGATACAACGAAATTCACAATGCCGTTTGGCGTTAGACGATTTTAACCCCAATTCATTACACGTTAACCATTCAAGTGTGGCCACTCAGTTTAACTCGTTGATTATCACGATAATTATGGCGTTGTTGGGCATTGACTTTAACTTCAATGTAGCCGCAAAATTATAGGTTTTTTGTGTATTATTTTCCAGAGAAAAACACCAGTACGTCTATGCTGGTTCAACCCGTCGCAGCGAAACAAAACCCTACACCATTTGCGCCCACTTTGTGCATCCTCTGTGGAACACCACACACAAGCTTCACTCCCATGACTATGATTACCAGCTCCTGCTGCTGGAAACCCCTATCCCAATCAGCAATGATGCCAGACCCATAGCTATTGGAACTGAGAGCGATATCAGGCCAGGAATTATGGTGTCAGTGAGTGGTTGGGGACATTTGCACTATAAAGTAAGTCTATGATGTTCTTGAGAGCCATAATAGACAGAAGCTATCAAGTAGGTATAAGTACCTACTTGATGGAACGGCTGGCTTTTCCTACATGTTTAGCAGTGGGAGAGTGGGACGTACATTTTGCATGGTACATGTTGCACCATACAAATTTGTCTGTTTCAGCGGATTATAGCAAATCAAGCTTTTGGTTCCTTGTATATCATGGACTTTCGCAAAGTAACGTCTACTTCTATACAACATATAAGTTGATGTTAAAAGATGGAGTAATCGAGTATTATCGCTTTAAAGTGCTCTGCAACATTTTGGTATTGCAAACACAGATCTCTCCATGATCTTCTGTTTCAGAAAAGTCATATGCAAGAATATTTGCACCGCGTGTATGTGCCGATAATGTCTCAGAACGAATGCAAGGAAATGCCGAATGGTAAGTTTAGGGACATCACTCCGAGGATGTTCTGCGCTGGATACATCAACGGCACCAAGGATTCTTGTCAGGTAAGAGATGGGTGAAGGCCTGGACAGATATAAGCGTGACGGTGAAGCCGACCTGTGATGATGTGGAGACATTAGTGGTAGATCCCGAGTTCGATTCGCGGCGGAGTTTGAAATTTAATAATTTCTAAATTTCTGATCTGGTCTGGTGGGAGGCTTCGGTCGTAGCTAGTTACCACCCTACTGCAAAAGCCGTGCTGCCAAGAGATTGAGCATTCCGGTACGATGCCGTGTAGAAACCAAATGAGTACCTATGGGTTTAATCAAAACTGCCATACCTCTTTCAGGTTAGCCCGCTTCCATCTTAGACTGTATCAACTATCATCACTTGCCACCAGGTGAGATTGCAGTCAAGGGCTAACTTATTTGTGGTAAAAAAAAAAAATCTAACAGTGGCGTAAAAAAACAATATTAAGGTTCACTATGACTTATTATTTACAAGATTTCTGAAGTTTAGAGGTCAATAATGGTTTATAATACGCTTTGCATGTAATGTTTTAGGGTGATTCCGGTGGGCCAGCGGTGTACAACGGTAAGCTGGTAGGACTGGTGTCTTTCGGCGTGGGTTGCGCGGAACCCTTGAACCCTGGCGTGTACTCCAACGTGCCTTTGGCTAGAGACTGGATCAGATCCGTTACGGGCCTACCTTTGTGAAATAATCCAGAAATTGTATTGTTATTGTAAGAGGTTGCAGAAATGGTACACACATTTCCACTTCTGCATAGCAAGCTTTCAACATCATGTCAACCCATGTCAGGCATATAGGTTCTCTTATGATGTTTGCCCAAGTGGTTTCAATTGCTTAACAGGGCTCTCTCCGTCACCTACACCATACAATCGTAGCCCCAATTTCATTTGAATAATAAGCAACAAAGTCCATGAAATTTTGCAGACATATTCTAGAAACTAATATCTGTGCCTGTGGTGTTTTCGATTTTTCTAAAAATATGTAAGTAGTTTTAAAATTACAGGGGCTCAAATATTTGTATGTGAATTTTTAAGACCGCGTAACTTAAACCGAATATTTTAACGGAAATCTGGAAAACCACAGGCATAGATATTAGTTCTCGGATGGTTTCTACAAAATTCCATTGAGTATGATTGGTTAGTATTCCAATGAGAGATGAACTACGTTTGTATGGAGCGAGTGACGAAGAGACCCCTCTTAATAACTCCGAAAGGTTAGAGGTGCTTGGTGCTTGTCCGTGATAAAGCCCCTTACTCGCTGAATAAGCAACCGATTTAGGACTATATAGTTAAGCGACCCGCTTCGGCTTTATCTTATTACAATTTTTCGTACGGATCTCCGATTTTCTTGAGAATAAAATAAAGCCTATGTCTCTCAGGAACAATTTAGCTTTCTAGTGGAGAAAGAATTTTCAAAATCAGTTCAGTAGTTCCAGAGATTCCTGCAAACAAACTTACAAACTTAACCTTTTCATAATTTTTTTATAGATCAATTCTCAATAATATTTTCTTTCCAGTTATTATCTAAGTGTTTTTGAATACTTTCTTATGTACATTAAATTAATATACTTAATATATAATGTGGTTAATTTTTGTACGGTAGCTATGAGATTATTTTAGTTAGTGATGTTAAAGTGAAGGAAAAATAGTTGTATGAACAAAACTCCTCGTGCTCATCTCTCACATAAGTATTGTATTTTTATTAATAAGTTATTAATATTCATTAATATAATAATAATATCATTATTATTGTGTTTTTATTTCTTCTTCTTCTTCTTCTCTCTGGGCTGGTTTCCGCACTTAAACGTTTCCGTCTGTTGTGCGTGCGTTGCCCCTCCCCGCCGAAGTCTTCACTCCAGCCATCCCAGCTCGCTCCAGAAGCCAAGTAGACCGCCCAGGTTGCCGAGGGCTTCATGAAGTGAGGTTGGGGATCCCAGATGGCGTTCTCGATGTTCTGCCACGCTTGCACACTCCAGGAGCACGTGCGTCGGTGTTTCATCGACCTCCATGCAGGCCCTGCACAGAGGACTGTCGGTAACACCTATAACGAAAAGGTGTTTGTTTAGTGGGCTATGCCCTGTTATGAGTCCCACCACCTTCCTAAGTTTACCTTTGTCCAGGCGGAGTAGTTTGTTAGTTTGTCTTATATCTATGTTAGGGAAAGCCTCTTTGGCTTGCCTGCAGTCAGTTGCGTTTACCCATAGATGAGAATGCTCTTTAAGTGTTAGTTCGTGTAACCAAGTTTTATACTCACTGAAGGGTATGGGTACCATAGGCTCTGGCCCTGTCACCTTCAGCGTCGTAGCCCTGCGTGCTAATGCGTCCGCTGCCTCGTTTCCCTGGTCCCCATCATGTCCTTTGACCCACCGTAGGGTGATGTCATTCGACATGGCGAGTGTTTCCAGAGCCTTGTGGCAGTCTTGTATGAGTTCAGAGGTTGTCGAAAATCTAGCCAAGGCTTTAAGAACAGCTTGGCTATCCGAGTTAATGTTTATCTTAAAATTTGTTACCTGTCGGTTTGCCATTGCTATGGCTGCAGTTGTAATGCCTACACACTCTGCTTGGAAGACAGAGTTGTCCTTACCGAGTGCGTGACTTATTCTCATGTTTAGTTCTTGGCAGTAGGCCCCTGCTCCTGTGCCAGTTTTTGTTTTGGATCCGTCGGTGTACACTTCTATTGCATCTTGTGTTGGCTTCGGATCTATGTTTATCTCTGGATTTATTCTATATGGTTTGTCCAGTATGTATTTTTTCCTGGTTCTGTCGCATTTCCACTCCAGGCGTGGTTCTTTTGTTATGCTTTGCACTAGAATTTTAGTGTGCCTTGTGTTCTGTTCTTTCCATAGACCTGAGGTTTTCAGTCTCAAGGCTGCGAGCATTGCTTCTTCTCTGAGTTGTAAATACAGGGGCGGGATCCCCAGTATAATTTCAAGTGCTGTTGTAGGTGTGGTACTCATGCAGCCTGTAATGGCGAGGCATGCTTGTCGTTGGAATTTCTGTAATTCATGCTGGGCGGTCGTAAGAAGAGTTCTCGGCCACCATATTAAGGCAGCATATGTTAATGAGCTTCTTACTACCGTTAGGTATAACCACTTCATTATCTTTGGTTTGAGCCCCCATTTTTTCCCCAGCATGCGTTTGCATTGGTTTAGTATCGTAAGCGATTTATTAATTTTATCTTCTGTATGCCTTTTCCAGCTGAGCTTGCTGTCAAGAGTCACACCAAGGTACTTTACCTCAGTGGATAGTCTAAGGCTTGTGTTGAACAAAGTTGGTGGTTTGGTTAGCTCTATTTTCCTTTTGTTAGTGAACAGAATCATCTCTGTTTTCTTTGGATTTACAGTAAGTTCATTTTCATTGCACCATCTTTCGATTAAGCGCAATGCCCGTTGCATGACTTCATATAGTGTATTCATTTAACAAATACCTTACAAAAATTACATGTAGTTATTATAAAGGCGAAAGTTCGTATGTATGTCTTACTCTTTGAAAGTTAAACTACAAAACGCATTTGGCTGTAGAGGTAGATTATATACCTACTTACCTATTATTAATATTATTAATTTTATTTCGACCAAATCATCTAAAATGGGATTGACAAACATACAAATAATATATTTCTATGATCGCCGTTTGTATTCTCATAAGTAACACAATTTGGGGCGCGAGCTGACTTTGAGGGCAAAGATAAAAAGTTGATTTTTCGTATTACGTCCCTCATTCACATATTCAGGCCCTGCCGTGTCCTTGCCAACACTCTATACTGGAAACATACGATTGAATATTACCCACGCATCAGTTGAGTGAACAGCTGTAACAAAAAGACGTAATAATATTGTTAGTGTGAAAATAAATTTTATCAAAGACCTTCGTAATTAGCACAAATGGTCGAAATTAAATTAATCAAATAATCTACTTAGCAATAAGCTACTTAGCAACCTTGTTATATTATTTCAAAAAAGGCCATACATTTTTTGATAAATAACAACGTCGCTAACTCATCGACTGATCACAGCTGATAGATAATTTTGGCCTTAGTTTACTAAATGCATAGTAGCAGGTTAAGGTTGATGGTAGCAATTTTCACTTTTAGTTATGGTGTTATTTATCTATTCATGTTTATTATCTATTCCTTTTTTGTGGCTTTAGTAACATCTGCCACTTTGTCAACTTATTTCTTTTTTTAATAAAATTGCGAGCAAATGAGCAGGCGGGTCACCTGATGTCAAGTGATTACCGCCGCCCATGAACATTTGCAGCACCAGAGGTACCACCGATGCATTGCCGGGCTTCCAGGAACTTGTTGGTTCGCCCCATGTTGAAATCTAGTAGGAAAACCGCCTTGTCTAGCTAGAAAGTATCAAAAAAACGCCGCGTTTCGCCGCACGATTCTCGCCCGTATCTCCCACCTTTCAATCTACATTCAAGTCATGACCGCGCGAGTTTTCCGCGCGTTTTCGCCGCGAACGCTACTTCGTATGCGGCGGCGTATGAACATGATTTATTTACAGAGAGCGCGGAGAGTGGGCCGACGTCTCTCTCTCCACTCTTGTTTATCTACGCGATTGTGATTCGACTGTGCGAATGAAATATTGCCTGTCGGAAAACGATTTTTGCTGAGTGTTAGGTCATGTTTGGGATGTTACATTTCTTTCTATATATTTATAATCACTCCCCCTATCACATACACATACCATTATATAACTAGATAGATGCAAAAGTGTGTTTGTTTGTTGGATTGTTTTTTACGTCTCAACGGAGCAATGGATCGACGTGATTATTTGAATGTATATAGTCCTATATCTATTCATCTGGTGGGAGGCTTCGGCCGTGGCTACTTACCTCCCTACCGGCGAAAGCCGTGCCGTCAAGCGATTTAGCGTTCCGGTACGATCATAGATATGTATACGATGCCGTGTAGAAACCAATGGAATATGGGTTTTATGAAAACTGCCATACCACTTACCACCAGGTGAGATTGCAGTCAAGGGCTAACTTGTGTCCGAATAAAAAAAAATCCTCCCGCAGTTTTCAGCGCTTCTTAATATGCGCTGAGGATGGCTACCGAGTGAGTTGTAGTGGGTAGAAACCCCATATAACTCCGAAAAGAGAGGTGAGGTGAGTGCCCGGGATTGAACCCTGATCCTCACCGCGCCGCCTTAGCCACTATTCACTTGTTTATTTTTAGGGTTCTGTACCTCAAAATGAAAAACGGAACCCTTATAGGATCACTTTGTTGTCTGTCTGTCTGTCTGTCCGTCGTGTCTGTCAAGAAACCTATAGGGTACCTACTTCTCGTTGACCTAGAATGATGAAAGGTAGGTAAGTAGGTCTTAAAGCACAAGTACAAGAATAAATCTGAAAACCGCGAATTTGTGGTTACATCATTTAAAAAAAAATTAAAATGTGTTTCAATTGTCAAAATAAGATAACTATACCAAATGAGGTATCATATGAAAGGGCTTTACCTGTACATCCTAAAACAGATTTTTATTTATTTTTGTGTATAACAGTTTTTGATTTATCGTGCAAAATTTTGCAAAAATACCCGAGTACGGGACTCTCAGTGCGCGACTCTGACTCGCACTTGGCTGGTTTTTTATTTTTCATGTACCTACCAAAATTGTGGTTACAAAGTAATAATAAATGAAGTTACATTGGAAATGCTTATCTCTAAACAGAGATTTCTTCCAGCTTCTCAGTTCAAGGTTGTGAGTAAGGCGCATTATTAAAACGTGAAATAGGTCTACGGTACTAGAATTATAAAATGACTCTCGATGATCTTATCCTTGCTTGAAATATATACCATAGTAAACGCATCTTGTAACATGATATTCGGTATTTTAAAGCAATAACCTCGTGGCAAGGGTCATTATGGTGGAAGTTTTAATTTAGCCGCAAGTCTGTCCGCGGCTTTGGGCCCCGGGGATTTGTGCCCGGGGATTTATGTATTGCGTTACGGCGAAAATCCCAATTAACGCACATTCCAAAGTCCCCAAAACTTAAAATTGCCAACCACAACGTGAGAAAACCTGCATGCTTGAGAGTTGTCGATGATGTTCTCAAATGTGTGTGAAGTCTGCCAATTCGCACTAGGCCAGCGTTGCGGACTATGGCCTTAACTCTTCTCATCATGAGAGGAGATCTGTAGACAGTAGCCGGTGATGAGTTGGTTGCGAATATGATAATGAGGATTGCTTTTAGAAGCGATAATTCAAAACTATGAAATAACAGTAGTTTTTTTTTTGGATTTTCTGATGAATTGTATCAAATACAAAAATTCAAAATTTGCTAATTAAACCTAATAGCATTAACTTTAGTTTTTAAATCGGCACACCGGGAACTATTAACCATTAGCATGTTCTTAATGCGACCTTGAAGTTTTTACGCGCCCATTAAACGAGCCCAAATAAGTATTTATTCTATTCAAAAATTGTATGTGAAAACTTAAAGTAACTATTAGATTAAACAATTGTGTAGGTAGGTAATAGGTATATAAGATAGTACTTTTAGTATTTCAAAAAAAATCTTCAGAAATTTAGAGAAATGGCTGGAAAACTTATTTAAAATTTCACACTGACTGCAGCATCCCTCGAAAGCAAAAAGCAATATTTTAAGATTGATGATCGTATTCTCTTTCTGTTCAAACGAGGGTAGATGTCGATGTTCTATACACTTTAGTCTATAGATTGTAGATGAAGGTCTCATTTACACGAGAGCTTTTTAAAGTCCGTTATAAAAGCTTCCAAATAGAACAAATTATTGTATTCCCAAGTATCTCATACGTAAAAAAAGCGTTGACGTGTGAACATATACTTATATATTCACATAACATGGGAATATATTCGTTCTATTTGAAAGCTTTTTTAACGGTCGAGACGTTAAAAAAGCTCTCGTGTAAATGAGGCCTTAGACTTAAGAGACGGGATGTTTCGGTTTTATGAAGTGGTAGTTGCGAAATCATTTTATACTTAGCCATAATATTATTTTGAACTCAACAACTCATATTCAGCGAATAAGTCTCATTTGATTTCATTAGGGATAGAAGTAAATTTGAGTATCTATCTGAAACTAAAGAATATGAAAATTAGAGATCTTTTTATTTGCTGTTACTTAAGAGTAGTTCCGACATAATATATTATTTTACAAAGAATCATAAGCTTAATTTGCTATAATCCGCTAGAAAGGCAAATCTGTATACATGCAGCATGCGACATGCACCACCCGCCCTTCCCGCTGCTAAGCATGCAGGAAAAGCCAGCCACCAAGTAAGCCCCAAGTAAACACCTAATAAATCCACCAGAACAGTGTTTGCATCTAATTTCATAATGCATAAATTACGAAATTAGAGGTTTACACGTGCAATTGATAATGAAACTAATGTCGTGAAACTAATTTCATGCCATTAATTTCGTAATGTAAATTCCGCTTAAAGGAAATGGGGGCACGACTCTCAGAAATGAACACTGATAGAGGAATCAGTAAAGTTAGGTTTATGAGTGAAGTTCATAAAGTTAGTTTCTCTAGCAGTGAAGTGTCATCTTTATCCCCGCTTACCTGAACGCCGGAGCGCGTTTAGCTTCGGGGGAAATAAAGCCATTATTTCACGTGTAATATATTAAAAACTTTCCTAAAGCCACTGTTTAAAGCGGCATGCACGTTGATATACCAAAAACCAAGATACAGTACGAAAGCAGTATGCTGGATGTAATAGAATAGAATAGAATAGAATAGATTTTTATCCAAGTAGATTTTTACAAGTGCTTTTAAATTGTCAAAATAATTTAATTTACAACTGGTTCGGAATGCCGCTCCTACCGAGAAGAACCAGCAAGAAACTCGGCGGTTGCTCTTTTCAACTGATCAATTTACAATAATATTGCACCCCGCACTAACGAATAGGAAGTTGTCTGAAAATCTTCCTCCAAACTGGTGTTATTACTTGGGAGCCGATTGGTCCAATCGTCGTTACGTGGAACTTGCTTGTAATATCGATGGCTCCTACGTACAGCGAGTCAAATTCATATTCAAAATTCTTTAGTTGCAAATGTAGGTGTCCATCTAGTGGAGGTCTTTCAACGTTCGTCGGGTGCCAGGTCGCAATTCAAACACCTTGGGACCCAAAAGTCTATCGGATTTTCAAACAATGTGCCCTCTGCCCATATGTCGGTTACTCTGACTCTCCTACAGTATGGCTAGTATAAGATTTCACAGTTTTTAAAATACTAAACTCGAAAACGAGTTTTTTCATACATCTACAGCCAGCGACACAGGCGGAAACATTACGAACTAAAGTTGATCGAGCAAATGCGAGTATATCTTTTACTTTTCCATACCAAATACCAGATTAATACGTCACCATCGAGAATGGCAGCCGTTTTCGTCGAAACCAATACCAATACCAGCAAATCCGAACCACGAGTTCATCGTTTGACACCAATTTGACACGCTAAAACTAGTAAATGACGTCATTTTCGCGTAAGTTTACGAGTCGGTGGTCGAATTGTAACTCACCAAAAAATACTCAGTGAGAGAAGCTTGAGAGCAGTGATAAATAAACAAAATGATGAAATTTTATAAGTCCCTGGGCCTTAATTTGCCCACGGGAGGCGAGGAGAATGATCAAGCAGACTGTGAAAGCTAACCGTCGTGGTTGTGTAACTAAATTTGACTCAGCGGCGTTATTTGTGATGTACATAGTGCATCCGTCAAAGAAAGGTTCTAACATAGCCCAAGCCACCAGCAAGTTGAAGTGGCAATGAACAATCCATGCCTGTCGTATTGGGCGGAGATTGGGTACAAGCACAGCGTACCTCAGGAACCTACTTAAGTGTAGTGTGGGATACCGTGTCATTGACTGGCGATATTACAGAGTAACGTTAAGTGACTGGATGAGGGCACAGGAAGCCTCAAGGCTGGGTGTGGTGAACCTCTTTGAAAAACCCTACATTTAGAAGTACCTACCTAGACGACAGACGTCCGTAGACTGAAATGATAAAAGTGCATCTCGAACGATCCATTTTGTGCAGCGATAGCCACCGGCTCGCAGAATGCATTTAATAATGCTAAATGTTAAGGTAGAATAATTGTAATGTTAGAAGATCGACCACAAAGAGTACCTACCATATCACCCTCACCATTGGGCATTGAGGCTAAGTTAAGAAAGTCTATGCACAATAGGTAGGTACGCTACCTACCTATATCTACATAATATTATTCTAAGCCTTATAGTAGGTACATAATACGTGTGGCTCCAAGTACAAGCAGGTAGGTACTTATGTGTTACTCTGTTTAAATTTCAATTCCTTAGTGATAAATTCATTAGTACCTACTTATCTCTGTATCTGAATATTTAGTTCTATTCTATTTAAATTTCTTCATTGCAGCTGTTTTCACCATCATTTACTTACCTGGAACATTTTGCCATGATTGGATTCACTTATAGAAAGTAGCTACTACCTATCATAATATCTGATAAATAAAATTAATCTATTAAAATTCCACCAGTATAGTTACCTAGGTAGGTACTTGTGCAAAGCCATAGTGAGTTGGCTTGTTGCACAGCTGGGTAGTTGTTTAGAAGTATTCACCTAGGTAGGTACCTAAACACTCAGTACATGTTCTTCAAACTTATTACCTCACAGAGGTGAAGTAGGTAGGTATACTTATACAATTGCAAACAGTACCTATAACACCTATCACTCCTTGCATTCATTGATGATGGAGCCACGCCAGCTTGCATCCACTCAGACAAGCAAGTACCTACCTACCTACCTAACATGGCATAAGTTAATGAAATGTTGTGTTAAATGAACCTCCCTATCTGCCTAATTTTATGTAGCTTATATTAAATACTAGCTGATACCCGCGACTTCGTTCGCGTGGATGTAGGTTTCTTAAAATTCCCGTGGGAACTCTTTGATCTTTCGGGATAAAAAGTAGCCTATTTGCTAATCCAGGGTATAATCTATCTCCATTCTAAATTTTAGCCCAATCCGTCCAGTAGTTTTTGCGTGAAGGAGTAACAAACACACACACACACAGACACACACACACAAACTTTCTCCTTTATAATATTAGTGTGATTTTCTGAATCAATTTTTTTTTTCAGGTTGCAGATCACCAGTATTATTACCAGATTATGATGCCTGCCTCCCTGATCCCAAGTACCTACCTAACTCAATTCAAGACTAACCCGAGGTCATCAATCTTGTAGAATACCTATACATATATTAAGAACTGTTTATGATGTAGGTGCTTAAATACATCTTATGTAATTTAATTATACAGTTGTATGGTACCTACTTATTTATGCACCTATTGGTACCTAATACCTAGGTATCTAAAAGTACCTAGGTATTAATACTATTACAGGTGTAAGGTATAGATCTTTAAGTAATAGTCATTAAATCTTTATTGTTTTAATTTGTTTTATTTCATTTTAAAAATAAAAGTTCTTAGGGTTTACATAAGTAACCAATCCTGGAATTTGCCTGCCTGGATATTGCCTGAAATCTATGTTCAAAACTAAATTAAAGCGACAGGTTTAAATGCTATTCCTTTTGTAATGCTCCCTGCACTACGGAAAAGGACAGCACTAGATTTAGAACCTGTCATTCTAGTTTAAAGATTGCGTCTCACCCCAAGTCCCAACTGCTTGTGAAAGTCTCATCAAAATTGGTTCTGTCAATTCAAAGATTAGCACACCAAATTGATTACTTATAGCTTAACAATTACTACAGTAACATACAGACTTAATAACAGACAGTAAGTCATTCAAGAAGTGGTTATAAAAAAATAACAACGAAGACTGGCATGCCTGCCACAGCTCTCTAACCTAACCAATAACTCATTCAATATATCAAAATCTTTGAAATGAGCAACCGTTGAGTTTCTTGCTGGTTCTAGCTATAAAAACATTTTTTAATACTTAATAAAACAGAAGAGAAAAAAAAAACATTTTATTTAATTTTAAATATTTATATTATTACAAAATTGTACAGGAGTGTTACTGCACTGACAGCTTATGGGAGCTTATTCTGTAGTGTAGTCTTGATGCAGGAACACCACAATGCAGTCTTCTAGCAAAGTGGATTAGGCACTAATCCACAGGCTTTCAAGCTCGGGTTTCACTGAAAAAGGAATTATTGATCTTTAATTTTCTAAATTGCTAATTAGACAATTAGGTAATATTCTTCTTATTTTACTATATATCTGTTAAGATAGATAGTAGTCTTGTGTTATTTATAATATTTAATAACTACATGATGCCCTTTTAAGTTTTAAAAATCCAGTGCTAACTCTTTGATTTCCAGGATACCTAGTCTATGTAGTCCAGTATGACACCAAATACTCCATACCAAATAAATGATAATAATGACAACTTAATTTGCACGGATTTATCCCATAGGAACTGTTTTTCTGTAATAAAACATCAGCAATGTCCATCTCCGGGATACAAGAACCTTGTACCTTTCCTCAAAATTGGTTGAACAGGTAGGCTGTAAAAAGCTAGCGGACAGACAAACAGATACACTTTATTCTGACATACAGCTTAAACTCAATGTCCTGATTCTGCATATTTGTAAGTTACTAAGCATAAACATTTAAAAATTTATAACACCCCTGACAAGTGAAGGTTACAAGTAACTAGAAAAGAGCTGATAAGTTTCAATTGGCTGAACCGATTTTCTTGGATTAAGTATAGCTAAGAACACTCAATCAAGCCCACCTTTCAAACAAAAAAAAAAAACTAAATTAAAATCGGTTCATTAGTTTAAGAGCTACGATGCCACAGATAGATACCTCAAACTTATAACACCCCTCTTTTTGGTTCGGGGTTAAAAAAATTAAGAGATTATGTTAACTTTATCACTTAATTATTTATTAAAGTGTTATATAAGGTTGCCTTTCTATTGAACTATTATACATAGATTAAATGTTTTATTGCCACTTTAAACACAAGTCCTAGCTTTTAATTTTGTAGAACCAAACTGTATGGTATATTACAAGATTAAGTCTATGTAATGTTGTAATCTTAACACCAAAGCTGCCTAAAAAAATGTTGGAATTTTAATAGCCAAAGCTGTCTAACAAATATACTAAATAATCAGTGATGGGCTATGGCTCAATAGTTTTTGAACCCATTTTATGCTAGGTACCTAATAGACTAGTTATTTAAGTAGGTACAAAATAATAATAAAGTTATGATTTCACTATAAGCGACTAGATACTCTTGAAACCTGATCACTTGCTTGCCTTATTCAAATCAAGAGATTGGTATGTAGATAGTTATATCTCTAGTCTTTTCTAGTTACTGTAACCTTCACTTGTCGGGGGTGTTATAAATTTTTAATTTACACTTGTGATTTCACTATAGGTTAGGTCACTTCCCTTAATCAAATCAAGAGATTGGTATGTAGATAGTTATATGTACCTATTAAGTACATACCAATCTAGTTATTAAGTGCTATTATTCTAAAAAAACCTATGTAGACGTGATATCAAGAGACAGTAAACGTACATATAAAGCTGACATACGATATTATTAGGTACTCATTGCATTTTATTTAAATAGTACCTACACACCTAAATACAATATATATTATAATCACTAGTTCTTGAATAACTATTTAAATGAACTTCTGTATATTAAAATCCTTTCATTCAGTTTGCTTTTATTTATTTTCACTTTAACAGACAACAGAACGGTAACTTTTTTTAATCTGACGAAAATTTGGCTTTGGATACCAGTGTTTTAGTGATTTCAGAGTGAATATAGATGAATTACCATAGACAAACATACCATAGAGTATGCGGTGGGTGTCGCTTGACTGTCACTGTCACGCTGTTAATCATCTGTCAATAGCGTCAAAAAACGAAATAATATATGCCAAATTAGACAAAATGGCAGCGTATATCTGTCCCACTTTTTTGTGAATGTGTAAGTGAGACAAAAGTTGGACCTACGTTTCCACATGTTGGTATCGTCATGGTATCTACGTTCTGTCCAAAACTGACAGTTAGGACTAGCTCGTACTATCGATGAATACGTTAACCTTGGCAGTCAGGAGTAGTCGATACTATTAACCATGTATGCGGTGTTCAATGTTGTACTAACGGTACAGATCTCCTTATTTCTGATTTGATAACTTAGAGAAACTCCAAGCATCACTCCCTTACATTTTGTAAGGTCACACTGTGAAATTTCTCCAAGCGAATTTTCCCGTAGAATAATTCTCGGATTCTGTGACATATCAGAAAGATTTGCGAACCTGAAAAATAAGCGGTGCAGAGATTTTCGTTAGGATGTCTAGTTTTAGTATATCAATGGCAGTGCTTTATAAATCAAGTAAATAGCGCACATTGAAGGCTTTACCGCCAACACTGGGAATATACCCCTTTTCAATTTCAGGTTATAAATATTATTTAAAACACCGCTAAGTAATAATAAAATACCCTTTTACGAATTTCGTTGGGTTATTTCAACTTGCACCGTCTTATTTTTATTAAGTACTAGAGGATGCCCGCGACTTCGTCCGCTTGAATTTAGGTTTTTGAAGATCCCGTAGGAACTCTTTCTGGGATAAAACTAGCCTGTGTCAATTTCCGAGACGCTATAAATCGGTTAAACGGATGGGTCTTTAGGAATCCCGTGGGAACGCTTTGTTTTTCCGGGATAAAAAGTAGCCTACGTCCGTCCCCGGGATATAAGCTAACCCTGTACCTTTCGTTAGAATCGATTAAACTGTTGGGCCGTGAAAAGGTAGCAGACAGACAGACAGACACACTATCGCATTTATAATATAATATAAGTATGGATGTATTTTGTTACTTAAATTTATACGTACGAGTATATTTTAGATTTTGGTGTGTCGATATTTCGACCCAGTTGCATGGATTGTGCTATATATTTTTATTTTATTTAAATTTTATCAAAAGTGGGAATGTCCAGCAGGTCTGCTTTTGACACAGCGAAAAAACGTCTAAGGTTTACATGATGTACCTACATCATTCCATAGTGTTTCTATAATATTATGTCGTTCAACCACGAAATAAGCTTAAAATCATTAGTCACCATCGCGTCCCACTGTGTTAAGACTCTAGAAGACAGAAAATCTTAAAAGCTGTTGTAAATGAAGCATATTTGGTGAAATATTTGGAGTGGCAGTACTGCAGCGATAATGATGATATTACGGAGCACTCTTCATCATCACTTTGGAAATTGCGCTCGTTCATTTAACGATATCCCTCCATCTTGGTTCTAATAACAAACTAGACGTCGGAATTGTTATGGTGTTCCGTACATTTCCAAGAGCCATTTTTTTAATAATTCTGAAAACGCATACTTTGACATCGTAGTGATTGTCCACCTTCCTGACGCAATGGTAAGCGCTGTGGTCTTATTAGTGGGAGGTCCCGGGTTCGATTCCCGGCAGGTTTAGTTTTTATTATTTCTAAATCTCTGGTATAGTCTGGTGGAAGGCTTCGGCCGTGGCTAGTTACCCTCCTACCGGCAAAGCCGTGCCGCCAAGCGATTTAGCGTTCCGGTACGATGCCTTGTAGAAACCAAAGGGGTATGGATTTATTAAAAACTGCCATACCGTTTCCGTGTTAGGCTGATTTCATTTTAGACTCCATCATCACTTACCATCAGGTGAGATTGCAGTCAAGGGCTAACTTGTATCTGAATTTAAAAAAAATTGTATGCCGCGATAGCCTTTAAATCAGGTGGTCAGGGGTTCAATTCCAGGTACCTCTAATTTTTGGAGTTAAGTGCTTTTTAAGCAATCAAATATCACTTAATTTAACTTGCGTCGACTAAATACGTGAGTATAGCCGTAACAATCTATACTTATAATGGCAATCACTCACGATAGTTTAAACGTCAAAATAATATACTTACACTACTGCCCTGTTTTTCGTATAAAAAAAAAAACAAAAACCAAGTAAACTTACAAACTTACGAGTACTAACTCTGGTCCCAAAAATTTATTGCAATTTCAATTCACGACGCCACAGCTTCGCAGAAAAATAATATTTCCGGTTATTGAGGCAAAAGTGTAACTCCAATTTCCATATTTCCCCACGGAATCCTAAAATAAGCGCCTCCCTACCCCCGGGGGAGGCTGTGCATTAAGATCATTGCATGTTCGTTTTGTTTTTGCTGATTGGAACGCTCCGGATATCAGTTTCATCCGGGAAAATAACACGGCTGTATTTGCATGCATCGTTTTTAAATTATTCGATTATAATTGATTTTTTGTGTATCGACAAACTTCGTTAAAACAATTGTTTTTATTTGAAAAGCCAGATGGAAATAGTCTGCTTGATTAAATTGCGTTAACGGGCTCTTTTTCGCTAGTATTTAAGTATTATTTAGATCCAACGACATATTTTGTAGCCTTTTTTTATTGTCGTATTGTACATACTGTACTAAATCGAACAATGAACAAGTGTAAATTAAAAATTTATAACACCCCCGACAAGTGAAGGTTACAGTAACTAGAAAAGAGCTGATAACTTTCAAACGGCTGAACCGATTTTCTTGGATTATAGCTAAGAACACTCTCGATCAAGCCACCTTTCAAACAAAAATAAAACTAAATTAAAATCGGATCATTAGTTTAGGAGCTACGATGCCACAGACAGATACACAGATACACAGATACACAGATACACACGTCAAACTTATAACTCCCCTCTTTTTTTGTCGGGGGTTAATAAATACAAAATACAAAGTAGGCGTGTTTTAATCTAAGTATTTTTATTAAGTCTACGTTAGAAGCCAGGTTTATGTAAAACTAGATGATCCCAGAATTAGGAAAAATAGATGTTGCCCGCAACTTAGTTCACGTGGATTCTGGTTTTCAAACTCCCGTGGCAACTCTTTGTTTTTCCGGTTAATAAATAGCCTATGTGTTAATCCAGGGTCTAATCTATCTCCATTCCGAATTTCAGCCAAATCCGCCCAGTAGTTTTTGCGTGAAAGAGTAACAAATATACACACACATACATACACAAACTTTCGCCTTTATAACATTAATAACTAGCTGATACCCGCGACTTCATTCTCGTGGATGTAGGTTTTTTAAAATTCCCGTGGGAACTCTTTAATTTTCCGGGATAAAAAGTAGCCTATGTGCTAATCCAGGGTATAATCTATCTCCATTCTAAATTTCAGCCCAATCCGTCCAGTAGTTTTTGCGTGAAGGAGTAACAAACATACACACACACACACACACACACACACACACACATAAAAACTTTCTCCTTTATAATATTAGTGTGACTAGCTGATACCCGCGACTTCGTTCGCGTGGATGTAGTTTTTTAAAAATCCCGTGGGAACTCTTTAATTTTCCGGGATAAAAAGTAGCCTATGTGCTAATCCAGGGTATAATCTATCTCCATTCTAAATTTCAGCCCAATCCGTCCAGTAGTTTTTGCGTGAAGGAGTAACAAACATACACACACACACACACACACACACACGCACACACATATACAAACTTTCTCCTTTATAATATTAGTGTGATAGTCGGTGCCCGCCACTTCGTCCGCGTGGATATACGAGTACTAGCTGATACCCGCGACTTCGTTCGCGTGGACGTAGGTTTTTTAAAATTCCCGTGGGAACTATTTAATTTTCCGGGATAAAAAGTAGCCTATGTGCTAATCCAGGGTATAATCTATCTCCATTCTAAATTTCAGCCCAATCCGTCCAGTAGTTTTTGCGCGAAGGAGTAACAAACATACACACACACACACACATACCAACTTTCTCCTTTATAATATTAGTGTGACTAGCTGATACCCGCGACTTCGTTCGCGTGGATGTAGGTTTTTTAAAAATCCCGTGGGAACTCTTTGGTTTTCCGGGATAAAAAGTAGCCTATGTGCTAATCCAGAGTATAATCTATCTCCATTCTAAATTTCAGCCCAATCCGTCCAGTAGTTTTAGCGTGAAGGAGTAACAAACATACACACACACCCACACACGCACACACATATACAAACTTTCTCCTTTATAATATTAGTGTGATAGTCGGTGCCCGCCACTTCGTCCGCGTGGATATACGAGTACTAGCTGATACCCGCGACTTCGTTCGCGTGGACGTAGGTTTTTTAAAATTCCCGTGGGAACTATTTAATTTTCCGGGATAAAAAGTAGCCTATGTGCTAATCCAGGGTATAATCTATCTCCATTCTAAATTTCAGCCCAATCCGTCCAGTAGTTTTTGCGTGAAGGAGTAACAAACATACACACACACACACACATACCAACTTTCTCCTTTATAATATTAGTGTGACTAGCTGATACCCGCGACTTCGTTCGCGTGGATGTAGGTTTTTTAAAAATCCCGTGGGAACTCTTTGGTTTTCCGGGATAAAAAGTAGCCTATGTGCTAATCCAGAGTATAATCTATCTCCATTCTAAATTTCAGCCCAATCCGTCCAGTAGTTTTAGCGTGAAGGAGTAACAAACATACACACACACATACACACACGCACACACATATACAAACTTTCTCCTTTATAATATTAGTGTGATAGTCGGTGCCCGCCACTTCGTCCGCGTGGATATACGAGTACTAGCTGATACCCGCGACTTCGTTCGCGTGGATGTAGGTTTTTTAAAATTCCCGTGGGCACTCTTTAATTTTCCGGGATAAAAAGTAGCCTATGTGCTAATCCAGGGTATAATCTATCTCCATTCTAAATTTCAGCCCAATCCGTCCAGTAGTTTTTGCGCGAAGGAGTAACAAACATACACACACACACACACACACACACACACACGCACACACACATATACAAACTTTCGCCTTTATTATATTAGTGTGATAGTCGGTGCCCGCCACTTCGTCCGCGTGGATATACGAGTATGCTTGAAAAATCCCACAGGAACCTTGGATTTTTACGGGATAAAAAGTGTAAATAAGCAGTGGACGGATACAGGCTGATGGATGTACTGATGTTGATAGGTGCCTATAGCTGAAAAGATGCAGTGTAAACCGCAGTCGGGGCTTTCGAAAACTTTTTTAATTAGCTAGGTTCTTGTGTAAGGTTATTTTTACACACACATTTTACACATTGAACTTGTGTTTTTTGTGTTGGTTTTGGGAGGACATTCCAATAATTCGATAAAAATATTTAAATAATACCTGCTTTTCTGAGTGACGCCAATACTTGTGAAGAGTACTACTCTTGTTTCTATGATTTTTCGTAGTTAGTAGCTATGTGAAACAAGTCAACTAAATAAGCAGTAAAAATCACACTGCACACTCGTCAGTGAGTGTTCATATGTCCCTCGCATCCGCACTGACAATTAATAACCTTGCGCCAACGTGGGGCCACGAGCACGGTGGGATGAAAATAGTTTCAAAAGTTTGAAAACTAAATGTGATGGTACGGTGTGATCGTCTATACTAGTGGTTAAGATTAGGCATTGTGAAGAGATAAAATAAGAAATGAACTCAGCTGAATTATAGAAACACCTAGGTATTTAAGTCATGAGTTATTTACAAGTAATTAATTGGTACAGTACGTTGGGTGAACACGTAGACTTCTCGACCAGCTAACAGGTTTACACGGATTGAATTATAAAAAAATTAATGTAAAATTTCAACTCCTCAAAATAGATATAATGAGTGGAGAGATTTGCTAATTTAGAACGTCCTGTTAGTGTGGAAAATCAGTTGATACGTGTATTTGCCTTATTTAGGCCATCGGTTTGAGACCAACCGGCATTCCTCAAGCACGGGGGAAATACCTACGCTGAAACTTCAGCCTTAATCCATGTTATGTGGGGCACAGCAATTGGACTCTCCTATTTCGCTGCGAAGCGTTTTCAATTGCCTAGGTACGGAAACCTAGGTTCTTTTCAGTGAGCTCTGGGCTCGCCCCAAAACCATGGTATTTTTGTATATATATATATATTTGTTTGATTGATTGTCAATAAATTGGCCAATTTATTAGTTCGGAGAGTCCAGCTGTATAAAGACATGACGTGTTTGCTTTGTGCCGGAATCTCGCTGCTGGTACGTCACCAATCAACCATGTACCATATAATATCAAGCAAAGGAATTACAAAGTACAGCAAAACTAGTATTTTTATCTATTCAAAAACTCGGTGATTCACAAATTCAGCTGGCGTCGGTTTTAACAGATAATGTTACCTAAAATGCTGTTTGGGAAAGATCGGTACACAATAAAAAAAAGGTACCTACCTGCCTCGCCATCTGTCCTCCGGAGGCAGCGTGTATTCCATTGTCTCGTTCAGGGTATTTTAGTAGGTAGATGAAATTTAGCTGTTACTCGAAAGTATCCTCGACAAGGTCCCTTTAAGGTGTCTTTAGCCTGGGATTCGAACCCAGCCAACCCTATTATCTTTAGTAGTGGAGAGCATTCTTGGTATATTAGTACTAATCGTTTTGTGATAATAAAAGTATAAGGAAAAACCATCGTGAGAATTTCACATAATGGTATAAAATACCATATGATGAAGGTAAACTTGATCGAGAGTTCTCTATGAAGTCCGCGCTCAGTAGTGAGCCGGTGAAAGCTGTTCATGTTGATGAAGACGATGTTTATACCGCGGTAGCTAGTAGTTTATAGCACACCACCTTATTTTAGCTATTGAGTAATTTTTCTACCAAATCTATAATTGTAACGACAAGTGTCATTCCATCAGACTGCATTAGACTGCTAATTCAATTTTATTCCCTATTTAATGCTGAATAAGAGCTAGTATTATAAATAGGTGCACTGCTGAAAAAAAAACCTAACCTAATTTTTACTTAATAATAGGAATTGTGATTGGTAAATAGGTCATATGAGAAAATCTTAATATTGGAGCTCAAGTTAGTTCGATACATGGTTTCTTCGTATCTTTGGCTTTGTTAATATTACAATACGATAGTCTAGCCTCCAAACAAATTGAATCTCCATTATTAAATGTCTAGGAAAATGTATCTAAATATAGCAAATAAAAGATGATAGTTATACCCAAGTGCATTTATTTCTGGTAAATAATTGTTTATTTACTCATACAGTTGAGTATTTAGAAAAAAAGAAGAGAAACTGAATTTATTATTTAGACTGGAAATTAAGTAACTTTATTATATTAATTAATTCCCGGCCGAATATTTGCTTCCTAAGCCATACTAATTATTGAAAGGGAAAAGCAAACATTCAAACAAAAAAACCCTTTCGGCTTTATATAATATTATGTACACCATTTTATCTAAAATACACACATGCCCACATAATCAATAGAGATATTATCTATAATTCTTACTTCTATAATAAAGTAAATTTTAAGGACACACATTATGCGTAAATTATAATATATTCATTATTTATTCTAGATATATTTGAATCCTAGTTCCACAAAGAGAAATGTCCCATTTCTCTAATTTCGGATTCAAAATCTAATAGCTATACACAATATTGTAACACCTCCTAATATCTCAAATACCATCTCTAGTTTAGTTTGTGAGGTAATTCTATACTCAAGATTTTTGGAACTGTTTTTCAAATAATCTAGTTTAAAATATAATGTAAATTAGTACATCACCCTATATCAGCTTCTGCTGGCCCGGATACACACTATTTTATTCTATTTATAATTTTTCTATTATTAACTATACAATTGCAATATATTTCTACACTTTAATATTCACTGTTAGGCTCTACTGCACGTTGAGCCAGACCTCAATCGAATGTCCTCTCGGTCCCCCAGTGTAGACTTAAAACCCACCACACGGATGTGTTTGTTCACGCCCATGATCTGAAATGAAAAAAAAAACCAGCGAAATTTCGGTTTCTGATTGGTTCACTCTTGCGCACAGAATTACCCTGGCTGATGGCTAATTGGCTGAAAATAAAATGTATTTCAAACATCCCTTAATGGGCCGTACCTTTTGCTTTCTCACGCTCTTGCCTTGTCTAACACGTGATTACAATTTTGTACACTTGTAGAGATTTCTAAGTTAAAATTTACGACTTTTATCTAATTTATGACCGACCCTAACGCAATTTAGCTTTAGAGCAATTTATTTTGCCCTTTTATTTTTTATACTTCCTTTCCTACAATTACTCAGAAACTTAACTAATTTATTTCTTTTCGTGCGAGATTTTTGTTTTTAAGAGCAAGGCTTCAAATTTCCGACAGTCATAAAACCGTATGACGGATGGCAAGGCCATCTCACGCTCCCCCAAAATAGATTTTTAATACACGCAGTAATCCCCTATTTTCATTGCAGCTGTACTAGTCGTTTCAAAATCTATTTTTTTTTTTTTCTTATCTGTATTCGAGCGCTAGTCTTAAACCTCCCACGCCTATCTATTATACCCTCGGGCATGACCATAACTACTTAACTCAGGTATCTCTTTGTTTAGCGTACCCCAAACTACCTGTCTTCTGTTCCTTTCAATACTCTAGTTTTACCTATCTTTCTAGTTATCTACATAGTACCTAAACAAATGAATGGCATTGTAGTTACCCTTAACTTTACCAGTATGAACGTCTATTAATGTATATACATTATTATATGGAACTGCCCCTATTATGTACGGTCCTTCATATAAGCGCATGAATTTTTTTGTCAACTTTTTATCCGCATCTGACTTCGTAAAAGTCTTAAGTTTCACTAAATCTCCGATTTCGAATTGTATTAACTTATGATTTTTGTTATAATGTAATTGCCTACTTTCGGCCGCCTTATCTATGTTTTGCCGTGCCTGCTGTCGAATCTGTTCTAACGGTTCACCCTGTAAGTCTGCCCTCACCGATGAGTCAGTGTTGAAATCAGTCGATAGCAGAGTACGTTTTCCATATATAATCTCGTTTGGCGAATATCCCGTTGTAGTATGTATTACCTGATTGTAACAATCTTCTATATCCGATAATAGATCTACCCATGAACGATGTGATTTGTCGCAATACGTCCTGAATAATCTACCTAACTCTTTATTAACCCTCTCTGTCGAATTTGGCCGCGGATTTCTAACAGATGTGTGCGTTAATTCGATACCTAGTTGGCGAATACCTAACTCGAAAACTTTTGAAGTAAAGTTCGCGCCTCTGTCTGAACATAATGTCTTAATTGTGACCTGCTTATGAAACTTTTTTTACACAAGTTAAAGTAGCCTTCCCACTAGCCTGGCGTAGTGGGTATAGTCTGATTAACTTACTATAAGCATCTTGCATTACGAATATGTATTTAAAACCAAATCGTCCTGCCGGTAAAGGTCCAAAAATATCGCAAAAAACTCTCTCCCCTATTTCCTTCGCTATTACAGTTTTTATCGGCCCCGTGTGCGTTTCCAAAGCATGCTTTGACTTTTGACATGCCTCGCAAGCTCTTACAACACGACCTATTATACGAGACATATTTGGGAAATAATATTGACGTTTCATCAGAGCATAAACCTTGTATCGCCCGAAATGACCTACTTCTTCATGTATGCTAACTATCAAATCCCTTAGTATGTTCTCGGGAACATATAATCTTAAGATATCCCCTTTTATGTCTGTTCTATAAAGAATCCCTTCTTTAAGCACGTAGTACTTTGGTTCAGAAGTGTCTGCTGTTTGCACGCGTCTAATTATCTCACTAGCAGTCTTGTCGCGACTTTGATAACTACCTATCTCTCTCCATCGCTCCCGCACTAATCGTCCTAATGATGTTTTAAATAGATTCATTTCAGGCCCCGTGACCTTGTTAGTTAATACATCAGTGGTCCCCTTTAAGTGTCGAGACAATACGTCTGCTACAATGTTTAGTTTACCCTTCACATGTTCGACTGTGTAATTAAATCGCCCTATATAATGTACCCAACGTATCATCCTAGCGCTCAATAGTTTGCACGTCTGCAAGAAAATCAGACTCTTATGATCAGTCCTAATGACTAAATTCGCTCCTCTCAAATATGTTTCAAACTTTGACAAACTGAAAATGATGGCCCATAGTTCTTGTTCAGTAACTGTCCATTTGCGTTCTGTCTCTGTCAATGCTTTACTACAGAACCCTAATATTTGTTCTTCACCTGCTTCATTCAATTGATAGACATAACCCGAAACCCCCAAATTACTGCTATCGGTTTGTAAATAATAAGTTCCCTTAGGATCTGGGTGTACAAGAAGTATCGTGTCTATAAACAATTTCTTGACCCTTTCAAAACAATCGTTAATTTCCTCTGTCCATGACCATTTCGTATTTTGTTTTAATAGGTCACACAGTGGTTTAACCTCTTCGCTATATTTTGAAATAAATCTTCTGAAATAATTTATTAATCCCAGAAATCCTCGTAATTGTTTTATAGTCCGAGGTATAGGGAAGTCTAATATGGCTTTAACCCGTTCAGGATCCATACGTACCCCGTTAGTATTTACTATGTGTCCTAACAACTTTACCTCTACACATAAGAACCGACACTTCTCTAACCTTCCAGTTAAACCTGCGGTTTCTAATTTATCTAACACTCGATCTAAATGTTCTAAGTGTAACTTCATGTCCCCCGTAGTGAATATGACTATGTCGTCTAAATAGTTTACGCAAAACTCTCGTACTCCTACTAGGATATAATCCATTGCTCTCGAGAACCCTGCTACAGAAGTTTTTAAACCTTGAGGTAAAACATTATAAGTATACGTCTTCCCCATGAACGAGAACCCAGTATACTTCCTAGAATCTTTATGCAAAGGTATTTGAAAATAGGCATTATTCAAATCAATTAAACTGATATAATTTACTCCATGAAAGGATTGTAAAATCTCAGATGTGAGTGGAGGCGCGCCCGCGTCACCTACCATTTTCTTATTCAACTCTCGTGCGTCCAATAAGAGTCTTATTGACCCATCTCGCTTCTTAGTGAAAGTGAGAGGACTACAGTAAGGAGTCGCTTCCTGTCTGATCACGCCTAGTTTTTCTAACTCTTCTAATTCGGCTTTTACCTGTTCCCTATACACCAAAGGTACCGGATAACTGTGTTTTACAAAAGGTGTTTCGTCTAATAGCTCAATAACGTGTACGTACTTGTTTGTCAAACCTAAACCTTCCGTAAATACCTTACAGTGTTTGTTTAACACAGGTAGTAATAATTCCTTTTGTTCATTACTTAAGTTCGCGTCATCTAATTTTAATCCCTTAAATTTCTCATTATCTAAATTCATGTCTAATACACTTTGTTCCACTGGCCTAGAGTTTTGATTTAATATTAAATTGATCGTGGCTGCGTTCGTCTCTCCCCCTAACCTTTCGATTTTGCAGTCCGAATTCAGCCTAACACAAGACCTAACGCCCATATGTTCAATAGTCAAAGTGTGTTCACCATTACAGTTCACTATTCCTTTTACCCGCTCTAACCAATCGTATCCTAGAATCAATGACCTAGGAAGACGTCGCATAACTAGTACAGGTGCTTCAACTAAAGTACTACCTAACTGAAACTCTATTAGCACTAACCGATTTGTGCTTTCACTTCGCGATCCAAACGCGCCTTGTATTTGAATTGCTGGAATAGCGATCTCTGGCAATGTCCCATGTTCTCTTAGAATAGAGTCGTACAATTCCCTAGTTATTCCACTAATCTGACTTCCCGTATCTATGAGTGCACTCATACTTCTTCCATACAGTCTAACACATACTTCAGGTAACCTAGGTAAAGAATAATCAACACTCACATCGGTTTGTTCATCTAATTCATGATACATTGTGTACACATTCAAACCTCTCCTCATACAAGTTTCACAAGTCACGCCTAACTCATTACACTCTGTTACATTTTCAAACTGGTTTTCCAATAAGATTCCTATACTCCTAATTTCAAATTGACTACTATACTCGTTATAATCAACGCCGCCTCTTAATAACCGCTTAAGTCCCTTATCTCCGGTCCCCAAACTCTGTCCTGGCTTCCATCCACTATTAATTAAGATCCTATAGACTACACCTGTCCTTTCGTGATCTGAGGTCTTTCTGACGCCCGTGCCACACAAGAATAACTGATTTGACCTCGTTTGTGTTGGGCATTCTAGTTTTTTGATGATCCCTCCCCCACATTCTTAGACACAGTAAGATCCTCGCCCTCTTTCACGAACGTGATAGCCGGCCTAATTTGTTTAGATTCGGATACCGTAGGCCTGTTAAAGTTAACCCTAGAACCTAATCGACCACGATAGCCGCGTCCCCTCGTCGAATTTCCCCTAGCTCTCCAACTTCTTGTTGACATTGTTGCTACAATAGGTCGTCTCGATGATGACTCATTGTATCGTCTACCTCTGTAATTATTACTAACAGTACCTCTCGTAATTTGCCTAGGTTTTTCAACAATATTTTGCTCTATGTTTCGAAGAAATTTCGCTCCGTTCATGATGCTAACTTCCTCTGTTCTAGTAAACCATAATCGCTGTATATCTATAGCATAATGTCGCATAATAGAATTGACCAAATCTCTCTCACTAAACGCAATAGTTAATGACTGCATTGATTCTGCTTGCTCAGCAAAATGTTCGGACATCGACATTCCCGAATCGCTTGAATATACCGCATTAATCAATTTATATCTTATAGATTCCTGAATTTGTTCGGTCCAATAATTTCGTCTAAAATCAATCTCGAAGTCAGCGAACGTAGTCCAGCCCTTCGAATACAAGTCCATAACCTTCCGAGCATGCCCCGAGATGCAACCTAACGCTATATCTATTTCGCGATCTAATCCATTTACCGCCCTTATATATTTCTTTAATCGTTTTAGAAAAACGATGGGGTTAGTGAATGGTTTTCCGTCGAAATTTGGTTTAGTTACTGACGGCTGTACAACATATAAATTCCGGGTCTCAGATAATGTACTTGTGCTCGCGGTTTCAAGATTTGACCCCTGCCTATCAGATTTTTCATTTTCATTAATCCCGTTCGACTCGTGTGAAGAAATGCTCGCGATTTCATTTGAACCGGTATTTGAATTTAACTGTTGTAATTTTGCTTCGAATTCGGTGATTTTTTTCAAAATCAACTCTAATGTAGCATTCCCTAAGGTCGTTGTTTGCTCGCTCGATTCTACGGTACTAACATCGCTTTGCCCCGCACCTACTTGCTTTGTTCTACGTCCTTTTCTACCTGAAGACATCCTTTTTTTTTTTTTTCAATTTGACCCTATTTCTTTTACCTACTTTGGTACTATTTTAAATTTTATTTGAATAACTTTCATAAGTCGCGAAGCCGTATTTTTAATACTAATATAATACTGATACTAATTGCAATCACATGTTTGGGTCTGCTTCGATTATATGCATTCTCAGAGTTTGAAAAAAATTAAGCCTGAGAAATAAGCAAGGAATAATAGCTCGATCTCTGTAGTATCTTCTGAAAACCTGTAAATTTTACATTTATAAGACATACAGCTTATTTCTGCTCTCCTGCTCCCCCTATACATAAATAAATGTAAATGTACAACATATAAACATAATAACATGCACAGTGTGTCCTTAAACTAATAATTTATAAATAGTAATGTAAGTTTATAAATTTTTCTCTCTCAAATACCCAATCACAATTTCTACGTTGTGTTATTTTTATGTTAATGTAAATCTAGTCATATCGTTATTTCGAATACGTACATAGATCCTGGTCACGGCACCAAATTTCTGTGATGGTACGGTGTGATCGTCTATACTAGTGGTTAAGATTAGGCATTATGAAGAGATAAAATAAGAAATGAACTCAGCTGAATTATAGAAACACCTAGGTATTTAAGTCATGAGTTATTTACAAGTAATTAATTGGTACAGTACGTTGGGTGAACACGTAGACTTCTCGACCAGCTAACAGGTTTACACGGATTGAATTATAAAAAAATTAATGTAAAATTTCAACTCCTCAAAATAGATATAATGAGTGGAGAGATTTGCTAATTTAGAACGTCCTGTTAGTGTGGAAAATCAGTTGATACGTGTATTTGCCTTATTTAGGCCATCGGTTTGAGACCAACCGGCATTCCTCAAGCACGGGGGAAATACCTACGCTGAAACTTCAGCCTTAATCCATGTTATGTGGGGCACAGCAATTGGACTCTCCTATTTCGCTGCGAAGCGTTTTCAATTGCCTAGGTACGGAAACCTAGGTTCTTTTCAGTGAGCTCTGGGCTCGCCCCAAAACCATGGTATTTTTGTATATATATATATATTTGTTTGATTGATTGTCAATAAATTGGCCAATTTATTAGTTCGGAGAGTCCAGCTGTATAAAGACATGACGTGTTTGCTTTGTGCCGGAATCTCGCTGCTGGTACGTCACCAATCAACCATGTACCATATAATATCAAGCAAAGGAATTACAAAGTACAGCAAAACTAGTATTTTTATCTATTCAAAAACTCGGTGATTCACAAATTCAGCTGGCGTCGGTTTTAACAGATAATGTTACCTAAAATGCTGTTTGGGAAAGATCGGTACACAATAAAAAAAAGGTACCTACCTGCCTCGCCATCTGTCCTCCGGAGGCAGCGTGTATTCCATTGTCTCGTTCAGGGTATTTTAGTAGGTAGATGAAATTTAGCTGTTACTCGAAAGTATCCTCGACAAGGTCCCTTTAAGGTGTCTTTAGCCTGGGATTCGAACCCAGCCAACCCTATTATCTTTAGTAGTGGAGAGCATTCTTGGTATATTAGTACTAATCGTTTTGTGATAATAAAAGTATAAGGAAAAACCATCGTGAGAATTTCACATAATGGTATAAAATACCATATGATGAAGGTAAACTTGATCGAGAGTTCTCTATGAAGTCCGCGCTCAGTAGTGAGCCGGTGAAAGCTGTTCATGTTGATGAAGACGATGTTTATACCGCGGTAGCTAGTAGTTTATAGCACACCACCTTATTTTAGCTATTGAGTAATTTTTCTACCAAATCTATAATTGTAACGACAAGTGTCATTCCATCAGACTGCATTAGACTGCTAATTCAATTTTATTCCCTATTTAATGCTGAATAAGAGCTAGTATTATAAATAGGTGCACTGCTGAAAAAAAAACCTAACCTAATTTTTACTTAATAATAGGAATTGTGATTGGTAAATAGGTCATATGAGAAAATCTTAATATTGGAGCTCAAGTTAGTTCGATACATGGTTTCTTCGTATCTTTGGCTTTGTTAATATTACAATACGATAGTCTAGCCTCCAAACAAATTGAATCTCCATTATTAAATGTCTAGGAAAATGTATCTAAATATAGCAAATAAAAGATGATAGTTATACCCAAGTGCATTTATTTCTGGTAAATAATTGTTTATTTACTCATACAGTTGAGTATTTAGAAAAAAAGAAGAGAAACTGAATTTATTATTTAGACTGGAAATTAAGTAACTTTATTATATTAATTAATTCCCGGCCGAATATTTGCTTCCTAAGCCATACTAATTATTGAAAGGGAAAAGCAAACATTCAAACAAAAAAACCCTTTCGGCTTTATATAATATTATGTACACCATTTTATCTAAAATACACACATGCCCACATAATCAATAGAGATATTATCTATAATTCTTACTTCTATAATAAAGTAAATTTTAAGGACACACATTATGCGTAAATTATAATATATTCATTATTTATTCTAGATATATTTGAATCCTAGTTCCACAAAGAGAAATGTCCCATTTCTCTAATTTCGGATTCAAAATCTAATAGCTATACACAATATTGTAACACCTCCTAATATCTCAAATACCATCTCTAGTTTAGTTTGTGAGGTAATTCTATACTCAAGATTTTTGGAACTGTTTTTCAAATAATCTAGTTTAAAATATAATGTAAATTAGTACATCACCCTATATCAGCTTCTGCTGGCCCGGATACACACTATTTTATTCTATTTATAATTTTTCTATTATTAACTATACAATTGCAATATATTTCTACACTTTAATATTCACTGTTAGGCTCTACTGCACGTTGAGCCAGACCTCAATCGAATGTCCTCTCGGTCCCCCAGTGTAGACTTAAAACCCACCACACGGATGTGTTTGTTCACGCCCATGATCTGAAATGAAAAAAAAAACCAGCGAAATTTCGGTTTCTGATTGGTTCACTCTTGCGCACAGAATTACCCTGGCTGATGGCTAATTGGCTGAAAATAAAATGTATTTCAAACATCCCTTAATGGGCCGTACCTTTTGCTTTCTCACGCTCTTGCCTTGTCTAACACGTGATTACAATTTTGTACACTTGTAGAGATTTCTAAGTTAAAATTTACGACTTTTATCTAATTTATGACCGACCCTAACGCAATTTAGCTTTAGAGCAATTTATTTTGCCCTTTTATTTTTTATACTTCCTTTCCTACAATTACTCAGAAACTTAACTAATTTATTTCTTTTCGTGCGAGATTTTTGTTTTTAAGAGCAAGGCTTCAAATTTCCGACAGTCATAAAACCGTATGACGGATGGCAAGGCCATCTCATAAACATTTTTGGTTAGAACTCGTTTAAAATGAAATTATATGTATATTTTTGAAATATTTGTTCTTTGTGTCAACTGTTATGTCAAAAGTTTTGTGGTGATTAATGAATACCCGGCTCGTGTGGGCTCTTTTCAGACCTTGGGAAAGCCGCCCCTGTTTCCACAGCGAGAAAGAATAATAAAAAACCATGATAGGCCATGACTATGATAGGACTTGCAACCGATCATGTTAACCTGCTCAAATACTATTATTACGTAGTGCTAAATATAGTTATAAGATGCAGACACATTTATGCTCTATCTAATGTTAATGTAGGTATATTGAATGACCCAAATATCTATATTAAGAAACTGGTCAAGTGAGGATTCCGTTCTCGGGTATTTTTCTCGTTTTACGTTTGATTATACTTTTACACAATTTTTTACACAAGCAATTTTAAGGCAAGGCAAGCAAGCCACCCGCGCGTTTAGAAGCCCGTTTCAACCATATTAATTTAACGCTTTGGTATTGTTTTTTAAAGAGCACCCGTTGTCCGTCCGTTGTCACGCGCAGATGAGACGGACGGACCCGTCTGGCTTTATATGTATATAATTAGCGGCCAAACAATACATTGTGTTTTCATATACAGTAGTACTCTTTCAGACGTATCAACTTAGTAATATTGTTTCTGTAAATTAGCCATGCCTGTCGCAGAGGCGATGTCCTTTGGAGCCGGAAAGTCCTTGAGTTGAGACCGCGTATAAGCAAGCGTAGTGTGGGATGTCCTCCAGCATGATGGACCGACGATATAAAGCGGCTGGCGGGAAGTGGCTGGATGAAGAAGGCTGAGGACCGGGTGTGGTGGCGCTCTTTCGGTAAGGCCTATGTCCAACAGTGGACATCCACAGGCTGGGATGCAACCCACTCGTATTTCTTTACCTTCTTCTTCTGCAAAAAGGTTATTTTTCAGGTACTTTAAAAAAAATTCCAGAACAAAAAGTAACTTACTCCCATGGGATGCAAGTTAGATATCTCTGTACAAAATTTTGTCAAAATTGGTTTAACGGATGGGGAAAAGCTAGCAGACTAACAGATATACGGACAAACATTCGCATTTATAATATTATATACCTACTTAGTATATAAGTACAACGGATAAGTTTGGCTGTCAAGCGCGGAAATGTAGCCAGCATTCTTGGCATTGGTAAATAGATAAGGTAAGTGGGTAGTAGTAAGGATTTAAGTTTCACTGTAATATTTTCAATAAAAAAAATCTAATATAAACTTAGTATGAATATGTAAATGATAAAAGGGCGTGGATTTGACCTGCAGCTCGCTCCAGCAATGCGCGGGACTTCAATTGATTTTATACATGGCATAATACTGTATATCAAATTCTTGAAAAGAGCAACCGCCAAGTTTCTTGCTGGTTCTTCTCGGTAGGAAAGGCATTCCGAATCAGTGGTAGATGCTTTTCACGATTCAAAAGAACTTGTAAAAGTCTAATTGAATAAAAATATTTTGAATTTTGAATTTTTGTATTTTGTTCGGGCAGTGTTTCACTGATGCATGATGGGCGGATTCAGGCATGGCTATTATTCTGGCAAAGACGTGCCATCAAGCGGTATTAGGTAGGTATTACCTACTTAACTAACTTAAATATTTACACTTACAACAGCCTCTGTGAAAATACTGCCTAAACATTTTCCTAAGCGCCCTCGAAAAATACAATTTACGAAATCAAACAAACAACAATTTAGATTTCCTAAAAAAGCTTGTTCCCAAAGTGAATTAATAAAATATTTGTAAACGCTTCCAATCAAGCGGGCGGCGCTTCGGTGCGAAGGGTTTGCGTAGAGATGGGAATTATTGCTACTTTTAAATCCATAGGTACTAATATTATAAAAGCAAAAGTGTGTCTGTCAGTCTATCTGTCTGTCTGTCTGCTACCTTTTCACGGTCCAACAGTTAAACCGATTCTGACGAAATTTGCTACAGGGTTAGCTTATATCCCGGGGCTAACAATAACAAAGGCTACTTTTTATCCCGGAAAATCAAAGAGTTCCCACGGGATTCCTAAAAACCCATCCGCTTAACCGATTTGTATAAAATTTGGTACCGAGGTAGCTTGCGTCCCGTCCCTATTATTGACATAGGCAACTTTTTATCCCGGAAAATCAAACAGTTCCCACGGGATCTTTAAAAACCTAAATCCACTAGGACGAAGTCGCGGGCACACTCTGGTTATGAATGAATATACTTTTACTGTACACCATAAAATTAATACAGAAAAATCACATACAAAGAAGACTAAAATATAGACAGGTAGGTACAATTTGGCAGCCTTATCAATACCTAGCGATCTTTTCCAGGCAACCAAGATGGTGCCAAGGACATAGCTATAGATATTAGAGGTAGGTGGTGCAAGTAACATTCATATAAATATAATCACACTAATATTATAAATGCGAAAATTTGTATGTGTGTGTGTGTGTATGTGTGTGTGTGTGTGTGTGTATGTGTGTGTGTATGTTTGTTACTCCTTCACGCAAAAACTACTGGACGGATTTGGCTGAGAATGGAGATAGATTATACCCTGGATTAGCACATAGGCTACTTTTTATCCCGGAAAATCAATGAGTTCCCACGGGATTTTTAAAAAACCTTCATCCACGCGAACGAAGTCACGGGCATCAGCTAGTATTAAAATAAATATTCCATTCTAGCACCTTGATACTCCAAAGTCCTATGTACTAGTACTATGAGGCCTATTGTCTCAGATACCGTGTCGTCACTGGCAACTGTTGCCGTTCAAAGACGGTCTTCAAGAACTGAGGAATTTTGGACGACAAGATATCTCGAAGCTTCAAGTACGTTGTCCAGCTGATACTGAAACTATGCTGAAACTAGCATAGTGAACTTCGCACTTGCAAGAATGATTGTAAGTGCGAAAATTTGATTGTTTGCTACGTTAGTTTAATTAATGTTTTCTAACACGGAGCGATGCGAGTGTTCTAATTTAACCACAAGTGTAAATTAAAATTTATAACACCCCCGACAAGTGATGGTTACAATAACTAGAAAAGAGCTGATAACTTTCAAACGGCTGAACCGATTTTCTTGGATTATAGCTAAGAACACTCGATCAAGCCACCTTTCAAACAAAAAACAAAACTAAATTACAATCTGTTCATTAGTTTAGGAGCTACGATGCCACAGACAGATACACAGATACACACGTCAAACTTATAACGCCCCTCTTTTTGGGTCGGGAGTTAAAAATAGCAACTGTTATTATATTTTGAAAAGGCTTTTCGCATGATTTTTCACATGCCATGTAAAATAGCCCAGCTCTAGTTTGCGGAATTGGGAATTGATGAAAATCTGAATTCATTAGCGGATTTCCGATCGTTTCCATTTTGTGAACTCAATTGTGTTTAATCAGTCGTTAGCGAATGTGCGTGCGTTGCGAATTGCTGTTAAGAGGGCTCTCTCCGTCACTCGTTTCATACAATCGTAGTTCCAATCTCATTTGAATATTAAGCAACCAAAGTCCATGAAATTTTGCAGACATATTCTAGAAACTAATATCTATGTCTGTGGTTTTCCAGATTTCTGTTAAAATATTCGGTTTCAAAGTTACGCGGTCTTAAAAATTTAGATACTTTGAGCCCCTGTAATTTTAAAACTACATATTTTTAGAAAAATCTAAAACACCACAGACACAGATATTGCTTTCTAGAATATGTCTGCAAAATTTCATGGACTTTGGTTGCTTAATATTCAAATGAAATTGGAACTACGATTGTATGAAACGAGTGACGGATAGAGCCCTCTTAACGCTTTAGTGAGAATAGCGAGGCACAAGTAGGCATTTTGTTGCAAGTTGCTTACTTACCTACTGTTAGTTGCAAAATTATTGTATCTCAAACTCAAAATCATTTATTCAAAGTACGTACAATTGTACATACCTTTTGATGTTCATAATTGTTAGATTTGTATAGATTTGTATAAGATGAGAGAGTGGTGATAATTAACTACGTAAACTTTAAACTAAAGCTACGAGGGTTCCAAACGCGCCCAAGTCTGAGAATACGTATTATAAGTATAGATTGTTACGGCTATACTCCCAAATTAGTTGATGTGGCCGACTAGTTAGGAACCCATCGATTCCCAGGCACGCACCTCTAATTTTTCGAGGTTATGTGCGTTATAAGCAATTAAGTATTACTTGCTTTAATAGTGAAAATCGTGAGGAAATCTGCATGCCTGACAGAATAATTTTAGTTTAATTTCTTAATAAGAAACACACAATATACATATTATTGTAAATTGCACAATTGAAAAGAGCAACCGCCGAGTTTCTTGCTGGTTCTTCTCGGTAGGAACGGCATTCCGAACCAGTGGTAAATTATTTGACGATTCAAAAGCACTTGTAAAAGTTTATTTGAATAAAAATCTATTCTATTCTATTCTATATTCTACATTTACTACATACTTACGCACTATAACACACACTGATATGTAACCATATCAATACTAAGTGTAGGTACACAACGTTTGCAATTATTTCGATATCTTTTAGATAGGTAACGAAAGTTTTCGTGTGGCTCTAGGTCTCAGATTGGGAACACCGCTGTGCCACCAGCACAGATGTCTGTATGGAAAAATGCAGCCAGTATTCTTGGCACCATTCCACGGTGGCATGATTTGTATAGTAATTAGATAAGGCTAGTTTTTCAATAAAAAAAAAATATTGAGCCAAGTAAACTTTATATTATCATGGTGGATACCTAGTTAGAAAAAACGATAAAACTAAGTAAGATATGTAGATAAATACATATTGTGTTTTTGTTATAGTAATAACTAGCCGATGCCCGCGACTTCGCCCGCGTGAATTTAGGTTTTTCGAAATCCCGTGGGAACTCTTTGATTTTCCGGGATAAAAAGTAGCCTATGTGCTAATCCAGGATATTATCTATCTTCATTCCAAATTTCAGCCAAATCCGTCCAGTAGTTTTTGCGTGAAGGAGTAACAAACATACACACACACACACATACATACAAACTTTCGCCTTTATAATATTAGTGTGATCTTCTAGATAGGTAACGAAAGTTTTCGTGTGGCTCTAGGTCTCAGATTGGGAACACCGCTGTGCCACCAGCACAGATGTCTGTATGGAAAAATGCAGCCAGTATTCTTGGCACCATTCCACGGTGGCATGATTTGTATAGTAATTAGATAAGGCTAGTTTTTCAATAAAAAAAAAATATTGAGCCAAGTAAACTTTATATTATCATGGTGGATACCTAGTTAGAAAAAACGATAAAACTAAGTAAGATATGTAGATAAATACATATTGTGTTTTTGTTATAGTAATAACTAGCCGATGCCCGCGACTTCGCCCGCGTGAATTTAGGTTTTTCGAAATCCCGTGGGAACTCTTTGATTTTCCGGGATAAAAAGTAGCCTATGTGCTAATCCAGGATATTATCTATCTTCATTCCAAATTTCAGCCAAATCCGTCCAGTAGTTTTTGCGTGAAGGAGTAACAAACATACACACACACACACATACATACAAACTTTCGCCTTTATAATATTAGTGTGATCTTCTAGATAGGTAACGAAAGTTTTCGTGTGGCTCTAGGTCTCAGATTGGGAACACCGCTGTGCCACCAGCACAGATGTCTGTATGGAAAAATGCAGCCAGTATTCTTGGCACCATTCCACGGTGGCATGATTTGTATAGCAATTAGATAAGGCTAGTTTTTTCAATAAAAAAAATATTGAGCCAAGTTAACTTTATATTATCATGGTGGATACCTAGTTAGGAAAAAACAATAAAACTAAGTAAGATATGTAGA
Source organism: Maniola jurtina (assembly GCF_905333055.1). Classification (NCBI taxonomy): domain Eukaryota; kingdom Metazoa; phylum Arthropoda; class Insecta; order Lepidoptera; family Nymphalidae; genus Maniola; species Maniola jurtina. Next base: position 468,362 of record NC_060051.1, on the reverse strand, counting down.
TAAATACATATTGTGTTTTTGTTATAGTAATAATAATAAGTGTGAGTACAAATAATCAAACCAGTAGAAAGGTACTAATTATTTATTAGCTACCATTATTCAGAACTATTCACTGCCTTTGTACACGCACTACAATTTGCCACTACCGCTACCGCATTAGAACATTAGGGCTGAAATAATTCCCCACTTATGGTTAACGACCATTATTTTTTCTATAGCCTTCCGGGGCATCCGCTAACCAATTTCAAAAGGACGTAAAATCGTTTCCTGTAAACTAAACTCAACTTTGATCAAATCATTTACAGTCTATTTTTGAGTGAATGTTTGATGGATTTGTTCCATTTGGTATTGGAATTGTTTTAGCCAATGCTATAACTAAATTTAGGGCAATCAGGAACGGTAAATAGATGAAGTTATTTTATTAGTAGTTTTTCGTATGTCTGAGAGGTAGTTAAAAGTTAACAGGGTTTAGTAGTTGGCAATCGGAGGGTTTGGGTTAACTCTCGAAAACTCGTTATGCTTCGGAAAGTTGGATTAAAGGACCGTTTAATGTTAATGGGATGTGAATAGTTTTGATTGATTTTGTGTAGCTTTGGTTCTATTGATAGAAAATCCATCCTTATGTCGTCGACTTTCCATCTACACGCACGAAACGTTTTGCGTCATCATTCCTCATACATGACTATGGTTTGGAATAATCTTCCGTTGCGCAAAAAATGAGTCGGCCCTTTTGTCACCCGATGAGGCTATTAATCGCAGCTCGATTAATAGGAAGAGGTCATAACCGTCAGCAATGAGGAGTACCACGCACAGAGAGGTCAATCATAAGTCATGAAACTTTAAAAAATTTTTTGAACTAAACTAAACTTTAAACTTTAAAACAAAAATTTAAACTTCAAAATTATACTACCTTAACACAATCCAATGCCAATAACCATTTGCCTTATCTTGTAGTTTTAGTGATTTCGTGTTTTTCAAATCCGCAATGTATAGCGTGCAAAACTCGGATCAAAGTTTACCTAACAATGATTAAACCTACGATGCGGCATTGACTTCGAGTGACCTATTCACGGAACCTTCGTTGACCTCTAGCGTCAGTCAGATGTTTTATTTGCAATATGTTGTGAACATTTAAATTACAGGATTTTTTTAATTTTTACTTCTTAGTTTTTTAATGGTATCTTATCAGAAATCATCAGTTCTTTCATTTTTGCTAGCGTTCTAGTTACACCCTGTATGTATTCCGAGCATGAAACGTCATCGTGTGACAAAGTGTCCCAGTGTAATCCAACGAGCGTCATCTCACAGGCAAAGCGTGTGCCTGGACTATGACATGTCACCTCCAATGATGGGCTGAACACATGGACTTAGGAATTTATGGAGGAACCTTAAAAATATAAAAATCTGCACCTATTCCTTGTGACTCATATTAAACATCACTGAATTAAAAAAACCGTGCGAGTCAGACTCGCGCACCGAGAATTCCGCACTCGAGTATTTTTCCGACATTTTGCACGATAAATCAAAATCTATTAAGTATGCATAAAAATAAATAAAAATCAGTTTTAGAATGTAACAGGTAAAGCCCTATCATATAATAACCCATTTAGTAAAGTTTTTAGAAAATTTGAAATATTAGTTATTATTTGTTCATGAACACATTTTAATTTTTTTGTGATGTAACCACAAATTCACGGTTTCCGAATTTTTCCATTTACTTGTACTATAGGACCAATCAATCAATTAATCAATCAATTTATTTATTTGCTACCTACCTACCTAGCTGCCAAATTTCATAATTCTAGGTCAATGGGAAGTAGCCTATAGGTTTTCTTGACGAACGCAACAGACGGACAGACGGACAGCACTCAGCAGACAGATAGACAGACAACACAGTTTTACTATGAGGGTTCCGTTTTGCCTTTTGAGGAACCCAAAAAATACCGTATCCAATAATTATTTCGCCGTGTTACCTATAGTGTGGTGTCAAAGTGTCGCAGACTTGGTCGAACGAGGAGCAACATTGGCACCACAGCTTTAGTCTATCCATGGAAATAGTTCATACAAATGTAAGAACATCAGCTGCGTTATTTTGAGGCGGGTATTATTATTTATTAACAAACTAGCTGATGCCCGTGACTTCGTCCGCGTGGATTTAGGGTTCCGTTTTTCCTCTTGAGGTACGGAACCCTTATAGGATTACTTTGTTGTCTGTCTGTCCGTCCGTCCGTCCGTCGCGTCGTGTCCGTCAAGAAAACCTATAGGGTACTTACCATTGACCTAAAATCATGAAATTTGGCAAGTTAAAAGATAGATATACGAATATCTAACTTGAGAAACTAAACTTTGAAAGTTGAAAGTGTACTGAGTTGCAGGTGAGGTTCCGTGGGTCCCTCGCGCACTGCACTTCAGTCTCATTATTAGCCTCGTTCGTGGCACGTGTGGATCGCACCACACGCCCGAGCGAACGGCACGTAGATACCGCACAGGGCTGCCAAATCTGAAAAATATAAGTTTTATGACCGAATTTTCAACAGAACATCGAAGAATTTTCAAAAGCTAAGTGGTCGTTTTTGGAGTTCCGTACCTCAAAAGGAAAAAGAAACCCTTATATATATATATAGTCTCTATATAACCCTTATATAGAGACACGCATTCTGTTTTTTACTATTATTTAGATTTTATAATTGTTTATTTTTAGATTTAATATAAGTAGATATAAGATTCATTGAAATTCCATGCAATTCGGCTCAGAGGATCACCGTGCCTTTGCAGTACAAGTTTATTATTTATTAGAACTACGAAATAGCGGTGGTCGTCTCGGCCGAAATGCATGGAAAGCTCAGTAAGTTATGTTTTAGATAAATATTTAGGTTTTTAAGTTTAATTTATTAGTTTTTATGTTTTATCTGTTTTCATTCTATGTACTGTGTTTGCGCCTAACTTTATAGGCCCGAATAAAAGTATATTTATTTTTATTTATTTAACGCAGAAGCTGAGAGTAGATATGTTGAATCAAATGATTCACAGCCAAAAGATAAACTAGAGAGTCTCATCATCAAACAAGCAGAAAAGATAGACCAACTACTTCAGCACATGGGGACTCTGATGAGTCTCATCACTACACTGCTCAATAAATTACCCTAATAGGTTCCCTAAGGATTGCAACTTGGAACATTAATGGCTTACTACCTAATAAAGAAGAGCTAGACATACTTATAAAGGCGAATAAAATAGATGCTATTCTAATATCTGAAACACACCTCAATGACCGAGCGTGCTTTAAGCTTAAAGATTACTGCGTATATACAACAAACCACCCTGACGGAAGATCACATGGAGGAACAGCAGTAATCATTAAAAGTAACATCAAACATCATGTCCATAGCCAATATAAGGAAGACTATCTGCAAGCCACTACTGTCACAGTTGAAGATAAAATGGGTCCTATAAATATAAGTGCTGTTTACTGCCCCCCACCCAACAAAGTTAAGGAAGAGAACTTTACACGGTACTTCAATAGTATAGGAAACAGGTATATCTGCGGGGGAGACTGGAATAGTAAACACACTTTCTGGGGGTCCAGATTAATCACTACACGAGGTAGAGAGTTAAAAAAATGCGTGGACAAGCTCCATTTGACTGCCCTATCCACAGGTGAACCAACCTACTGGCCAACAGATCATAATAAGACACCTGACTTATTGGACTTTTTCATCTTCAAAGGTCTCTCTCATATGCATTTCATTGTAGAATCTTGCCTTGATACGACATCGGACCACTCACCAGTTATAGGCACTCTCAGTACAACTGCAATCCAAAGGGAACAACAAATGACACTTTATAACCATAGAACAGACTGGAGAGCGTTCTCTGATTTTCTTGTTAGTGAGGTTGACCTTAAAGTGCGCTTAAAATCGGAAGAAGACATTGATGAGGCGACGTTTTATATTACAAACAAAATACAAGAAGCCGCTTGGAGATCAACTCCTGATCTAACAAAGTCTAAAAGAACTTATAATATTCCGCTTAAAATCCGGGAGCAAATAGAAGAAAAAAGAAAACTACGCAGGCGTTGGCACACAAGCAGACTAACTGAAGATAAAACAGCATTTAATAGAGCAGCCAGGAAACTCAAACTAATTATCTCAGAGAGTAAAAATGACGCATTCCAACAAAAGCTCTCCAATCTATCAGCAAGTGGGAAGAATGACTATTCACTGTGGAAAATCACTAAGACTTTTAAAAGACCCAAGCAGTCGATTCCGCCGCTAAAACTGCCTTCTGGTGATTGGGCTCGGACACCAACAGAAAAAGCCGAATTATTTGCGCAACACTTGAGTGAAGTATTTAAACCAAATAAATCCACAAGTAAAGAGTTTGATTCCGAAGTTGAAGCCGTAATACATAGCGATCAACAGCTCTCTATGCCTTTAAAGCTAATTACGCCAAAAGAACTAGCCCGAGTAATTAAAAATCTAGAGAACAAAAAAGCCCCTGGCTTCGATCTTATTACGGGTGAAGTCCTAAAACGTCTTCCACGGAAACCTATTGTTTTTCTCACGATGCTGTTTAATGCTATTATGAGAATGCAATACTACCCAAAAATCTGGAAACTCTCACATATCTGTATGATACCGAAACCTGGCAAAATACCTACAGAACCCAGTTCATACCGACCGATTAGCTTGCTCCCAATATTATCAAAAGTATTCGAAAAAACCTTTCTAAACAGAATGAAACCAATATTACAGGAAGCGCATATAATACCAGATCATCAATTCGGGTTCCGTGAACAACATTCTACCATTGAACAAGGCCACAGAGTAACACACAAGATAAGAGAGGCTCTAGAAAAAAAAGAATACTGTTCGGCAGTGTTTTTGGACATACAACAAGCTTTTGATAGAGTCTGGCATGAGGGGCTATTATATAAACTCAAAATCTCACTCCCAAATTCTATATACATGGTCTTGAAATCTTACCTAACCCAAAGGAAATTTCAAGTTAAATTTGAAGATGAGCTATCCAACATCTATGAAATCAAAGCGTCAGTACCACAAGGCTCTGTGCTTGGACCAGTCCTCTACTCTATCTATACAGCTGATCTGCCGTCCACGCCAAACGTTGAAACAGCAACATATGCTGATGACACAGCATGTCTTGCAAGTGATAAAAATCCCGAGAAAGCATCCCAAAAATTACAAACACAAATAGATAAAATCGATCAATGGCTTACAAAGTGGCGGATTAAACCCAGTGTCACCAAATCAAAACATATCACATTTACTTTGCGAAAAGGCAATTGTCCATCAGTAACAATGGGTGGCCAAGAATTACCAACTGAAACCAATGTTAAATACCTTGGCCTTCATTTGGACAGAAGACTCACTTGGGCAAATCATTTGAGATCAAAGCGAAAAGAGTTAAATCTTCAATATAAAAGCTGGTATTGGCTAATTGGTCGACAATCAACACTATCACTGACAAACAAGCTCCTAGTTTACAAGTGCATAATTAAACCCATCTGGACATATGGAATAGAACTCTGGGGATCAACAAGCAATTCCAACCTAGAGATACTTCAGCGGTTTCAGAATATCGTATTAAGAGCAATCTCTGGAGCACCATGGTTTACACGAAATGATGAAATCCACAGATACCTAGAAATGCCAACAATCAAAGAGGAAGTGAACAAGTATTCCAAAAAGTACAAACTTAGACTGGAAAAACATCCTAACACACTGGCACAGAAATTGCTTGTAAACCCCAACACGAAACGCCTTAAAAGATGGCACATATTGCAATTGGACGAGAGATGAGGCTCCATAATTTATAGCACGAAAGGGGAGGACATTTATTGGAATGCCCCCTAAACCAATTAACAATTTTCACAACTCCCCACATCTGATTATGGCCGGAGGGCCGATCGCAGATGGACATATTGGAAAAAAAAAAAAAAAAAAAAAATTATTTATTTTATATGATCACCAGCCTCGCTCTGGGAAGCCCTGGGCAACCTGGGCGATCTGCTCGCCATCTGGACCTTTCTTAACTAACCTATGTATCCTTTTTTTTGTTCTCGTGAGGAAAATCCGTCATCGATACCACCAACCACGGGGGAGCACATTTCATTTGAATCCTTACTGATAATCGAAACTATTTATAATGACATACCTATTATTATGAATTATTAACAAAGTAGAAACTTAATGACATATGAATAGTAATTAAACAACTAGTAAATTAATATTTAGTAATGATAATTTTGTTACTTTAATTCTAATATTACATGTATTTTAAATTTTAATTATCTATACAACAAATGTATTTCCAATGCCCCGACAGGGCCTCATGTAAATGTAACTTTAAGTTTCCGCCATCAATTATTAATGTTTATGAATGCAAATAAATAAATTAAATTAAATTAAATTAAATTAAATGGAGCGAACTTGGATGGCCAGAGTGACGATTAAGGCGGGCACTGCAGCACAATAGAAACCAGAGAAAGCGGCAAGTAGCAACCCTGCGCGCATTTCTGCAAGCTCAGCGAATAATTCGTTCACACTGCATTAGTTCCGGCTGCGCGCGTCGAGGGCCTCTCGACGCGCACCCGACCAGGCGGGCTCATTCCTATCTGATAACTATTTTCTCTGCTTTTCCTTTTTCTAAAGCCGGCTCCACACTCGCACGTGAAGTCGCGCCGTTATTTCACGCCGTGAATGTATGCCGCGATCCACGCGTGAACTGTGTCCTTCCACACTATGGTGACTATGGACGAAAACCTCTGTCGCGGACCAAAAACCGACACGAGCGAGCGAGCGAGTGTAGAGCCGGCTTAACAGGGCGAACAATACAGCTGCTAGAACACTGCTTCACGGACTTTGAGATTCTGAATATATGGATTTTTTAAAGACATAGGTACTATACATTTCTTAAGGTTCTGTACCTCGAAAGGATAAATGAAACCCTTATAGAATGACTTTGTTATCCGTCTGTCTGTCTTTCTGTCTGTCTGTCTATCGTGTCTGTCAAGAAACCTATACTTACGTTACTTTCCCTTGACCTAGAATCATGAACACAAATTTTAAATTATGGTGGCCACGGCGCGCGGCGCAGAACTTTCTCAAATTGTTACACTACCTAAGGATAACTAATATCACTAACAAGTGTAAATTAAAAATTTATAACACCCCTGACAAGTGATGGTTACAGTAACTAGAAAAGAGCTGGTAACTTTCAAACGGCTGAACCCATTTTCTTGGATTATAGCTAAGAACACTCTCGATCGAGCCACCTTTCAAACAAAAAAAACTAATTGGATAGAATCAGGCGTTACTTTGCGGAAGTTCATGTTTAGCAAGAAACAGTTAAAAATTATTTTGCTATAATCCGCCAACAGGATAAATCTGTATGGTCAAACATGCAGTTACAAGCTAAGCACCGCTTACCTTCCCAACCAAGCAATAAAGCCAAGTTCCCAAGCAAGCACTGCCACCACCATTCACATGCACCACCACACAAGACTTTTCCACTACTCTCGACGCACGTTTCGCCCCGACACCGGAGCATCCTCAGGAGTTATTTCGACTTTACAATGCTGTATTGTCAAGTACGACTTTATATACGAGTATAGACTTGACAATACAGCATTGTAAAGTCGAAATAACTCCTGAGGATGCTCCGGTGTCGGGGCGAAACGTGCGTCGAGAGTAGTGGAAAAGTCTTGTGTGGTGTTGCATGTGAATGGTGGTGGCAGTGCTTGCTTGGGAACTTGGCTTTATTGCTTGGTTGGGAAGGTAAGCGGTGCTTAGCTTGTAACTGCATGTTTGACCATACAGATTTATCCTGTTGGCGGATTATAGCAAAATAATTTTTAACTGTTTCTTGCTAAAAAAAACTAAATTAAAGTCGGTTCATTAGTTTAGGAGCTACGATGCCACAGACAGATACACAGATACACACGTCAAACTTATAACACTCCTCTTTTTGGGTCGGGAGTTAAAACAAGGAAATCTCCAACTGAAAAGCAAAAAAAACCTTGCTTCAAGAGTATAAGAATAGGAATAATACCTAAAATGGTAATGTACAGAAATCCTCCCGAGACAAACAAGTATTTATCTGAATAATCCCAGATTCTTTAATACATCCCGCGCAATTTCTCCGAATCATTTCATATAAAATATAGCACATATAATATGTTCTCGGGGAATATATTCAGCATCTACAGATGTCCCAACATGTCGGCTGCCGATACATTTCAATTTTAAGTTCAGTTGGGCGACATCAATCAATGTACACATTTGTGTATTGTACAGACATATAAATAATTCCAGGCATAAACTAACAACTGGCAATGTTTCAAATCGAGGCAAAGACATTCTATCTCATAGAAAGAGAGGGAGAAAGGAGAGAAAGCCTGATATAGGTAAGTGGGCTACACTTCATAATTCTGAATTTCTAAGAAGAATAATGTAGATACGTTTACTTACAATTTTGCTTTTAAATCGTAAGTAAATCCCATAACAGTGTATATCATATTCGTGTAATACATAATACATATAACAAGTTATATTCTTTCATGTTTTATCCCCTGGGTTCTCTTGCCAGAATGTAGCCCTTTTTAGGCATTAAATCAGAATATCTGGTCATCTGACTTACGGAACAATTAATCAGTGATTTAAAAACGTTTACAAAAAACCTCACCTTAGGTCTGGTACTTAAATCTAAATGAAAATTATTACAGTCAGTGTCACTCGGGATGATGTATGAATTCTAAGGTAACTTCCAAATCTGTTAGGCACTAAGAAGTTATAAAAAAGTAAAGAAACTCACATACACAAATACATAAACCCTAAAAATATTAACTCCTTTTTTGGGGCAGTCGTGTCGGCATAGGTTACCTAAATTGGAATTGACAAGTGTAAATTAAAAATTTATAACACCCCCGACAAGTGAAGGTTACAGTAACTAGAAAAGAGCTGATAACTTTCAAACGGCTGAACCCATTATCTTGGATTATAGTTAAGAACACTCTCGATCAAGCCACCTTTCAAACAAAAATCTAAATTGAAATCGGTTCATTAGTTTAGGAGCTACGATGCCATAGACAGATACACAGATACACACGTCAAACTTATAACACCACTCTTTTTTGGTCGGGGGTTAAAAATTGGTGTGTGTGAAGACGCTGTGTGATGAGAACGCGCGAAACGGCCCCATGGCGTAACGAGAGGGAAGGAAAACACCGTAGTTAGGCATGTCGTCAGTCCAATATGCCAGATTTATGGACAATTTCATTAGAGGACTGTAGTTTCGGGCGACGCTCACACCGTCATTGGAGCTTCAATATGGAAATGAGATATTTGTCTGAAGAATCTTAGCTGTAACTGTTCCGCTTGGTCTGTCAAGGGTGCTAATAGTTTTCATCATCATTATCATCGAAATTCAAAATATTTTTATTCAATTAGAGTTTTACAAGTACTTTTGAATCGTCAAGAGCATCTACCACTGGTTCGGAATGCCTTTCCTACCGTGAAAAACCAGCAATAAACTCGGCGGTTGCTCTTTTCAAAGTCCCGCGCATTGCTGGAGTGAGCTGCAGGTCAAACCCACGCTCTTTTATCATTTACATAATCTCATCATATCATTAACATAATCATCGTCATCATTATTATGACTTCTTCAAAATGATGATGTTTTTGGCGTGGTTATTAGCGGTGATGAACAATATATTATATGAACAATACCTCGATACTAATAAATACGAAAGTTTGTCTGTCTAATTGTTTAAATTTTCACGGATCATTAGCTAAACCCATTTTGACAAATATATGTATAGAAAAAGCTTGCATCCCGGGCTTGAGGTTACTTTTGTCCCGGAAAATCAAAGATTTCTCACGGGATTTAAAAAAATCTAAATCCATTTGGACGAATTCGTCAAGATTTAAGAGATTTAATCCCAGATAATCGAGGAGTTTCCACAGGATTTTCAAGAAACCGAAATCTACGCGATGAAATCATCTACTTTAAAGGATTAGGATTTCAGATTTTCAATTCTAGTTAAACATATGAATGTTATTTTGAAAATCGCTGATCCGACTGTTCGGTGTAAGCGTCGGCCGGTGGCGTCGTGTCGCGCAGGCGTGCTGCATAATGCATGACGCTATATTTCTACTGATGCCGAGTGGCGACTGCAATCATTTACAGTGGCGACTGCCTTGTAATCGCTGATCCGACAGTTCGGTGTGAGCGTCGGCCGATGGCATCATGCCACGCAGTTTCCTTCTTCTTTCTTCTTTTCTTCTTAAATTTGCAAATTATATGACCATTCAGTCCATTAGACACGGTCTTGCTATACCTTACTATACCGCTTATAGGAAAGCTCAGTATTACCTACTCCATTGGTGATGTAGAGAGCTATGCTTGGAATTTTTCTACGTGATCAATCAGAAATTAGGAGACCCTTAGGAAAACCAGAGTAACCAATATAGCTGAGTTGGCAATGGGCAGGCCACACCATTCGCAAAAGCGATCATAACACCTGGTTATGATCTCGTTCTCTCGTTCGACGTTCGGCTCGGATAAGTGTGCGTTTACCTTTGATTGCCAGCTTATATTAATCAATCCATCCAGTCGATATCCTAGTTTCAAGACGTCTTTCTACGACACTGGCTCCTCGCCTCCCTGAGGCTGTTTGCCACAAATATTGGATCGCGGCGAGCAGAGGAAATCTTGTCCGAACTATTTGTACACCACTTCCTTATACGTTTAATATGGCTTGCCTGATTTGCTAACTCAGTGTCTAACACTGAATGATGCCACCGAACTCATTTGACATTTTTAATCCATTGGAGGTTTTCTATGAAAAATTAGTTTAATATCACTCAGTGAAGCATCAATGTAGAACAAATTAATGTCATATTGATGTCGGTGGCTATCAGTCAGAGACACTGAGTTAGAGAATCACCCCGCTGAATGGACCATAAAAAGACTAGAATATCCCGCTATAGTAAACAAAGTAAAGACAAAATATATGGGGTATAAAAATGTATAACAGAATCTTTTAGAATGTTTGGAGAGGGCTCAAGTTTAGTTTTTTTGTTTGATTAGGTAAGAGGTTATAATTATCCCACCAAAAACATTTCATGTAAAGGTTGCCAAGATTCACAAGTTCATAATGTTTTCACTGTTAAAAAGTCATGACATCTCTAGTAGAGCCAAGCCCCTAGCTAAGCTTAGATTTGTGCTGGCCATGGGACCTATACCAAGTCCAAAGTATAAGCTCTTAAATGCTCTTGACTATATGTTGGCAACAACTCGTTCTCACGTTCGGTGTTGCTTGGTGTTGGTGGTTATGCTGTGGTCGTGACGTCAGAGCCCCCACCATCGAGACGAGAAAGATGGCGCTAGGGCGAGGACGTGGCTTGGAACGACAAGCGTCAGTTGCTGTCTGCGCTCCAACCGATTTACATTGCATTATACGGGTTGATTTTACTATCTGAGACTTTAATTGTTTACATCAGAAGTGTGTAGTAACTTACGCTTTGAGGGAAAATCGGTCGAAACGCAAACGTACTTTTCCACCTAGAGGTCTTCAAGTGCCAGGACACCGTCGGCCGCGATGGAAACGTAATAAGGTATCTCGTAAAGATACCGAAACTGTGAGTACTTTGAATAATTATTAAAGATTAAGTGAATATGGTTTAAATTACTAAAACGTATTCTCAAACTTTTGTATAATCAGGTGAGATAATTCGTTACTAAACTAAGTTGAAGGTATCAGCTAAAAGTCTGGCACGATTTAATATTGCGTACAGTCTATAAGTGGTCCTCGTGGGAATAGTGATCGGTAAACGAAATTGTCTTTTAGTTCCAAATTCAAAAGAATATGTTTTAAAATGGTTAATTTTTAGTTTGTTCGAATTTTATTTTGGAACTAAATGTTAAATTCACGTTTGTCTCAACTTTTTTTCGAACAAAATATTATTTAAATTATAGTGGGTCAATTATTATAGTAGAATCAGTAATATACGTCCTTAGAAGATAATAATTTAAAAACGTGTGACGATTGAGCTTGTTATTTACATAGAAGTTTTTATAATAAAAATATTAAACATGTGGGTAGTATACGTGACGAACAAGTTAAAATGTTATAGTGGTAGTGGTAAAAGTAATCGAAGAATGTCTTAGGTTAGTCAAACTTCACAAGTGAAATGTTAGCTCAGATATAAAAACATGATAACCAATCCCGAACTCGTATACTGAAATGAAATGAAATTTATTTATTTGCTGAATATCAGTTGTTGAGTTCAAAATTATAACTAAGCAGCGACCTTCATATTCTACTTCATAAGCATGCAAATATTTAATACTCATCAGGAATAATCCGTACAAATAATCCTGATGAGACCAAAAAGTGAATTAATTTCTATGGTAACATGTCTCTTAATTAAATGTCAATATTAATATTATAATAATAAGTTATTATATTTATTGTAAGTAAATGTTACATAATATATGGGGTTAAAAAGTGTATATTTTTGATACATGTCACGAGGCGTTTATAGATACCGGAAGTAGTTGTCCGCGCATATCAAAATCGTTAGTAAAGGGATTTCAGTTTAAAAACATTTATTTATCAATAAAGAGCATAACAGTCCTTTTAGATATCAGGAATTACAGCTATTTACATTTACAATGGTAGGTACTTACGCACATGATATCAAGTATCCATTTTAGTACTTCATATTATCTACATTGAATAATTGTGTGGGTAAGTAATAACATCCATACGTTTACAATACTAGTTTTTAGGGAAGTTTTCGTAATTGTTCTTCTTTTAAAGCATAATTTGGGAGTGTATATATCCTGTTATTATTTTCCTGATAGGAATACAAGTTTGAAGCGCGTACGAGTGACTTATATTTAGAATTTTCGTATCTTTATAGAGGTAATTCTTTATTCTTTCTTTATTTGCATTCATGTCTTACATCATAAATAAAAAAAATATCATAATATTACAACATGAAACCCCGTTGGGGCGTTGCAAAGTAAAACATATGTAAATAATCAAAGGTAATATTACAATTCTTATGAAATATGAAATATGAATAGCAAAAATTATGAATTAATTATATGGTCATTAAATAAAAATAAAGTAAAAAGGTCACATATAAATAAAGACTATGGGAGTTTTCAAATTATGTCCTATTATAATTAATCAGACTTTAAAAAAAAAAGTACTTACAAATAAAAAGTGGTTAACAAAGTTATTACAATCTTCTTATATCGTATTATCGTATTATTGAGGTATATTCATTCAATAGTTCATGCACACTGTAGTAACATTTTTGGATTAGCCATTTCTTTAGTTTTGTTTAAATATTGTTTCTTTTGTTTCATCTATTATTATTGCTATACAGGTTATTTAAATCAGTAAATATTTAAAAAAGAGCCTTTGTTGCAGTTTTAAATAAGTACTGTACAGGTTTACCTTAGTGCTACCTAAGTAAATAATTAATTAGATAGATAATAACTTTGAATTATTACAGTAAAGATTATTTACATATGAAGTTTTAGTTTTATTTTTTTATATTCTGCGTGCTCATCGACATAAGCATCCCCTTTTCGATATAATATTCAATATACAATAGAATAGAATAGAATAGACTAGACTAGAATAGAATATAATATAATAATTCAAGTAAACTTTTACAAATGCTTTTGAATCGTCAAAATAATTTACCATGCATTACAATATGATGTTTGACTAGAGCGTTATAATATTAGGGCGTACTTTTGGCATACAAGATGAATAATTTTACGTAAGGTTTCTATTTAAAGATAAAGCTGAATTTTTTGTTGATACAAGGGTTTTTAGCAGAATTACAAAAAGGTAATAAAAAAAAAAATGTGTTAACATTCCTTTTGATTCAATTGCGTTAAGCGAATTTATTTTTACGTTATAGGTATGTACCTATTGGGTACTAGGGAGTAATAACTTGCTTGGACGGAATGTAACAGAGTGATCCGATTTGGTTTATCCCCGAGAAAAGTAATGTAATAGTAGTAGACTCGTATACACATTGACCTCTGAAAGCATTTTAGCTATTTTTTGTACATCCAAACAGAGAACCGTTTTGTATACATGTACAAGTCAATTAGATTGAACTAGAACGAAGGTAAAAGGATTGTACATTATATTTTAATAAAATAGACACAGACAGACTAGTAACGATGAAAGTAATATTTCTCTTCAGAGTTAGAACTATTGCCTGTAGTCTGTTCAATTCAAAAGTTTTGTTGCATTTGTTGGGTACCTGCTTCAAAAACAAATAATAATTACGGATTGTGGTGTGTATAATATGATAATGAAGCTTTATTTAGTTTGTAAAGTTATAGTATATCATTAATAATGCAAATTAGAATAATATTTAAAAAATAACTATGATTTATGTTGGTAGTTAATACCTAACATTACAAATTTGGGTAAAAGCTTCACATTTGCGTTGAACAAAGAAATATTCTTGTCCGGATAGCTAAGTGGGTATTATTAACTTGAGAAATTCTCATTAAAAAGATTACAATAAGAGGGTAGACAAATACAACATTTTTATGCTCTCAGCTGCAATTCTGTGCTATAATCAGGACGGGCCGAAAATAATAAAGAGTGACAGTAAGAGTATATTGTGCGAATAGAAATATTAAATAGCATACAGTGGCAGTAGATGAATTCCCTGCGCGAATGGACAGATGAATGAGTTAAAAAGAAAGTCTTGGTTTTGGCAGTGGCATGCATCGGTGTCGCTCATAATCCATGACTCTCTGTTTATCATTTTTAATTAGCCTAATACTTATTTGAGATAGCGTAATTTAATATTTGCATATATGGAATATGAAATACCAATTATTATTATTATTTGATACTAGAGTAATTCATGAATTAAAATAGTTTGTGGGTTATAAGATTATATTTGGTGACCAACCCTTGTAATTAATAATGCAGTGAACTAGTGAAATCATTAATATAACTGCAGTTAAGATATTGATTAGTTTAAAAAGTGATAGTTTTAGTATGATAATAATTATTTAAAGTTAACTTTGATAGCACCAGCTTTACAATCAA
Source organism: Maniola jurtina (assembly GCF_905333055.1). Classification (NCBI taxonomy): domain Eukaryota; kingdom Metazoa; phylum Arthropoda; class Insecta; order Lepidoptera; family Nymphalidae; genus Maniola; species Maniola jurtina. The sequence continues at coordinate 453,235 of NC_060051.1, read as the reverse complement.
ATGATCCGTTTATAATAATAAAGCATTGATAGTTAAAATAAAATGGATGAGATCAAATATGATTCTTATGAGATCAAATACCTTGTATTATGGTGAACTAGGCACCGGTGATCCCTTGCGTGGATGCGCGGTAGATAAAGATAGTGTGGTGATTGCATACGTGGATGAATAGTGTCGGAGCACTGTGTGGGTGCACGATGCTATGGCATTGAGTATGTGTTCAGAATTTAGTAAAGAATTTTGAGATTTAGTAAAGAGGTATGATCTGATTTTAATCGTGAGTGCTAATGCATTGCTTCTTTAAAGAATATTCATGGAGTATTAAAAACCGTGTTGGCAAGGCTACCCTGTGTATTATGTTGAGTAATCTATTTAAAATTAAGTATGTATAGCAACATAATTGATACAGCGAGCCGTGATAAAATTTTGAAAGATTAATTAGTTGGAATATTGCACCATGGATTTAAGATATCACACTGGGATACGAAGCTTGAACTTTGATAAAATATTCGAAAGATAATTGGGAATATTGTACCATGAATATAAAATATCACATTGGAATACGATGCTTAAACTTGAAGGCGAACTTGGTACGCTTAAGTGAGTGAAATGCTCTTTAAGTGCAAGTGGTCTTCAAGTGATCTTCTACGATGCTTGACCTTGATGGCGAACTTGGTACGCTTAAGTGAGTGAAATGCTCTTTAAGTGCAAGTGGTCTTCAAGTGGTCTTTTATAATGCTTGGAACTTGATGGCAAACTTGGTACGCTTAAGTGAGCGAAATGCTCTTTAAGTGCAAGTGGTCTTCAAGTGGTCTTCTATGATGCTTGGAACTTGAAGGTGAACTTGGTACACTTAAGTGAGCGAAATGTTCTTTAAGTGCAAGTGGTCTTCAAGTGGTCTTCACCAACTTGGTACGCTTAAGTGAGCGAAATATTCTTTAAGTGCAAGTGGTCTTGACCAACTTGCTGCATTTAAGTGAGCGAAACGCTCTTTAAGTGCAGTTGGTTTTCAACTACGACAAATCTGGTCCCCTAAGTGTGGCAAAGTCCCTTTAGATGCGGTTGTTTTGTTCTTTAAATTGAAAGCTGTTGTTGTGATGAGTGATAACGAATGGACAATATTCCTGGATCTTACGAGTAGGTACATAGTGGAGGTATCTTGTTAAGTTGCGAGCTGTCGTATGATTGTTAAGTGATAAGTGACAATGAATGGGCAATATTCCTTAGGAAGTTAGGAAGGATCCTTACAAGTAGGTAATGTGAATCAGGTGTTAACGGTTGTTTATTTTGCAGTAATTTTATCCCGACTCGTGGGGTGCCCGGGGCGGGCACCATGCAGCATGGCCGTGTTGGCAACAACTCGTTCTCACGTTCGGTGTTGCTTGGTGTTGGTGGTTATGCTGTGGTCGTGACGTCAGAGCCCCCTCCATCGAGACGAGAAAGATGGCGCTAGGGCGAGGACGTGGCTTGGAACGACAAGCGTCAGTTGCTGTCTGCGCTCCAACCGATTTACATTGCATTATACGGGTTGATTTTACTATCTGAGACTTTAATTGTTTACATATATCACATTTATAACAATAAATACCAAATAACTCTACTTACAAGCTCTGATTCTACAAACCCTACATCTTGGTTAAAAAAGTACGGCTTAGCCGTTAACTGTTAGTGGAATTTTTATCTGATATGACATTTAAGCCCGGAATAGCTTGTGCGACAATCACGAAGTACAATACAAATTAGTAATTGTCGAACAAACTAGGTATTCCTTGTGGCCTTAAAATATGGTATGTCATGTAATAGTTTCACGAACATTAAACGGCCAAGTACTTTTTTAACCAAGATTTAGGGTTTGTATAATCAGAGCTTGTAAGTAGAGTTATTTGTTATTTATTGTTATAAATGTGATATAGTCACACACACAGTAAACATCAGTACTATCACCTGTCCTCGTTTTTGCTAGTGTTCTGCTTACATCCTGAATTCATGGAATTCCGCAAAGTAACGCCTACTATCCTACTGCTCTCTTTATAAGTAAACTCCTCACTCTCCAGTTCCTTTATGCCCCATTTGAGGCCGTATTAAGCGAATAAGGAAACAGTACACAAATAACCGTATCCCAAGATTTCCTCCGTCCGGTCAATCCAATATTTGATGGCTAATACGGACGGGATCTGGCGGGCGGCCAGCGGCTCATGTGGTCTTCACTTAATTTACTAGCATACTCCTCTGTGTGAGAATTACTTAGGGTAAATTAAGATGGTGATATTTTTGTTGATTAATTAGAGGTAGCTTATGTCTGTGACTTCGTCATACTTTCTTTTAGGTATCTATCGCGGTCTATCCGTTTAACCGATTTTTAACCCCCAACCCAAAAAGAGGGGTGTTATAAGTTTGACGTGTGTATCTGTCTATGCGTGTTACTGTGTCTCTGTGTATCTGTCTGTGGCATCGCAGCTCCTAAACTAATGAACCAATTTTAATTTAGTTTTTTTTTGTTTGAAAGGTGGCTTGATCGAGAGTGTTCTTAGCTCTAATCCAAGAAAATGGGTTTAGCCGTTTGGAAGTTATCAGCTCTTTTTTAGTTACTGTAACCTTCACTTGTCGGGGGTGTTATACATTTATAATTTACACTTGTGACGAAATTTGGTATGAGTTGCATCCCTAATACGGCAGACATAGGCTATAAGGTATCTCCAAAATCGAATAGTTTTCGCGAGATTTTTAAGGCACCTAAATGTTCAGAAAAGAAGTCGCGGGCATTACTTAGTTTTCTAACAATTTGATACTAATACCTATCCCAGAATCTTTTCTAGAACTTATCGATGCAAAATCTGCTTTTTTTACACGAGTGCCCAAAACCTAATGTTCAAATCAAATCAAATCAAATCAAATTTCTTTATTGCGAATTTGGGTAAACAGTGGAGATGTTACAAAGACAAAAAGGTACAGCCAAATTCTGCTTATAAGCATACAATATGTTACATTAAATTAAATTACATAAATTTACATTAAATAAAAACAATTTACAAAATTAAAAAAATTAAGATACATTTGTGTCACACAAAAAACATTTAAATAATAATAGCAAAATGTCCAAAATTAAAATATAGTTATAACTTTTCTGAGAGGTAATCATTAATTGAGTAATATGTCTTTTCTAATAATAGTTTTTTCAATTTTCTCTTAAATAAAGGAAGTTCACGGGTCTCAATTATATAGCTGGGCAAGTGATTATACAAAAGTGGCCCAGTGGAGAAAAAACTTTTAGAAAAATGAGCAGTTCTACAAGAGGGGTGCTGTAGTTTATACGCATGTCTTTTACTTTTGAGATTTTTATACAAGTCCAAGTTTTGTTTAATAAAAATGATAGTCTCATAGATATACATACATGGCATAGTCAAAATATTATACTTCTTAAAATAGGGTACACAACTGTCTGTCACTTTTAATCTAAATATTGCCCTTAGACATTTCTTTTGCGCTTTGAATGCAGCCTCTTTTTCTGTAGAATTGCCCCAGAATATAATACAATATCTCAATAGTGAGGCAACATATCCATGATAAACCGTCAATAGTTTTTTAGTGTTTAGTGTTTTCAAGTCCATGCATATTGTAATATGTATGTGAGTTTATTCCATCACAGCTTCTATATGTCTGAATAGATGTACATATGTAAGTATGGGGTATCTTTAGAATCCTTACATCATCTCGAGTAACACTGGCTATAAATTTCTATGACAACTGTATGGCGCCATTTTCGTTTTTACTTTTTAAACGCTTTTTAATTCGTTTTACGACAGGGCAGTTTTGCTTTTTAATTTTGACTAGCCGATGCCCGCGACTTCGCCCGCGTGGATTTATGTTTTTTGAAATCCCGCGGGAACTCTTTGATTTTCCGGGATAAAAAGTAGCCTATGTGCTAATCCAGAATATTATCTATCTCCATTCTCAATTTCAGCCAAATCCGTCTAATAGTTTTTGCGTGAAGGAGTAACAAACATACACACACACACACACACACACACACACACACACACACATACAAACTTTCGCCTTTATAATATTAGTGTGATATTCAATTATGACTTGTTCAAGATTCGAACCTGCGTCCACTAAGATGCGAGTCGATGCCGTTTTTTCCACTGGGCTATAAGATTCTAATCAAAGTCATAGCCCCATAAACCCTAGCTTTATAGGAAGCTGGCGGGCAGCCAATATTTCATGATGGTGATCGGAAATACGGCTAAAGCTTTTTGACTGCACGTCCTAGCACGCCTATCTTGATAGATAATCTCTAGTTAATTCCATTTTGGACCTCAGCAATGTCTATTTATTAGAATTTAGAATAGAATAGAATATCTTATATCGGCTAATATCAGTAGATCGAATAGATTTTTTTAATTCTTTAAAAAGCTTTTGAATCGTGAAGTGACATTGTAGACATAAAAGTGTAAATCACTTTTATGTCTACAATGTCTATTTATTTTTGTACGATATTCAAAAACCTATATCCATGCGGACTAAGTTACAGGCATCATAGTATTATATTAATGAGAATACTTAATTCTAATAGATAGAAAAAGTACCTATATGAAAGAAAACGTATTTCACTATTAATTAATCACACTAATATTATAAAGGCTAATGTTTGTGTGTATGTGTGTGTGTGTATGTTTGTTACTCCTTCACGCAAAAACTACTGGACGGATTAGGTTGTTTAGAATGGATTTAGATTATACCCTGGATTAGCACATAGGCTAATTTTTATTCCAGAAAATCAAAGAGTTCCCACGGGATTTTTAAAAACCTACATCCACGCGAACGAAGTCGCGGACATCAGCTAGTTTACAATTCGTTTAGTATCGAGGACAACAATATTTATGACGGAAAAAAAGTGACTGCAGCAAATAACACGTGTAAAAGCCTGTAAATAAACGATATAAAAAATAGCACGTGGGCGTCGGTGTGTGGTGTGTAAAAGCACACCAGTGTTCTGTCTTGATAATATTCGTCCGTGCGTTGTTGGCGCGTGGCCAGAGAGCTTAGCTATTATACTGATAAACTACCAGTAAGTTTTATACTTATACTAACTGACTCGTCCTGGCTTTGCTCGAGCGATTGGTGGCACGGGTAGAGAGTTAAGTGATCACAACAAACAGCATGTGGGCGTCGGTGTATGGTATGTAACACCACAATAATCTTGTGTGTGTCCGCGCGTTGTTGGCGCGCGGCCAGAGAGCTTAGTGATTATACTGATAAATGCCAGTAAGTTTTATACTTATACTAACTGATCCTCCCAGCTTAGCTCGACGATCGGTGGCAGGAGTAGAGAGTAAAGTGATCACAGCAAATAGCATGTGGGCATCCTGTGTGGTGTGTAACAAAGTTTTATACTTATAGTATTGCAAATTCAGCAATTTACAATCAGAAAGTCTTAGTACCTAGTTAGAATAAATGATTTGACTTTTGACTTTTATTAACTGACCCGTCCATCTTCGTTCGAGCGATTGGTCACAGCAAATAGCGTGTGGGCGTGTGTGGTGTGTGCACACCAGTCATGATATATGTCCGTGCGTTGTTGGAGTGCGGCCAGAGAGCTTAGCGTGATTACACCTACTGATAGATACCAGCAAGTTTCATACTTATACTAGCTTACACTCCCGGCTTCACTCGAGTAGAATTTTTGAAAATTGGCGAAAATGCCGAATTGCCGTGGAATTACCGAAAATCCTTTCTTAGTGAGCGTCATAAAAGAAAATTACATAATGTCAAAATGTCAAGTTTCTAACCCTAGCGGTTTAGGCTGTACTTTGATAGTCAGTCAGTCAGAAGAATTCTTTTTATATGTATAGATTATAGATAGTGGTCATAGCCTAGTGGTTAAGATTTCAGCCTTCTAATCGGGGGGTCCAGTTTCGAGTCCGGCCAACATACCTGTAACCTTCGGGGCTTTGTGCCCTTAAGCAATTAATTAATATTATTATTTGTTTCTACGGTGAAGGCAAACATCGTGAGGGTACATACATATAAGACTTCTCCATAATTTATTCGAAAAGTGTGTAAGGTCTCGATCCGCACTTAGGCTGAGATCTATAGTCCCTTAGACTCGGACTTAAGATTGAGTTAAAACGAGACAGATTTATGTGAGAGATATACCTCTGTCTCGTTTTAACTCTGTCTTAAATCTAAGCAAAGTCAGAGTCTCTAATAGATCTCACCCTTAGTCAGTGTGATAGACTATGACCAAAACCCTTTTAGGGGTTGCTTTTTAACCCCCGCCCCCAAAAGAGGGGTGTTATAAGTTTGACGTGTGTATCTGTCTGTGGCATCGTAGCTCCTAAACTAATGAACCGATTTTAATTTAGTTTTTTATTTGAAAGGTGGCTTGGCTTGATCGAGAGTGTTCTTAGCTATAATCCAAGAAAATCGGTTCAGCCATTTGAAAGTTGTCAGCTCTTTTTAACCCCCGACCCAAAAAGAGGGGTGTTATAAGTTTGACGTGTGTATCTGTGTATCTGTGTATCTGTGTATCTGTGTATCTGTGTATCTGTGTATCTGTCTGTGGCATCGTAGCTCCTAAACTACTGAACCGATTTTAATTTAGTTTTTTTTGTTTGAAAGGTGACTTGATCGTCAGTGTTCTTAGCTATAATCCAAGAAAATCGGTTCAGCCGTTTGAAAGTTATCAGCTCTTTTCTAGTTACTGTAACCTTTATACTTGTCGGGGGTGATATAAATTTTTAATTTACATTTTTCTAGTTACTGTAACCTTTACTTGTTGTACTTATAAATTTTTAATTTACACTTGTTTCCTTTTGAGGTTTGAATTAAAGATTTTAATTATTAGCACTAAACAAATTATCAGCACCTAAGATTCGAGGAAATCGCTTTATTACGTCACTCCTAATTATTACGCTTGAGTTCACTAAATGCTCCCGATCGGAATTACACTAATGAATTCAAATTCTCATTAATTCAGCAAATCAGTTCATTTTGCTTCTCTCCTGTAACGATTCTATTCATACTTCACAGTTATCATCATCATCATTATCAACCACATACGGTTTTGCACCGTTATCTTGCACTTTTTAACCTTCATAATTTTAATTCACGACTGCAAGTAGTACATAATAAAAGTCAAAATTATTTATTCAAAGTAGGTACAATTGTATTATTTTTGACAGGTCGAAATTGTTTTTAACCCCCGACCCAAAAAGAGGGGTGTTATAAGTTTGACGTGTGTATCTTGTATCTGTGTATCTGTGTGTCTGTGTATCTGTGTATCTGTGTATCTGTGTATCTGTGTATCTGTGTATCTGTGTATCTGTCTGTGGCATCGTAGCGCCTAAACGAATGAACCGATTTTAATTTAGTTTTTTTTGTTTGAAAGGTGGCTTGATCGAGAGTGTTCTTAGCTATAATCCAAAAAAATTGGTGCAGCCGTTTAAGAGTTATCAGCTCTTTTCTAGTTTTCTTGTAGAAAAGAAGGTTACATAACCGTTAGGTTCATAATATTACGTCAATTGACAAATGTCAAGCTGTCAAGATGGATGTTGCCTTGATACATAATTATTTATTTGAAAATGATGTTTTGGAAAACTCTGATACTTTGGATCGTAGGCGCGGAATAGTCCAAGAAAATCGGTTCAGCCGTTTGAATGTTATCAGGTCTTTTCGGTCTTTTCTAGTTACTGTAACTTCACTTGTCGGGGGTGTTATAAATTTTTAATTTACACTTGTTATTGTACGATATAGTGGTGGTAATTAATTACGTAAATTAAAACTAAAGCTACGAGGGTTCCAAACGCGCCCAAGTCTGAGAAGTCATATTGACTTTCTTATCCATACTATTCATACTTATTATAAATGCGAAAGTGTGTCTGTCTGTCTGCTAGCTTTTAAGAAGCCAAAAGTTTAACCGATTTTGATGAAATTTCTTACAGAGTTACTCGTAACTTAGATCCCGGGGACGGACATAGACTACTTTTTATCCTGGAAAATCAAAGAGTTCCCACGGGATTCTTAAACGGATGGGCCGTTTAACTGATTTATATGAATTTGGGAATTTGGTATAGAGGTAGCTTGCATTCCGGAAATTGGCATAGACTACTAATTTTTATCCCCGAAAATCAATAACTTCCCACGGGATTAAAAAATACCTAAATCCACGCAGGTGAAGTCGCGGGCGGGCATCATCTAATTCTATAATAATATACTTAATTAGTAATACTTAGAAGATCTGTTCGATTTAATGACATAGATTTCACCCCTGGACATTCTGGGGCAAACTTCCATACAATTCTCGGCCATGACATGAGCTGTAAATCATAAATATCGGAATCCCTATTTTACGGTGCAGTAAAGATTGTTCCCATAATTTTTATCAAACAGAACCGAGCAAAAGGCCTATGCTCATAAAACGTGATCCAGTCATATAATATGGGCGAGTAAATCTCTGCGAATCGCTGCTCGCTCCGCACGACCTGGCTGAAGTATTACCATATATTAGGCCCGAGGCATACAGAACTCGTGGTCATATCAGAAATGAGGAGATCCGTAGCAAAACTAAAGTAGGCGTCATAGCACAGTGGGTTGCGAAGTTCAAGTAGCAATTTGCAGGGCACATAGTTCGAAAATCTGGAATGGCATTATTGTAACACTTGTTTTTTTTTTTCAAAAAAGTGGAAATTTTGATCTTCATGCCGGCTCTTTTAAGACGAATCTACTTTGCAGTGGTAGAGTCTTGACATATTGTTAGTGGCCCATGTCCTACAAGAAATAAAATAAATAAATAAACAGGAAATGTACCTAGCTTAAGCTAAAACAACGCGCACCTTACATTGTTTTTAATAAAATAATTTGATCAGGTCTTTGGTATTTTTATTTTCAGTTCATACACACGATTTTAAATTATTTTTAGGTAGGTAATTAATATTAACACCAACAGCAAGCTTTTTTCTATGACAGCTTCTGTCACTGTCACTTGGCAGGTGACACTGAAAGATGACATCCGTAACCTACCGTTGCAAAACGCGTGTGTTTCAAGCCTTACTAAGGTAATATTACTCCGGTAATATTTGCTTCAGGACTCCTATTTACCGGTTCAGGAACTTTGTCAAATTACACGTATCTCTATTACTTCTATACATTTTCGCGATTACTTATGAACCCTCTGGCACAGTGGTGTGCTTATCTCTCTATTTTATATAGGTTCTATTCCTTGTTGACTAGAGTCTCAACGATTACGGAATTTTAATTTTATTATCAGAGCTTCCTATGCCCTCTTAATTTTCGTTTGCATTTTAAGTAAGTACCTAATTAAATATGACTTGTTCGAAAATATTGTGAGGAAATTTACATGTCTGAGAGTTCTCCATAATGTCCTTAAAGTTGTCAGAAGACTGCTTTCTCATCCTTCTCATTTTGAGAGAAGACCCGTGCTCAGTAGTGGGTCGGTGATAGGTTTCTTCATACGATACGATAGCAACAAAAATCGAGACCCCCCCTTTTCTGTATACTGACACCTATCATATTGATTTCGTTCATAAATAAATTAATATACCCTATATGTCACCTGGGTCATAATAACGAATCCATTGAAACCTCATTCATCAAAATCAGCTTAGTAGTTTAGGCGCTATGGTGAAACATACTTAAATGTACAAACATAAAACATATACTGCTAAAATTCAATAAAACTCTTCCTTTTGTATTTGTCGTAGTCGGGTAAAAAGTTAGTAAATACCCACTCATAAATAAAACTAAACGTCTTGTACTTGACTAAGATAAATAAAAAGATAGCCTATTCCTTTATTCCCTTTCATAGAGGCTGTATTAAATGAATAAGGAAAGAATATACAAAATAAGAAAGCCTTAAATGTTTCCTTCGTCGGTCAATCCCATAGTTGATGGTAAACATACCGACAGCTAGTCTGGATGGATGCCAAGACTTTATATAATATAGCTACCTAAATATAAAAGACTAGCTGACCTGCCCCGGTTTCACTCGAATGGAATTTTGACTGCCTCCCTGGTGCAGTGGTGAACGCTGATTAAGTGCGAGGTCCCGGGTTCGATTCCCGGCTATTTGATTAATTGTCTCTGGTGTGGGCCCCGATTGTGTAAGAAAAACGTATTCATGGTTATCGTTATCGTTAAGAAATTCTACCCTTTAAGTGCTTTTGAATCGTCAAATAATTTAACACTGGTTCGGAATGCCGTTCCTACCGAGAAGAACCAGTAAGAAACTCGGCGGTTGCTCATTTCAATTGTTCAATTTACAATAATATTACATACTTTACAAGTCAAGTCCATGCTTTTTTATCATTTACATAATCTTCGATTGTGTAATATGCTTTTGCCAGGAGCATACTTTTTCATGGATTCAACCCAGGGGGATACAATGGGGTTTGAAAATTATGTCCACACCGACGAAATGGTGGGCATAAGCTAGTCATTTTATATATTTAGCCTAGGTAGTACCAATTTTCTTCGTTAGATTAAGGATTTTCCATGGAATTTGTAAAAATACAAATTCCATGGAAAATCTTGTTTGAGAATATTATGGGTTCCCAAAATTGCATGATAATGCTGAAGAGCCTAAGCAATCACCATGAAAGTCCCACAAAAAGCCAAGAACGTCCTGTTAGGAAAACCGTAAAGTTGTGAGTCGCAGGCAGCTTGATTGTCTATGTCAGCGCTCTAATCAGGCCACCGCATGAATTATTTATGTCCTACGTGTAGGGTGACCATCATTACTAAAAAATATACGGTAAAAATATGTCCTTTTGTCCCAGCCGTTATTATAGAGCGAAAGACCGCGAGGGCCAGACCGTTCGTTATTTTATAAAAACTGCAAGTTTCTCTGCATGGTGTTTCCAACGAAGGGAGGAACAATCAGTGAATATGAAGTTTTGATCATGGTGGCCTTGGGAAATAATAGGTAACAAAAGTGCAAAAATCTTACGCCAAAGTATAAACTCAATTTTTTAAATATTTTCTTAGGGATAGTATAAGAAATCACGTCATGCATTGCCAGACATTTAGTGTCGTGGTAACTCCTTGCCAGACGACCTTAAAGTTTAATAAATTGTTAAAGTCTAAGGATTATCCCAAGCCATCATGATCCAAACTTCATAGTCGCTGTTCGTTCTTCCCTATATGGGGACAATACGGAGATAAACTTTCAGCTTTTATAAAATAACGGAGGTCATGCCCTCGTGGGCTCTTAGTCCATAATTCGAAGCTTCTTATTCTTAAATAAATTAATTTCTACATATACATAAATAGATATACAAATACATTCTACATCCTGGTGTACAGCGATGTATGGTCACCCTACTCGGCCAGGGAGCTCGTTGTTTGCGTTTTTTAACTTTTTCAAAGGCTTAATTGGCGCGGGAGATTTCCACCTCATTCCCGGGGAACAAGAAAACATTAGCATTATCCCGGGCTAGGCTTTTGAAAAACTTTGCTCTTTCATAAACTGCCTTGTTTTCAAGGGACTTCAAAAATAGAAAAAATCCAAACAGCTTTGTTTAAATAATATTAGGACTAACAACAAGTTTTGTTCAGCGTCAAAGGTAGTGACTACATATACGGGTGTAGATTGGCGATGCCTTTCAGTACTATTAATAGTAGAAAGGTGAAGGAGGAACCAGATCAAAAAGTTCTTGGGCGCACTCTCCTATAATATACAATATACATATACTCTACGGGTCTTCAAATATATCCATGTAAAAAATTAGATCAATCCGTTGCTCCGTTGCGGCCTGATTGAAGGACAAACGAACAAACCATCAAATCAGCATTGAAACACACCTTTGCATTTATAATATGAGTAGTGATTAGGGAAAAATGGGCAAAATTTCATACGAGTGAATCCGTGAGCAAAAGCTATACCTATTTAAAAATAACACTTTAGAACTTACCCCGCTAACGGGGTTGGACAAAACGAAAGTGGGGACATTAACTCTGTCCCGGATTGTCCCGGGATTTCTGCCGGGACCCGGGAATAATTGATGCGCCCCACAAAGAGACACCCTTGAATATTTGGGGAGCTGGCTTTTGTCGGCTTTTTATGCTCTTTGTGTGTGCTAGACGGATATTCGGGAATTGAGAGCTTATTAAAGTTGAAGTGGCTGCATTTCGCTGGCTAAGCCAAACTTAGTTGAAACCGAACTTAACATAGCGAAATTAACTACCTACTAAACTTATGATGAGATTTCGTCTTTGCTCATATTTTACTTAGAGTTGAAACGAGACAGATTTAATGACATCATCATCATCATTCCGTCGCCGACTCACTACTGAGCACAAGTCTCAGAATAAGAAGGGTTTGGCTATAGTCACAGAAATCCTAATAACAAGGCATATTATTCCTATTCTGTGGCTATAGTCCACCACGCGCAACGTGAGGATTAGCAGACTTCACACTTCTTTGAGAGAGTTCCTACAGGATTAAGAAAAACCTAAACCCACGCAGACGAAGTAACGAACAAAAGCTAGTTAAGTATGAAGAATGTATGAAGCAATCAGCAGGGGCTAACTCAGTGATCAACACTGAATGATAGCTATCGAGCCATATATTGCCCTTTATTTATAACCCATTGAAGGTTTTCTACGGAAAATCACCTTACTATCACTCAGTGAAGCAGCAATGTATAATCAACCAATGTCAAATGAGCTTGAGGGTTGTCATCATAGATAATGGGTTATAGTTGTCATTTAGTGTTGACCTCTGAGTTAGCGAAGCCTGCAGGACCATCCAGATAAATTGAATTGAAGTTATACAACTATTATCATATTGTACGGAGCAAGTCGTCCATCTAAACAATTTACACAAGCAAGTATATTTTGCATTTTCGAGAGCCACATGTGGCGTTGCTATTTACATACCCCCTCCCCGCTTTCCCTTTCTCCCCATTCGATGCCGCTGTAGTGTGAAGCAATTGACTTAAATAAACTGCGAAATATATTCGCTAAAAGTGAAAAATATGCTTTAAATGTATACTTTTTGTACAATATTTATATTTGAATAGTTTATTGAATTACGAATGAATTGGTATTTTTTTCGGAGTTGCAATTTTTGATATCGAATAGCGGTATAGCCATTTATAGGTATTATGACTTTTCATGGATTTTAATGTCTACTTGGTTTCAACCGTGGACTGATGCGCTTTATTTCTTTTTTTTTTTTAAGAAAAAAAGAATATTAGCTATGCTAATCATGACTAATACTACCTTTCCCCTCCAATAAAGCGTAAAGCTTGTGCCAGGAGTGGGTACGACAATAGTGCAACGGTTGGGGATTAGAACCGCAGACCTTTTGGAATTCAGTCCGCTCCTCAACCGTTGAGCTATCGAGGCTCTAAGGCTTTTGTTCTATGATACGTATAATCTATTCGGAGCTTACACGATTTAACTACGAGTAACTAGGTATATAGTTTACTAAATCAACAAATCATCAATACTGATATTTTGAGTGACGGGATATCCTAGAAGAATTATTATTACACTATAAAGAGAATCTCTGTGCAAAATTTCAGCTTTTTAGGTCTAAGAACTTGGGCTGGGCTTTCATGAATCAGTCAAGACTTTTGATTAACATTGATGAATTCCGAAAATAACTCAGCCGGGAATCGAATTGAGGACGCGTTCAACATATTGTTTTTACAAGACCACGACACTCATCACTGCACCAGGGAGGTTAAACTTCGCTAACGTTTTCGTATCAAATTTTCTTTTCAACCAGCCCCGAAAGAATCCCGGTTAAAACATTAACAATGTCCCGGATTGTCCTCGATCCCGGGCGGGACGAATAATTGATGCCTTCGACAAAGAAAACACACTAGAATATTTGATGGACGTCTTTCAGGGTTTTTTTACCTTTTTTACACCCTTTATGGGCTGAAGTTGTGAAAAGCTGAGCTTATTTGGGAATGAAAATTTTCTTTGAATTGTATTAGCTGTTTTTTTTGCAATTTCGAGATAGTGTAACTTGTAAATTTTATTACTATTTAACTTCTTGATGTACGTGCATAAAATCGCAACTTTTACGGGTGGATTTAGATTTTAAAATCTAGTGGGAAATTTTTGATTTTCCAAAGTGTGATGTTCCAAAATAGACACAAGTAGGTATGTGTTTTAAAATCACTGATTTTATAACTTGAAAATTAAAATATAAGGAAAATGTCTTTGACTTTTAGTTAGCCCTTGACTGCAATCTCACCTGGTAGTAAGTGATAATGCAGTCTAAGATGGAAGCGGTATGGCAGTTTTTGTTAAACCCATACCCCTTTGGTTTCTACACGTCATCGTACCGGAACGCTAAATCGCTTAGCTGCATGGTTTTGCCAGTAAGGTGGGAACACGGCCGAAGCCTCCCACCAGATCAGACCAGAGATTTAGAAATTATAAAATTCCAAGCCCCTGTCGGGAATCGAACCCCAGACTTTCCACTAATGAGACGCTTGTGCGCTTACCACTGTGCCAGAGAGGTCGTCAAAGGATAGTTGTGTAAGGTAAGTAATTTTTTTACTTTTGGTGAACGCAAACCAGAGCTTTTAAAATGCTTTGTCCTGTGTACCTATAACTAACACGTGAGATTTTAGTCAAGCGCAAACCTTCCAACAGTAATGTAATAAAAGGCAAAAACCGGTCAAGTGCGAGTTGGTCTTGCACACGAAGAGTTCATTGTATAGTTCGCGACAGATCGACATGGCAATGGATGAGGACACCCCGCACACCCGCATAGCCCCCGCGCTAACCTGGTGCGGGACAGCGCGGGTGACGTGTGGGTGTGCGGGGCGTCCCTCACCTCACACCCCGATTGCAATCTCGACTTGTCACGTACAGTACATTGTATAGTAGTAAATTGTAGTATAGGTACATGGAAGTAGGTAATTTAATTTTTTTTTATTTGTTAATAAAGCGACAATTGAAAATTTCAACTTTCTACCTATTACGGTTCACGAGATACAGGCCGCTGTTATTTATTTATTTATTTATTTATTTATTAGGACACCAGAAAGTTATAATATTAATACATTCTTAAATCTATACATACACACACACATAATTAAATATCTAACTTATTAATTAGGTGTCACAACTTGTGCCAAAAGAAATAAAAAATAATTATTATTAAACAATAAAAAAGTTTACAATGTACAAAATTTATGCCTTAAAATAAAGTAAAATAAAAATACTAACTAGTTATTAATGAACAATTATTAATGGTGAAAATTGACTACAAGTATTAAGTAATGTGTAATAATAGTATGTAATATGAACCGATTTATGACCTTAACAATTCTATTATTTGTTTCTTGAATTTTGGTAGTGTGTTGTGGAAGATATCAACCTCTTTACTGATTGTGTTGTAGGTTTTAGTTATTCTGGATATGGCGGAAAATTGTTTGAGGTTAGTTCTGGCTATGGGTTGGTGTAAAAGGCCGGTTGCGTGTCGGGGAATTCTGCGTGGGACTTTTAACTGGAAGGTTTGTAAAAGTGGTGGGCAATCAATTATACTTCTTAGAGTCTTATAAAGAAATGTCATGTCGAGGAGTTTTCTGCGGGTCACTAGGTTAGTCATTTTAAAATATTTCAGTTTGTCATTATAGTTAGGAAGTCGTTTGTGTAGTTTGCACGAATATGCTAGGTGTCTCAGATGGTTATCCAGATGGACAGCAGAAGCCTAGTTATTTCTAACCCTCTGCTGTCCGTCCGTTTATCCCGTTGGCATTTTTGCGGAGTCCTAAAAATGAATAGGAATTTTCTAGGCTTCTATTAAAGCACTTTCGTTTTGATACAACAAGCAATATGTTGTTTATATTTTTGTGCCAAATAAAAAAAAGAATATACATTTTTTATAACATTTCTTTTAATAACGCGAAAAGTGTCACTTTTTAGGGAACCGTGAAAAATAAATCGAGAGGTGGTGGGAAATTTTGAGAAGGTCTTGATAAAAAATATTTTTTTTAAACATCTTTTTATAAAAACTTAACCGCATGAGTTGCTGTCAGTTTAAATCACGGCTAAAGTTTTTGCAAGAAGACCACGTGGACCGTACGTTTATCATACAAAATACCTACATGATATGGTAATTGTTTACTATCGCAAATAAAAAAATAGACAGCTTTACCTGAATATGACAAATTAGATCTGCGAATTAGTCAATGGACTATGCTCAAATTATATTATGGAAGTTCGGTGTTTTATATTTTTGTGATTTGAAGTTTTTCTAAGAACTAACCTATAACTAACTAACTAAAGAATTTATTTTCAAAAAACACAGCCGAGTTCCTATGAAAAAGGGATTCATCCGGGAACCTAATAAAAAGCATTCCGGATGAATCCCTTTTTCATAGGAACTCGGCTGTGTTTTTTGAAAATAAATTTTAAAAATCCAGTTCACAAGCTACCTTTTAAAGTTTTCCACCAGTTCCTCGGCTATGATTTTCGTGAAACCGCGAAGAAGTTTTAACCGACACAATAAGCGTGCGTGGAGGCAATATCTCTTAATCCCATGAATACACGATGACAGCGCGATTTCGTGAGATATGAGGGTGTGTATACAAACCATAAGATATAGCGGTGACTATAAGTACCACCTCTAAATAATTTTTAAATACATATCAAAAAATTGATTGAAACACATGCAACAATAACTTCAGTACTAAGTAAACATAGGTACATATTATATATTACTTTCGTCACTGGCAGTAAGCGAATAGCTTAGAGGTCAGAGCGTCGGGCGCGAACCCAGAAGATGCAGGTTCGCAATGCCGATTTCGCAATTTTCGATAAGTGTTTAAAAATTATTTAGTTTCCTTGAAGTATAAGTAAAAAGCACTATCATAAAAATTATACAAATATAGTACCACCTCGTTGGTCTAGTTCTGCGGATCGTGAGGTCCTAAATTCGAGCCGCTGGATAGCGGCGGTGCAAAACCGTGGTCATCGTGGCATGTGCAAATCTCTATTAGAGACCTAGTATGTTCAGCAGTGGACATTTTCTGGTCAATGAAAATACATCAAGTGATGTTTAGAGATCCCTACGAAAGTTGTTGTAAGCCATTCATGCAAAGTCGGGGCGGGGAGCTAGTATTATTATAAACTAGCTGTTGCCCGCAGCTTCGCCCGCGTGGATTGGTCAGATCCCTGCAGCATCAGGATTGAGGAGTTGGAATCCAAATTTTTTATGAAACAATGTCGCAAAGTTCCTCTATCGATTAAAAAAAAAATTACGCAAATCGGTTCAGAAATCTCAGAGATTTCGGTGTACATAGGTAGAAAAACACAACTCCCTTTTTGAAAGTCGGTTAAAAAAGTAGCCTATGTTACACCCTGGTCAATCCTCTACTTGTCTGTGAAAATCCCGTCAAAATCGGTTCAGCCGTTCCAAAGATTAGCCTTTTCAAACAGACAGACAGACGGACAGACAGACAGACAGACAGACAGACAGACAGACAGACAGACAGACAGACAGACAAAAATTTTAAAAACGTGTGATTCAGTTAAGGTATCGTTCAAATAACCCTATGAGCTTAATATGAGGTAGTTATTTCGAAATTACAGACAGACACTCCAATTTTATTTATTAGTATAGATTACATAAAAAATTATACGAATTAATATGAATGTTTTTTATTCTTCTGTGATAAATAAGAATAGATAAGTATAGATCTCTTCCATAATGAGAGCCCAAAGTTATTCTCCATCCACATCTGAGAATAACTTTGAAAGTAATGATGACACGGCATACGACATGACATAATAAATAAATAAGGGTATGTGTGGACCAAGTCTTGAGCTTACAGCGTGGCATTTTATTTTTAATCTATGTAGGTTATCATAAATGTTGTCAAGTCAAAATCAAAGCCAATTCAAAATGGGCACCATTGTACACTTTTTGATTGTCAATTATTGAATACGTAAAATAATAATTTATGTAATGATGGCGATGAACTTAAAACTAAAGCTACGAGGATTCCAAAAGTGCCCTAAACTGTGTTGGTAGTGGCCACACTTTTATTAAGATTAGGTTGTATAGAAGCAGGCGTTACTTTGCGGAAGTCCATGATATACATGGATCCAAAAGCTTAATTTGCTATAATCACCTAAACCAGACGAATCTGTATGGTGCAACATGCAGCATGCGATATGCACCACCCAGCCTCCCACTGCTAAACATGCAGGAAAAGCCAGCCACCAAGCGAGCAATACGCACCACCATCACGCATAAAGAGTATGTACAGAGAAGGCACTGAGATTCATACTTAGTAGTTTAAACTGACGATGACTTGATGATAAAGTTTTTAGTTCTAGAATTTTTTTCTAATATAATATTTTTTTTAAATTAATTCTTACTAGCCGATGCCCGCGACTTCACCCGCGTGGATTTAGGTTTTTCGAAATCCCGTGGGAACTCTTTGATTTTCCGGGATAAAAAGTAGCCTATGTGCTAATCCAGGATATTATCTATCTCCATTCCCAACCAAATCCGTCAAGTATTTTTTGCGTGAAGGAGTAACAAACATACACACACATCTCCGCCGTCGCTTGTGACTTGGCACTCATAAATATATTGTACGAACACGCAAGGTGAACCCATAAAATATTGTTGTAAAACAGCAGTAAAACCGTATAGATACTAATTCCTACAAGTGTGTTTGTTTTTATTAAAATCGGTACCTAAAGGTCGATATTACACAGGAAATTTTTCAATATTTTAAGAGGGGTCTCTCCGTCACTCGCTCCATACAAACGTAGTTCCAATTTCATTTGAATATTAAGCAACCAAAGTCCATGAAATTTTGCAGACATATTCTAGAAACTAATATCTATGCCTGTGGTTTTCCAGATTTCTGTTAAAATATTCGTTTTCAAAGTTTCGCGGTCTTAAAAATTCACATACAAATCTTTGAGCCCCTGTAATTTTAAAACTATATATTTTTAGAAAAATCTAAAACACCACAGGCACAGATATTAGTTTCTAGACTATGTCTGCAAAATTTCATGGACTTTGGTTGCTTAATATTCAATTAAAATTGGAACTACTATTGTATGGAGTAAGTGACGGAGAGAGCCCTGTTAAATTATGGTCGATTTGATAATACATCATGTTATAGATACCTATAACTTGAAAAACCCGTCAGGTGCGAGTAGAGTCTCGATCTTTTAGAGTTCCGTATATAATTATAATGAACATCCTATTTTGAGAGTATGAAATATTCAGTTTCCGAGCTAGAACATCGCAATAAACCGTAAAAGGAACACCTAAAAAATGCTCGTTTGTTTTGTCACAGCTTACAAACTATTTTAGAAATAGTTGTTATCATCATTTGTTGTTTTAATACAGTATGTGGTACATAATATGCCGAAATTTTATATTCCAAACTAGTTTAGTTTATGAGATAGTCCCCGTCACAAAAATCTAACACGGACATCTTCGATGGCCTCAAATTTCCTTATTTTTTAAGAAAATAATAAATCCATACTTAATATTATAAATGCGAAAGTGTATCTGTCTGTCTGCTACCTTTTTACGGCCCAAAAGTTTAACCGATTCTGACGAAATTTGGTACAGAGATAGCTTATATCACATAGGCTACTTTTTATCCCGGAAAATCAAAGAGTTCCCACGGGATTCCTAAAAACCCATCCGCTTAACCGATTTGTATGAAATTTGGTACCGAGGTAGCTTGCGTCCCTGTAATTGACATAGGCATCAAACAGTTCCTACGGGATCTTAAAAAACCTAAATCCACGCGGACGAAGTCGCGGGCATCCTCTAGTAAAAATATATTCGTACTCTACCCAATGAGTTCGAAACAATGATACCACACTTGCTAGGCTAAGCATTTTTTTTCATGTGTGGGAACCTCCCTGAAAAACAATTGAATTGAATTTATTGAATCAGTAGAACTACAAGTATTTAAGGGGACTGGTTGTTGGCATTGGATTGTGTTTAGGTAGATAATGATAGCGCTAAGGTTTTGCTAGCTTATTATACATATTTTTAGAAAAATCTAAAACACCACAGGCATAGATATTAGTTTCTAGAATATGTCTGCAAAATTTCATGGACTTTGGTTGCTTAATATTCAAATGAAATTGGAACTACGATTGTATGAAACGAGTGACGGAGAGAGCCCTGTTAATTGTGTCTTTATGACAAAATTATAATGTCACGAGATAGCTAGTAAATGTAACAAGCACAGAGCAAGTTTCGTTGAAAGCACAACGGAAATTGTAACTTCCTGTCGCGAATAGAATCTGTACGACGCGACGACGGACGCATCGCTAAGCCTTCTGTTTCTACGACCATTGGAGGCGCAGTTCTGTGCCCTGAATACATGCAACAATTGAATTTGAAATACTAATATATAAATAACTTATATTATAATATTATGAAAGCACAGCGTGTCTGTCTATTTGCCGGCAATCCATTTAACAGGTTTGACGAAAGCTATAGAGATAGCTTGCAATCCCGGGACGAATTTAAGCTATACAAGTAACCAAAAGCCTAATTTGCTATAATCCGCCAAACCAAAGAAATTTGTATGATGCAACATGCAGCATGCGACATGCATCGCCCGCCCTCCCACTGATAAACATGCAGGAAAAGCCAGCCACCAAGCAAGCCACACGCACCACCACCACGCAATAATTGCGTCCTTCCGTCTCGTTCCTTGTATGTCATGGACTTCCGCAAAATAACGCCTGCTTCTATACTACATTTGAATTTAAGCTACTTTTTGTCAGTTGTTTACATGTTGCAGTTGAATTTGAAATACTGATTTTATATAGTATATACATCTTAATATTATAAATGCGAAATGTATGTCTGACTGATAGCATTTTACAGCCCATCCGTTTATACGATTTGAAGAAATGCTACAGAGATACCTAGCTCGCATCCTGCAACGGGCTTTAACTACTTTTTGTCCCGAAAAATCAAATAGTTCCCACGGGATTTTTAAAAAACTTCGTCTGTGTGGATTTAGGTTTTTGAAAATCCCACGGGACCTCTTTGGATTCCAGGATAAAACTCTATCTTTAAATATATCTATACAAAAAATCCACTTTTTATCCCGGAGAATTAAAGAGCTCCCACGGGATTTTTAAAAACCTAAATCCAGGTGAACGAAGTGTTAGGCTCGGCTCATCTAGTTAAAAAATAAAAAGTAGTAGTTTAACAGTAATAATACCTACTTGTTACTAGATTATAAATACTACATAATATCTACGAAAAATAATAATGGGTTCATAATAATATTATTTTTGTACAAAATTCGTAAGGCGTATTTTCGGAATCTACACAAAAAGAACGTTCTAAGTACTTAAATATAGAAAAATAATATATTTCTTACAACTTCAGTAGTAGGGTCCCTAATAAGCCTATAATAGTATGATCAGATAAGTTGAACCCAATTACAAGTTTTAATAATGCGAGTTGCTAACAATGGAAGTTTCTTGCTGTACCTACTAGTTACTCGTTCTAAAAAGCTCTAGTAGCCTAGTGGTTAAGACATCCGCCTCTTACTCAGGAGGTCGGAGGTTCGATCCCGGGCACGCACATATAAATTTTGGGAGTTATGTACGTTTTAAGCAATTAAATAAAGGACAACATCGCTACATAATGGGTAAGGGTCGTGGTATATCTAACGTAACGTAACGTGTTTGTAAGCCGGACGGGACGAGACGATTTCTTGACATCATTATGTATAACAAGTGCAAATTAAAAATTTACAACACCCCCGACAAGTGAAGGTTACAGTAACTAGAAAAGAGCTGATAACTTTCAAACGGCTGGACCGATTTTCTTGGATTATAGCTAAAAACACTCGATCAAGCCAGCCACCTTTCAAACAAAAAAAACTAAATTAAAATCGGTTCATTAGTTTAGGAGCTACGATGCCACAGACAGATACACAGATCACACGTCAAACTTATAACACCCCTCTTTTTGGGTCGG